>NW_027491999.1:0-600000 GCF_021521415.1 Bidens hawaiensis | reverse complement strand
TAACTTCGCTTGTCTAACAAGTTCGCCCATATCAGCGAACTTGTTAGCAACTTCGCTTATACAAAACATAAAACATTACAAACACGATTACAGACACTAGACACTGAACTACTGACATCATGCACCAACATGAGGCCCTTTTCCACTCGATACAAATGGACCGGAGTGCAAAGGGGGGCGTATGATCATACTTAATGAGGCTTCCCAATCGTGCAAGTAATACAAGTAACACACAAGTCCATATACGAATTGTAGTTTTGTAATAGAAGAAATAATACTTGAATTTTTATAAGGATACATATGCTACCCCAAAACATTAAAACATTAAAAAGGAGTGGTGAAAAACTCACCTTATTAATCGACGTGAAAAAAGAAAATAAGAATAACTCGAAGGCGTCAAAGGAAACCGAAGCGGTCAATCCGTACGAAGTATAAATAAGAATAAACACGACTTTTAATGACTATTCTAACGGAACTTTAAAGTTGGTTAAATGAATAGATTTAGAAGCTAGTTATTGTTTTATTACAAACTTTACGGCTCTTTGATTATTATATTAATATTTATGTTTTAATGGAAATCGGTTATTAATATGGTTTAAGTATTTTAATGGTGGGGATACGAAGTTTTTATGTTTGAAATACTTGAACTAATGTTTACAAGTCGAAAAATATAATTTTTGTTTTGACGAGATGATTTTTAATATATTAAAGTTTACGTCGCAATTAATATACGATTTTTAGTTACGGCTTACGAGAATGAAAAACTCGGTTTCTAGTGTAAAATGGTGAGATACATTTTATATTTAATTTATATAATTTTTATTTAACTTAAAAAAAAGTTTTTATAATTTTATTTTGATTTTTAATTGTTTAAAATGATTTATTAGTTATAAATAAATAAACTGTTATTAAATAATATATATAAAAAAAAACGTGACTGACCCGGGTTTCAAACCCGGGTCCGGAGGTTATTAGTTTCATGTTTAACCAACTGAGCTAGGCCTCATATTCGTTATGAACATGGTTTCAATTATATATATATACAGTATTAGTTTTTAATAGTTTTAATTAATAATAATAATAATAATACTAATAATAATAATAACAATGAACAGTTTACAAAAAGAAAAAGCTTGACCCGGGTTTCGAACCCGGGTCTGTTGGTTACCAGACAGCGAAGTTAACCAGTTGGACTAGCAAGTAATTCATTTAAGGTATAAGAAAGAATATATATATATATAATATACTTTAGGTTCATCTTCTTCACATGAATCTTAGATTTTTCAATTGGAAAAACTGTTCTATGTTCATTCAAATTTGTTTAGGGTTATTGTTCATTAGTTAATCGACATTAGAATGCGCATATCAATTACCTTTAGATGTTTTGATTTGGCCGAGATTAAGGTTGTCGGAAAATAATTAATAAGAACTCCCAATTACAGAAACTCGGTGTATTAGAGGGGGATTGAGAAGTGTGAGCAAGTTGGTTAGAGGTTTAGGCACCTATTTATACTGGTGGAAGGAGCGTCTACGCGTTAATGTAATTAATTTGATTATCCGGAAAATCCGGCAAGATTACGAGGTTGATTTGCGATTTTTAGGATGTTATAACGTAATTAATTTGTTGGATATTGTTTAGTGTTGATGGCAAATCGTTTTTATATATTTAATTTGGATAAAAATATGTGTTTTAAGGGGATGGCAGCCACCTCCGGCGTCGGATTCCGGTGGCTGGAGGCCCCGCCGGAAAAACGTGGACGGGGAAGGGTGGGGGCTGGGTATTGATTATATTAATTAATATATTATATTTGAATAATTTACATTCAGATCCCTCAAGTTTCATAAACATTTTAAATGGAATTTAAATATCTTTTAAGTTAATATAAGTTTTCGATGTTAACATTTTTGGCTTTAAACTTTATAACCAAATTATATAACATTTGGTTTTGGATTGTTTACGCGTTTAACCCGCACGACTCAATTAAAGTTTAAGACTCGGAAACTATAATAACATCGGACGTTGAACTTTAAACGTTAGGAACACTTCAATAATGATCAATAATACATCGGAACGACCCATCGGGTCGGGTTTACAAATACAAAAGTGAACAAAAAATTTGACGAATGTCACACAACTTCAGCGACAACACATAGTCTTATCATTATACATTTAGGCTTTCGATTTTTACTTAAAACTCAAACAAAATTTATTATCTATAACTTAAGTTCGATTTTTCGGTCTTAGTTACACGCAAAATCAAAACCGAACCAAAATTTTGATTTTATACTAAAATACAGGGGCAACTTCATAGAATAGTAATTAACTTTAAAAAATGTTCCAATTAGGTCACTTAACTTTAAGAAGTTTTCTAATTAAGTCACTCAGCTTTCATGTTTGATTAAATTAAATTTTTTAACATGTTTTGTAAGCCTTTTTCTTTCTTATTTCACATAGGAAATCTTTTTATCTTTTTTTGAAGTTGACACTGAGTGGCGACGTGAATTTTATTTTTAAATTTTAATATATTTAACGTTTTTTTAATTTTTTTAAATTTAACTACATATATTGCAAATTCCGACATCCACATCTTATCCTCCATTTCTTTCTTGATGCACAAAAAAATCGGTGAGACTTGATTTGAAGATTCAGTGACCCAATTTGGAGAAAATATGCATCAATGACCTAATTAAAACACTTTTCAAAGTTGGTTACCATTCTATGAGATTTTTCCTAAAATAAAATAATGCACCAATAAAATATCCATTTTAAATAATTTCTTAATCATCCCTCACTGTTGTCCTAGCAGTGAAAAAGCTTGGGTTCTTCAGTGAAAACCAAAGTTGAATCCCCACTTGTGTCAGTTTGGGTTATTGGCAATGAAGGATTTGTGCTAGGCCTTTTAAGATTGTCAGTTTGAATCCCGAGCCCACACAAGTTTTCGACCCACCATGTGTCACGACAGATATTTCTGCTCTTGTGGCGATGCAACGACTGTCACTTGGCAGCCGACAGTATGATTTCTCGAGGCATTTTATCTACCCCTTCTTACCCTGAAAAAGTAGGGTCACCTTACGTCATTGAACCGATAACCATCTTTCGGCTAACTTAGCCTCCTCCGTCCCTCGGGACCAACAAGGGGCAGTATAGGAATATTCACCTGTTGTCCATCGACTACGCCTTTCGGCAGAACATAAAAATCAAACTCTGAAACCAACGAGATTATAGAATGTTTATAAAAATAATAATTTGTTAAGTTTCCGAAGCTGATGGTGTAAAACGGGTTGAAAAACCCGAATCCGGATACAAACAAGCAATCAATCGTGAGAGAAACAAAAAGTATTCATCATTATCATTCATCCAGTTTGCTGATCTGCAAATCTTCCACAACAATGGCTACAAGGTACTGGATAGCTTCTCTTGCCGTTCAATCCTCCTCTGCTTCATCTCTTTGGACTCGCTTACAAGATTCAATCTCCAAAAATTCATTCGACACTCCTCTTTACAGGGTATATACATATACATATAACAATCAAACCCATCTTCAATTTCACATCTTTTTTACTAATTCACTCATTTTCTTTGCAGTTTAATATCCCTAATCTCCGTGTCGGTACACTCGATTCGCTTTTAGCCTTAAGCGATGATCTACTCAAGGGCAATTATCATATTATGTTATTATTTGTTATATGATATGCCTTTTTTTTTTTTTAAATTATTGTTGTTATTTTATATGATTTGATTTGATTTGTGAATTGTGTAGTCGAATACGTTTATTGAAGGGTGTTCTCATAAGATAAGGCGTCAGATCGAGGATTTGGAGAAGGCGTCTGGGATTGTCGCGAGTTCGTTGACGGTCGATGGCGTTCCGGTGGATTCGTATCTTACCAAGTAATTGTTTATTGTGTTTCTGTTTGGGATTTGGTTGAGGGTTGGTGTTGATCCGGTTGGATTTTGTTGGTGTAGGTTTGTGTGGGATGAGGCGAAGTATCCAACTATGTCTCCGCTTAAGGAGATTGTGGACGGTATTCATGTGCAGGTCGCCAAGATTGACGATGATCTGAAGGTATTCGATTGCATTGTATCTAATATTATTTTTTCATCGTAGGCATTGTGTTTGTGCAATTTACTAAGAAATTACAGCAGTCGGTCATATGAATAGTGCATAGCAAGTATAACACGCAGTTGGCTTTAGTCGTAGAAATAGATTATGGTTAAGTTAGTTTATGCGATTAAACTTAGTCGATATTTTCAGGCACATTAGGTTTTGAAATCTCATCCTGCTAGTATAATATGGTTTCATCCTTTTTTGTTATTTATGTGCTTGTACTCTTGTAGCTATCTAATCTGTATGCTATGCAGATTTTTGTGTTTCTATATATTGTTTTGTTGTATTTAAAAACTTTTTTCTCTATAATTTTTTTCAACTTTTGGCAGAGTTTGTTGTTTTGATGCTATGTGCATGCTAAACCTTTAGCAGAATAATCAGTTATCAGATACTTTATTGAGATCTATATTCAACATATTTGAAACTCGCGAAAGGCTTGATTGTTGTTTTTTTTTCTATGCTAGGTTTGTATTGCTGAGTATAACAATGTTCGAAGTCAACTCAATGCAATTAACAGAAAGCAGACTGGAAGGTAATAAACTATAAGAATTAGAGTACAACTTGATAACATATTTTTGTGATCATAGTTAACACAAATTCATGTTCCAGCTTAGCTGTTCGTGACCTGTCCAATATAGTAAAACCGAATGACATTGTCACTTCAGAACATTTGGTTACACTCATCGCTGTTGTTCCAAAGTATTCCCAGAAAGATTGGTTGTCTTGTTACGAGACACTGACTACTTATGTGGTAAGGTCATCCTATTACAATTATGATTATGATTTTGAAATCAGCACTGCATACAAGTTTATTGATTCCTTTGGTATACTTTTATACGATTCTTATTGTTCCAGGTCCCAAGATCTTCCAAGAATCTACACGAGGACAATGAGTATGCTCTCTACACTGTAACATTATTTAATCGTGACGCTGATAATTTCCGAATTAAGGCACGCGAAAGAGGATTCCAAGTGAGTTTCTTAATATTATTAGTTATACATATGGTCTCTGTGGTTTAGTACAAGTAACAAGTTTGGGGTCTAACTTTGAAAAGTAACACGTTTGGTAGCTATGGATTTCAGTATGTAACATATTTTGATCTAGCATTAGCTTCTGTTAAAAATTCTGTTACTTTTTACAAAATGACGATTTCACCCAATCAGCCAATTACGTAAATAGTCCTTGTAGACATTTTTAAACATATCTGGCGTCTAACACTATTTGTATAATTAACTCCACTTTAATTTATTTTTCGACCGTTTTGAAAAACTGACGGTGGTTGTTCGCTATTGTACATAAAAACATACGTTTGTAATATGACAATAACTACTGTACATAGAAACATCTAGTATTTTTTGGATCATGCTCATTTTATTTAATTCTGATTATGACTCAGATTCGTGATTTTGAATATAACTCGGAAACTCAAGAGAGTCGGAAACAGGAGCTTGAAAAACTGATGCAAGATCAGGAATCCCTGAAAAGCTCGCTTTTGCAGTGGTGTTATACCAGTTATGGAGAGGTTTTTCCATTTCTCCTAATTCATCCTTTTTATTTATTACGCTTAATATATGCTCTGTGTTTATTATGGTTAAACTTTTTTATACAAATATATCAGATTAAGAATTCCTGAAACCTCAAGAACTAGTCCAACATATTATGAAAATAATAAATGGATTCGGAAAAATCATATTAAACTTGAAAATTCATAGAGGCTTGGAGTTACTGGTCCCGGTTCTATCTTTAGTCTTTACATTGCCTGTAACAATATGTAATACATCCAAATGTACCCAACAATGAACAAATAATGCTAATCTGCATGGTATCAAACAAGGAACAAGTGTCCAAATTTTCCATGTACATAAAGTGTCAGAATCTGAATGACTGAAACTAGGACATATGCACTATGCACATTTATAGCATGCAGTCACTAATCATGCATGTAAATATTCGTTTCTCTTTTTTTTTTAAACGACAAATTGGACAGCCATCTCACACTATCACTACTTCCTGTTTATATGTAAACGGGCCAATTTGCATTATACTTCTTCTCAAACCAGGGTCAAGTGGACCAAATTTGTTTGTAGCTAAAATGAAAGCGAATAGGTCAAACTAGTCAATAGTCGCCCAGAGCATAAAACATTATTAACCGTTTTATTGACAGAATTATATTATAGTTTTTAATTTTTTATAACACTTTTTCTTAAGCATTTTTCAAATTTAACTGTACGCACTTATCCTTGCAGGTTTTCACTTCGTGGATGCATTTTTGTGCTGTTCGTTTGTTTACCGAGAGCATTTTGCGATACGGGTTACCCCCTTCCTTTTTGGTATTAAATTAAAACATTCGAATTTACGTTTTCTTTAAATATTAAATGTTGGGTTAAGTTTATGTATTAGTGTCTTTTGATTTGATTCCAGTCTGTTGTATTATCACCATCTGTGAAAAGTGAGAAGAAGGTGCGCACGATCCTCGAAGGCTTATGTGGCAGTTCTAACAGGTAATTTCTTATAGTTTTGTCATGCATGGTTGATTCTTATAACAAAAATGATATGGTAGATAATTCACAAAAATTATGTGACTTTTTTGATTGTTTGTGAAGTACCTATAATACCCTCTATTATCTAAATATAAAGCGACGAATTGGAACCAATTCACTACCATCAATGACCAGTGGCGGATCCAGGAATTTTTTTCAGGTGGTGCACTACTTTTATACGATTCACTTTCATAGAATCGGGTATAAAAAATTCCGGGTCAGTTTGAGGTTCGGGTCGGTTCGATGGCTCGGGCAAAGTTCATTACAAACTAACAAATTAAAAACTAACAAACTAACAAAAACAACTAACAAACTAACAAATTCAAACTAAAATTTAACAGTTAACAACATCAAGAGCAATTAAACATTTAACAAATGAATCTAAACTTACCTTTACAGTGGGAGGATTCTAGGAAGAGTAGCAAGGGTGAGTATGAGGGAGGGAGAGAGACGGCCACTGTGTAAGTGTCTGTTTTATAAAACCCTAAATTGAAATAAGGCTGAATTAAAGAACGAAAAAAAAAAAGATTTAAAAATTCGCTTGCCTCACAAATCGAACCCGTGACCTTCCGTTTACAAAACCAGCAACTTACCAGCTAGTCCAACGCTTGTGGTGTGAATTGGGTGGTTCCTCCTAATTTATAAGGTGGTTCCTATAATATTTTCTATATATCGATACACAATTATTTCCAAAATCGGGTGGTTACCACCCATTTTCAATATAGATCCGCCATTGTCAACGACGAGGGGTATATTGGCAATTTTATCTTTGAAATCATTTTGAAAAAGTTGTTCTATACTTCTATTGTTGACGGGGTTATAAAATGCTAAGACTAAGAAGGAACAAATACTAGATTGTGGATGGTGGTGCATACTCCATTGAATTCGAAATGGTCATAAAACCAACAAAGAGGTTTATAGGTTAAGGGTACGGTCTGTATCTGACCATTTAATCATGTACGAATAGTGATAATGGAGGTTCTTCATTGGTTTCATCACTCATGCATTATGTATATGACCACATGATCTCTAATCTTATGATTCGGTCTAGGACCACAAGAGTCAGATTGCTATAACTTATGCAGTAATGCGAAAATTAATGGCATTTTGGTCATTTGATAATAATGCAGTACATTCTGGAAAACCGAAGATGAAGGAAACATGGGTGGCTTGGGTGGCGAAGCTGATTCTCACCCATACGTCTGCTTCACCATTAATCTTATATGAACTTAGTGGTGGGCAGTGATGGTGGTTGGCGGTGATGGTGGTGGTGATTCTTGTCTTCTTGATTGCAACTCAATAATGTGATGCTGTGTATTATAGGGTGGCTTTATACCCGGTTTTAGCCGGGAAACCTTGTTCTTTTGTTTAATTCATTGTATTACAATCCGAAGATGTATCCATCTTTCGATACATTGATATTTGTTCCTTAGAAATAATAAAAATGTTTTATTAATTTATAAAATGAATGTTTATAGATGACAGAAATTGTATTAAAATGTATTGTCATGTACCATTAGGGGTGCTTATATAAGATGAAACCGGCTGAACTGTCTAAAGATTCACTTTTATTATTTGTTTTTTTTTTAAATTTGTTGTGTATTTGTACTATAATTACAAACCATATTTATTATTTTTATATTAAACTAATAATTTTGAAAATAAATGAAATGTGATTAAGCAGCAAAAAAGCTGCCCGGCTTGACTTATCTAACAAACTCGGCTCTGGTTTGTCATTTCTCGAAATTGTTGCTAACGTTTAGTTCATAACTTCACAAAAACTGGTCGAACTAAACCGTGAGGCGTGAACACCCTAGTATATAACTTCATATAGCTTGAAGAGAGAACTTTATACATCTAGTAATTGATACAAAACTGACCATACAAAACCAACCTCAAATTCTTTATGCATTAAAAAAAGGCATGCAGGCATTTTAACTTCTTGAGACCACAACTTTTGTCCCCCAATGTTGCATTTCATATTTAAGTCCCATGGAGTGTTCTCAAAAACTTGCCCATCCTTTCCATTTGTGCTTTAATCCGTGTGTACCTTGTGCATTAACACAAGTACACAATACCTATGTCGACGTACACCTCATATGGGTTTGTTTGATCTTAGTTGGCCCCAACCCACCTCACAACAGTCACTTAATGTTGGCGAGTGGTCTTATTCGACTTTAATGCTTTATTTGGATTTCGACTGCTCATTCGGTAACACTGCTAAGCAATGCCATATAGTCGATATTTGCGATATGATGATAAACATCAATTTGAGTGTGGGGAAATCCTAAATAAACAAAATCCAAAGAGGAGACAAACAAATCAATGTGTTGGCCCCATAAATGTCGTTTGATTTGATGGCTCTACAGCTTGGTTCGATACCATCAAATAATTGTTGTTGCGTATAATAAAAGGCATACATTATTGCCTTGTTTTTTCTTTTCGAGTTTGAATAAATATCTATAGGTTCCGCAAAAAACGCTTAGTTAAAATTCACATGTTTTATTTGATAACAACACGATCCGGTTATCAAATAAATTGCAATGCAGTTGGTCTGTCGATTTTTAGGTAAATTGTGGTGGGGGTCCTGACCCCTTGGACATGAACTCACCATTAATGCAAGTTCAAACAACTTTTCAAGTGTCCACATTATGCTTTATCTTATTTTTTTAATTTTTATTTTTTCCCTTTTGTTTTTAATAAGTTAGGAAAAAACTGAGTATTTATGAACTTTACAAAAAAATTGAGCCAAACCATTACGACTTTAGCAAACGATAAACCAAACATACGGGGTTGTTATGGGTTAGCCGGACCAGCTGGTTTGGTGGTTTTATTGTTTGGTTATGACGGTGAGTTTCATATTCCTTTTAAACGCTAGTTTGTATAATTATAGTGATTAAGATGCTCAATAAATAAATACACATAAACAACAATAATAATTATAGTGATTAATGATTTGGATCGTTAGATCAATTTCAACGGTTTATAAACCCACATAATATGATTAATATCATCATCATCGATAACTAAACAAATCAATATCACTTGTCAAAATATTTGAATGTTTGGACCACATGAATGATGTTACAAATACCTGTTTTACTTTGCATTTCCTTTTATACAATTAATTTGAATCTACATTATAAAATTTAACCGACTTGTACTACTTTGAATAAGTTTGTTGGAATGAAAGGTCCTTGTCAACTGTTGGCACTTACTCACCCTCGTTATCAATCCATATATATGTCTAAGATCATCAAAGTAAACTGTCACAAATTTTGGGTGTTTTCTAGATCAACATTTGTACGAAGCCTAAAAAACAAAAAACATTTATTGCCTTATTACGTTGTGAGTGTTTATGTGTTAAGCGTGTTTTAGACACGGAATAACTATGCTTTTGATTATTATTGTTGCGTCTTATATTTATAAGGGAAATATGTTTTAATCTTGTTATTTATACTATTGAAACTTACTATGGCGTTTAGTGTATTGTCTTATTACACAATAACAACACATCTTGTCACTTGAACATCCCATGTCACTCAATTCATGAGTTATAACGTATCACAAATATGATGAGAGCGACAATATCAGAATCCTTTAACCAGAGAGTATTAATATATATATATTAAGGTGAAACTCACTAAGAAAACAATAGCATTGGATACGTATGTTAATAGAAAATTGGGTGATTGGTTAAAATAACAATGAGAGCATGTCAGGATATGATACATAAGCGTGCTAGTTAAAAGCACACCGGGTTTTCAGATTATTATTTGTTTATTTATTTTGGAATGGTTTAATTTACATGCAGAAAGGACGTTCAAATTAAACCGATTCATTTTAGCCTCTGATAGCAATAGCATAGGGTGACGTGACAGAGATGTATCATGGGTGGTGGAAGGATTTGATGTTTCAATTCAAGAACTTTCATTAATTTTTTTGTAAGAAAAATAATTGATTATTTATTAATTTCATCATACCGCTACAAGTTCACAAAATGGACTTATTGTATTCTTATTTATATTATTTATATAGCTAGCTACATGTTTAAGAAAATATAATAACATATAAATTAATTGTTAACCAGAACAAAAGAATATTGAGCGTATAAAGCAAAACCATGGTGTGCACACAAGGATTTAAACAAATATGAGATGATTTGGTAAAAACGATGTGTGTATAGTGTGCACACACGATAATTACTATTTTAATCCGACTGGTTTGGTTGTGGAATGGAATTTGATGAGTCTAATGTTGCTTATATTCCTATTACATATATAGATAAAAATGCATGGCTTTGTGATACAGAAGTTTTAGGGTCTTTTTGGTAATGGAGGATGAAACGTATGAAAGAATGTAATGAATGTATGTTGTAATGGAATGTACAAATGAATTAAATAAATCATTATCATTCGATTGAGATATATGGTTACCATGTGAGAATGAAATGAATCATTACTTTGTGTTGTTTGGCCTGTGATGGTGGTGAGGGGTGGCAACAGGGTGGGCGGCAGGCAATGGCTACGATGATTGGGGGAAATGGTTGGTGGTAGTGGGTGGGTAATGGTGGTTGTTACAGCAGCGGTGGCAGGCCATGATGGTTGGTTGTGGGTGGCGGTGAGAGGTTGATGGAGGTGATGTGGGGCCAAAGAAGAAATTGAAAGAAAAAAACTGTTGGGAAATTATACAGAAAACCGGGTATCTGGGATTTATGAGAGCCGTGATCACACTTTCAAATCAAAACTATTTGTGGTTCACAAATGAATTGATCGGATAAAACGATTGAGAGCAAGAAACTGAGTATGATAATTGTGAGAGTATGTTGAATCACAAAAAGAAAATCTTATGATCGATACGAAGTTTTAGGGTTTGGGGTCAGAAACTGCTTAAGCAGTTATCACAAATTTGAATTTCAAATTCATTAAACACGCTCCTCATTGGGGCTGCCGCCCCTTGGACCATGCTACCATGGGCGATACCACCGAACGCCCGCTAAGGGGCCGTTGCCCCCTTGGAACCCCTATTACTTAGTGGCTTCGCCCCTAAGTATCAATAGGGTATTCAATTATAATAAATAAAATAAGTATGCACCATGCATCTGACTCATTTCAATTCATATTACGATTAATTTAATCAACAAACTAATCCCTAATTACTCTAAAATACCCAACAAAAAGAAGGGGCATATGGTATATGAAATGAACTTAAGGTGTTTAAGAATAGTAACAATGGCCCCTAGACTAAACCATCCTACTTCCCTAACTATTTTTCATCACTTTTTCTCACTCTCTCTCATCAATGCCAGTGCCATATCATTCCATCTCAAAAACATCACAATCCATCCCAAAACCTTTGCAATCATTCCAATTCATCTCTAAACTCTTACAACTATCCCTAAACCATCTCGATCAATCTTTCAACCATTTTATTTATTGTTTTTCCTTAAACTAAATTATTTTTAAATTAAGATACATAAATATAATATAATTAAAAATAACCATAAAATACATTCATTAAAAAACATTAAAGCATAACCTTAAAATACTAAATTAAAAGAAAAACATAAAATTAATTCTTCACTTTGGTCTTCGGATACGCTAAGTTGGAGTCGTTTTGAGCTAGAGCCTCCACAGCAATCAAATCACAAACCGAGGATGATTTCTTACAACATTTCACTCTTTGATGTTTAAAAAAACCTTTTAAGTGACATAGTTTCAGTTGCTACGATACGCTTATGAATACGCCTGTTCTTCAGGCATCTCAGCAAGTACCCGTACATATAATCAATGTAATATGTGAAGAGTTAAAAAAAGTATTCTAAAACTAAATCGATTAAAAATTGCAATAATTGAAGAATATATAAATAATTAAATTTTTTTTAGATATGTAAAAGATAAATAATTAAAGATGGATTGGATAGGAAATGTGGGTTTATGGTTTATTCTGCTATTTTCATGTCGGCGTGTTTGATTCTGGCACGTATATATGCATGCATCATTGAAGAAACACTAATTGACCCCGGCAGATTACGGATAATCTGGGGGTTAAATAGATGTTTCCCACGAGGGTTAGGTCCGGCAAGATGGTTCCTCTAATGACCTGCAAAACAGACACCGTGAGCTCGTCACTGAGAAGGGGGGGGGGGTACCTCCTTGTGACCACCCTCCGGCGTGAGAATCAGACTAGATTGCTCTGAATATGAGTGTATATTGAGAGAAATAGCTAGTGAAGGTAAAATACCTGATCCTCCTACCGTTCCACGGTGTTGGAGTATTTATAGCCGAATGTAGGTTTCCAAGCAGGTACAGCCAGCTGTATAATATTCCTGTTCTACCAACTACGGGCTACGCACGTGCCATGCTGGTTGGTGGGTAGGCAGCGGCTGATAGTGACCAGGCCGGCTGTGTACTATTCCTTTTCCACCAACTGCAGGCTATGTGCATGCCACGACAAGGGTTGGTGAGTAGGCAGCGGCTAATAGTGACAAACAGTACTAGAGCATGCTCCTCGTACTGTTTGTCGGTGAGCTGTCACCCTGTGATTGGTTCATGGGCTGCTTTGGTCAGATCTTGTCTATTTTGTCCATACCTTGGCAGGTATAGTACAAAAGATCTTCCAGGTTATGTCCTTTGTAATCAATTATGCTTCTGGAAGATCTTTTGTACTATACCTGCCAAGGTATGGACAAAATAGACAAGATCTGACCAAAGCAGCCCATGAACCAATCACAGGGTGACAGCTCACCGACAAACAGTACGAGGAGCATGCTCTAGTACTGTTTGTCACTATTAGCCGCTGCCTACTCACCAACCCTTGTCGTGGCATGCACATAGCCTGCAGTTGGTGGAAAAGGAATAGTACACAGCCGGCCTGGTCACTATCAGCCGCTGCCTACCCACCAACCAGCATGGCACGTGCGTAGCCCGTAGTTGGTAGAACAGGAATATTATACAGCTGGCTGTACCTGCTTGGAAACCTACCTTCGGCTATAAATACTCCAACACCGTGGAACGGTAGGAGGATCAGGTATTTTACCTTCACTAGCTATTTCTCTCAATATACACTCATATTCAGAGCAATCTAGTCTGATTCTCACGCCGGAGGGTGGTCACAAGGAGGTACCCCCCCTTCTCAGTGACGAGCTCACGGTGTCTGTTTTGCAGGTCATTAGAGGAACCATCTTGCCGGACCTAACCCTCGTGGGAAACATCTATTTAACCCCCAGATTATCCGTAATCTGCCCGGGATCAATTAGTGTTTCTTCAATCATCTATTTACTTTTCACTTTTGGAGCATATCCAATCCATCTATCATTGAAGTGTCATCTCAAAAAGAACTTCCTGGAATTCTAAAGAAAAGTGGTTTCTTTCAGCTATCGACAACAATACATGAAAAATAACACACACGTGTATATATATGCGCATTAGTCAGTTACTATGCGAAATCACTATTGCGTGTGAATTATGATGACACTTGCATTTTGGTCGACGATATACGAGTTCTAATCTAATTATGGATCGTGTATCATTTTATACATCATATACATTATGCATTATTATAATCATCAAATAACAGTGTTGTTCTACTGTGATCGTTAATTACATGATATTCTTATATAATTATGCATTCTCATAATCATCAATTAGCATTGTTCTAACTAGTAGGTTGCAGATATACTACGGGAACCCACTGAATTATGGATTTTTAATGAATAGCCTACATAAAAAAATTATAGTAAACCCATGTATAAAATGTTGAGTGACCTAGACTGTAAAATTAACCATAGTCTAGTGTTTTAACTTATATAACTGGTTTCTTTCGATTCCCCTTAAAGCGTCTTTTCTTTTTCTTTTTCTCTTTTTTTTTAAATACTAACACAACATTATTAGGGAAATTAAGAGATAGAAGCATGTACGCATTCAGGCTTGCTGCCACTTAATTAATGATTTGAAATCCTACAAATCTTTGTTTCAATATTGAATTCTTCTTTTAGGGCAGGCACTCACTTAATAGTGAAAATAGTTCTTTTTAGACCAACATTCGATGACTGTCTAATTCAACAAGACTATGTGGAGAGCTACAATTTACCTGAAGCTAACTAATTTCTGGGCGCGGCATGTCGCGCGGGTCGTAAAAAGTAATTAACGTTCAAAGACAATATTTTTTTAAATTTATTACTGTATAGTATTTTTATTATGCTATGAATCTTACATGATCGGACCATCGAACAAACTCGAAAATTTTTACTAAGAAATTTGAGCTTCTAAAAATAATGTATCAATCTATCAGTCTACCGCTAAACCAGTGACACTGGTAACATGATCGATTTGATATTAATCCATTTATGAAAGCATTAACGTTTATGTAGTCTTCGTAGAATTACATGAATAGATATGTTATTAGTTTATTTTAAGCAGATGATTGACAGTCGACAATGATGTATTGGCATCTTGTAAGACATTAAAGTTTTTTGTTTTATATTAAAATACAATATTTAATACTTGACACTTAAGTATCAACTATTTCCAAATATTGTAATTTTTTATTTGGCGTCGGCTAATATATAATGAGGAAAAATAAGCCAAAGAGATCCAACAACCGGCAAAGGTCTTCAAAAAAAATAAGAAGTGTTTTCAAAAGTTTCTTTCATGTATAGAACTAAAATAATGATCGATAATTAAGTTACATAATTAAGACAGACAGCAAAAAGAGATAATTAATGAACAGAGGAACGGGTTTTGTTTCACTTAATGAATAATGGAAGTAAAATCATCACACACATACCCATAAATTCATGATCATATAGTAAGAGTTAATTGCAAATATAAACTCTATGGTGAAATCTAAAGCGCAGTTTTCAACTCCGTGAAAACATTTTCACATATATGGACCATGTAGTGGTCATTTTTTTTGCAATCGGGCCCGGCTTTTAACTAGCGGCTGTTACGCCCGTTAGTTTCAGGGATATTATCGTATTTTCACTCCTAAACAAAACCTCGGCTCCATATAATCTCTCACCATCACATTGTACAACCCTAATGTAACTATCCTGTAACATTCGTTACTTTTCAAATCCGGAAACCCGACTCATTTTAAATTTTCGGTTTTGTTTATATATATATATATATTTATATATATATATATCTCAAGTTTCGTTTAACGTATTTTATATTCGTTGATTTTTATTGAATTCGTTAAGTCGACCCGATTTATCGTTTACGCATATTCTTGTTCATTATTCATCATTAATATTATATTCACGATGAGTTGCGTTTATCGTTCGTTCGATTCCTTTTCATTTTATTCAATTCACGAAACTCCGGGATTTAAAGTGTTTAATAAAGCTAAACAATTCGCAAAGTCTGCGGGAATAATATGTTAATTATCCAAGTTTATAACTCCTTATAGCATTTATAACTTTTATTTCAATACAAATACATTTCATAGTTCAAGGTCTTAAAACAACTTGTAAGTTAAGGGACTAATTTATAAATATATCTAAAATCCCGTTTTAATAACCATAAGAAACCTGGAGGGTTAAATGTAAATTAAGTTTAAAATATAATAATTTATATTAACCCCCCCCCCCTCCCTAATCCCCTTCAGCGTTTTTCCGGTGGCCGATCACCGGCGACCATAACTTAAATTCCGACAGCCCTTAAACGATGTTCTAACTGACTTTATAAACCAATTAAAGTCTAGTAACAACAATAATCTATAACGACGATCATACTCAAACAATAGTTACGCGTGATAACCACTTATAATGAACAAATTAAATCATAACCCGCCAGAAACGGCCGGTATCTTATTAAAACTCAATAACACTCTTTCAAACACCAAGCGCTCCAATTGTTGGTATAAAAAGGCCAAAAATGATTATCCAAATTCGTCCCAATCCTCCATTAAATCACATATACTCTCTATATCACAGAATCAATCTTCAAAGTTTGTTTTTCCGGTAAACTCGTTCACCGTGAATCTAAAACAATTACAGGTAATATTAATATGCTTATTGGTCGTTTTTCATTGTATAACAAAACCCCTAACAACTAATTTAACATTCTTGTAGCAGAAGTAATGACTTAAAAAACCTAGGGTACTAATGTAGATGATGAACATGAGTGTTGTGTGTGTATATTATTTTGTTCTTATATCAAAATAGCAAAGTGGTCTAGTTGGTAGTTTGTTGTGTTAACACTAGGGATGAGCTCGGTACCGTACCGGTACCGAAAATACCGGTACCGAAAATCACCAAATCTTGGTATCAGTACCGGTACCAAAATATTCTACCGGTACCGGTACGGTACCAGGACGGTACCTGTATTAAAGGTAAAAAATCAGGAAATACCGGTACCGTACCGATCCCGGAACTTAAAACTTTGGTACCGATTCGGTACCGACGGTATCAAGTCGGTACCAAGTACCAAATGTCCATCCCTAGTTAACACCCATCAGACCTGGGTCTATGCACCCTTTATGGTTTTATTTTTTTCTTCATTTCTTATATTTAATTAATCAAATAAATTATATAAAACTATTAAAAATAATAATAAATTAAATAAAATTATTTTAAATTAAATAAAAATAGTTATAATTTATATTTATCACTTTCCAATTAAAAACAAGCCAACTTTTCATTTCCGTCAAGTTCGTTTTCAAACTCGTTTAACATTTATATATTTATTGTTTGCTAAACTTTATAATTCATTAGCACATTCGTTTTCAAAATAAAATATAGTTCGTTAACTTTAATATTAGTTTCGTTAGATTTTAATCCGTTAACTTAAATTCGTTAGCTTTTATTTCGTTGACTTTAAACCCGTTAGTTTTATAAATCGTTAATTTCGTTACCATAACTACCGTTCGAGGTAAAAATTACCAATTAAAATCCGCAAATCTTATTATCGTAACTTTCATATTAAAATAATATAAGCCGTTTAAAATCTGTTAAGAACTTAAAATAATATTAATGCTTTAAGATATTATAAAATAGTGAAACTTATCTAAAACCAAAATTAATTAAATCCCGGTAGCTAGTCTTGATTTTCTTTGCATTTTCATTTATAATTCGTGACATTCGACCGCTTTGGTTTCGTTATCATGCTTTTGGTTTTCATTGCAATGTTTATCTTCAATTTGAAGGTGAGTTTCTCACACCCCGCTTTTAATGCTTTTATATTTTTGGGGGTAGCATATATATCATATCCAAACAAACTATTTATTATATTCGTTACAAAACTGCGATTCTTATCATGGACTTGTGTGTTTACTTGATTACTTGCTCAGAATTATTTGCTCATGGTTGTCTCAATAAGTATAATCATACCCCCCCTTGCACTCAGGACCATTTTGTTATGAGTGGAAAAGAGACCCCCAATCCGAGTACGTTGGTTGTTACCGACTGGAAAGGACATTGCATGCGCTTTAGTTACACTTGTTCATGGAATTGCATGGTTTTTACGTACTTATATAAAACTTGCGTGAACTCACAAACAATTCAATTAGTTGACCGCATTTTATATATATACTACAGGTACGATTATTAGAGAATGAGACGGGTGAAGACATAAGAACTAGGATATTTAAATAATGGACAAGTTGATGTTTGTTGTGATTTCCTTTCAATGTATTTGTTTACATGAACACTTGTGTACTTGTGATTTAAATGATTTAATGATAATATTGTCACTTAATAGTGTCGCATGTGTTTTGAGCAATCTGTATGTCACAATTGGGTGTTTCCGCTTTAGCTGGGGTGTTACGCATCCCGTATCCCCCCGTCGTCCCCACCGTGGTCTCCTGCCGGTTTTTCACTGCTGTCGTCTCCCACTATCGTATCGTGCCTCGCCGATCAAACAGATGATTTGGATTTTTGATGCAATCCTTAATACCATGTTTTTCACAGGTATCGGAATTCACATTTTTCAATTAACTTCAGTTTTAGGTAGATGCTCTGTAAGTGAGACGATTATGTTGTTGCTTTTATAGCCGCAATTTGGCTGGATGTTAGCGTTGATCACCTAGAACTTGAGATGGTGGTTTTGGTGAAAACCTGGCCATATCGGATCTATAATCTCCAGTTTCAAGCAGGCGGCTAGAATCAAAACAAGCAGGGTTTAAATAGTTGGTGGTTTAGGTGTTTTGTATATATTAATATAACTAGTAATGACCTAAACTGGTAATCATGTATTTTGTATTATACCAATTACGACATTTTGTATCAACAACTAGATTGCTAATCTATTTATGCAGGGGCAATGCTATATTAACTTATGTATGATTAATTTGGGTGTGATTGTGTCTGTATCTATGTATAACTTTGTAAAAATGTGTGCATATGTATGCTCATATGTTGTATGCATACCTAGATGTATGTGTGACTGTATTAAGGAGTTAGGTGCTCTGTTAGATTTTATTAGGTGTATGCTTCCATAATTAGATACATTTGTTGACTTTATTTGACTTTGTAGAACAATAATAACAAACTAATTAGTTAAGGAATTAAGTGCTTGCAATATGTGTATGCTTATTTATGCAAGGGCATAACAGTCTTTTTATGTATGTATGTATTTATAATTAGTATGTATAATTAGATGCAACAAACTAATTAGTTAAGGAATCAAGTGCTTGCAATGTGTGTATGCTTATTTATGTAGGGGCATTACAGTCCTTTTGTTTGTATGCATGCATGCATGCATGTATGTATGTATGTACGTATGTATGTGTGTGTGTGTATAGAGAGAGAGAATGGTTCAAATAAAAATAAATAGTTTCCTAACAATGATAAGAACCAATAAATTTTTGATATGTGGCATTACATCCTATGGTGGAAGAAGAATTCTAGTAAACTATGTCGGTTATAATGGTGAAAAAGTAAAACTAGGAAACTATCGGTTTTTAAATCTCAACCATTGATTAGCATGATCGAATGACTATGATTTATTCCTAGTCTTCCTAGGAAACTACTTGTTTTTAGGATAACCCTCCCCTATATATATATATAGGGGAAAGTTTATATACAAAATAATCTTAACATGAGAACGTAGAAAACAATAACAACTACAATAACAATCTACATAAGCAACGTTTTATAATAAAAAAAAACTTAAGAATAACAATAAAAGAATCAAAATCAGCATCAAAATAATAATAGGAAATACTTATAACAGCATAAGAAAAAAACCTAATAATAACAACAAAATGAATCAATAAACACTTATAACATCTCATAATTGGAAATCAGCATATATGAACAAAAAATAACAACAAACAATTATAGAAACAAACCTAATAATAACAACAAATTGGTTCTCAATAAAATGTATTTGATCCTGAAACTTTATATATATATATATGTGTGTGTGTGTGTGTGTGTGTGTATCTGTGTATGTGTATATACATGTATATGTGTATCTGTGTGTATATTTATGTATGTATTTGTGTATATACATGTATGGGGTAAGGTTAAAATAAAAATCCACTTGAGTTGTGAAAACTCTAAAAACTCATTCTCAACTACATGTTTTTAATTAAAATTTGAAACCTGTGGTCCACAATTAAAGTTAATAAAAAATGTAAATATAAATATAACTTTTTCTCTCTCCTGAAAACATATATAAAAATTAGTTAAAAAATAACAAAACATTCTTTTTTTAGTTTTCGATGTTTTGTATTAAATGTTATAACATATATTACGTGTGTAATAAAAAAAAACAAAAAAAAAAACGATGTTACTTTTTTTAGTGTGAAAGATAATGAGTATGTTTTTATAAGTCAATACATGGTCGAAACTTTGCAGGTGTATGTTTACTGTGGTGCATGATGTGGCAACGAAGTTAATGTATTGGTCCGCAATTGTACACTTGTGTAGGTAATAGCCTCACATGAAATATGCATAGTCCTAGACATTTAAGTCCCTTTTTCTTTTTGTATAGTATGATATGACATGAAGACATGTTTTGTACCATTGCGGTATGTACGTGTTATTATTCTTTTATGATAAGTGATATGTGTGTATGAATGTCATGAAATATAGAATTCACTATAGCAACGCGGGCTTTTAATATGTACATTAGGTTGGCAAGTGCATGGTATAATTAGACATGCATGACTGGCATTCATGAAATGATGGCTACCTGGCTTAAGACTGACATTCGAAGTTATATTTTAATTATGTAATGTTTTAGACTATTTTAGTTTATGTATAGATAGGGTGCCTTCGGGCATGGATGATATGTTTATGCTATACAAATATGGCATTCTTTAAGTTTAAGAGCTATGTTGCATATGTAAATCCATCCGTTGAGACACCCTGATTCGGAGCGTTTCGTATTCTATATGATAGTCCTAACTTTGAACGTATTTTTTTTCAACGATCCCATATTGACTGAAAGTAAACCCCGTTAGTGTTTTTATGGCATGGACTGCTTATGTGGGTCCTACATTAATATAAGATTATTAATGTTTTTGCCTCATAAGCAGTCCACATCATCAAAAAGCTAATGGGATTAACTTTAAGTTAATATGGTATTGACGTAGGAAAATAAGTTCAAAGTTTGCAAACATTTACTGAGGTGAGGTTAATCTCAGCCAATATGTCTAAGTTGGGATATTAAAATACAATTTCCTTTGAATGAACTAAGGATGAGCTTGATAAAGAAAAGACCGAAAATCCCCAAAAATGGGTACTTGTACGGAAAAAACTCAATTCGATATTGGTACCGAATACAAAAATTCGATAAATACCAATACCAGGCCGGATAAGTGATACCGCCACTGTACCAATTCCAAAACCTCAAACAACAGATACCGAATTGGTACTAAAGGTACCCTATTCGATACAACTACCTGTAAAATTTGCTCATCCATGGAATAAACTACCACTGGTTTAAGCCAGAGCGTGTATAAATTGTGCTGCTTGCGGGTAAGTTTTTTTTTTTTCGATCGGGAAATATATTAAGATACATGAGAAAACTAACATAATGCAGCTCTAGGAATAGCTCAAAATGATATCTCCCTACATGCTTTAGGTTTGTAGGTGTGTTTAATATCCACTTTTGCAAATCATAATTGTTCCTATGGACTGCCTCATTTAGCTAGTACAAAGTTTGACCGACTAGTACATTTATTTTAATTTTCTTATTGTATGGTTTGACCGTTATTACTATATTAGAATACATATAATATAACCCAAGGGTTAGCAATTACAAAGTGTCATTCACAAAACAATGAAAACAATATCGTTAGTAAGTCACGACATATAATTTTAGTTGAAAAGTCCGCATAAATAAAATTGTTTGTTAGAATTGGTTGTTTTGGAGGTTAAATGTGGTAAATGTGACATTGAATCCTTATAACATCCCAAGTTTGAGAAATAAAATTATTAAAACTGTTATGGACTTGTATAAGGAGCTTGCGGAGTGGTATCGGGAAAGGCAAAATGAGGAAATGGGAGTTAAGGTGGAGGTGGAAGGTGATCGAAAATGGGGAAAACCGAGGGGATATTCACCGGATTCCACTAAAATGCAAGAAAAATAAACATGAAATGTGAAGCCCGTCACCACTCACTCATATGCTTCTTTCTTCACTAAGTTTTAGAGAGAGAGAGAGAGAGAGAGTGAGAGAGTGAGTGAGTGAGTGTTTTTGTGCTTGTAGAGAGAGAAATCAAGTGAAAAAGGTTTAAGATCACGGTTATGAAATTCATCAATTTTGGTTAATTATTTGTATTTGTTTTCTGGACCTGAGCTTGTATTTGGACTTTTATAATTAATGAAATCGAGTGTTTATTAGTATTTTATGATGTTATTTGTTTGATATCTAAACATGTTAAAACATCCTTAAAAACACTTGGGCATACCCTAAATTTAGGTAAATATTCCTAAGTCAAATAAAACTAAAACTAACCAAAATTAATAACAAAATATGAATTTAATCTTAAAATTAAAGAAAATAGAACTTAAACAAGTCAAAAATCGATTAAAAATGAAAATCTGATATGCGGCTCTTTAGCGCGTCGCTAAGGAAAAG
Organism: Bidens hawaiensis; assembly: GCF_021521415.1. Taxonomy (NCBI): domain Eukaryota; kingdom Viridiplantae; phylum Streptophyta; class Magnoliopsida; order Asterales; family Asteraceae; genus Bidens; species Bidens hawaiensis. The sequence goes on along the minus strand of NW_027491999.1, from coordinate 577,321 downwards.
GGGGCGCTCCGCTGCGACGTGAGACGGGTTAGTTCCACCAACTTTCCCATTTTGGCAGTTTTGACCCTTTTAGGTTTAGAAACGCATTTTTAGGCCAGATTAAGTGTTTTTAAGGATGTTTTAACATGTTTAGAAGAATGTTTTAACATGTTTAGATATCAAACAAATAACATCATAAAAATACTAATAAAAACTTGATTTCATTAATTATAAAAGTCCAAGTATAAGCCCGGGTCGGGTAAACAAATACAAATAATTGACGAATGCCACAGTATTCCCGACATTGTAGTAGTTATTCTCTTTTTGGGATGAAATTTTCCTAAGTCATGTTAAAACATTCTTAAAAACACTTGAGCACGCACTAAAAATTAGGGAAATATTCCTAAGTCAAAATAAAACTAAAACGAACCAAAATTAATAACAAAATCTGAATTTAATCTTAAAATTAAAGAAAATAGAACTTAAACGAGTAAAAAATCGATTAAAAGTATAATCTGATCTGCGACTCTTTAGCACGTCGCTAAGGAAAAGGGGGCGCCCCGTTGCGACGTGCGACAGGTTAGTTCCACCAACTTTTCATTTTGGCAGTTTTGGCCTTTTTAGGTTCTAGAAACGCATTTTTAGACCAGATGAAGTGTTTTTAAGGATGTTTTAACATGTTCAGAATTTAGGGCCGTTCAAACCGCTCGACGCTCGAACTCGCTCAGAAAATGCTCGCTCGTTTTTCGCTCGATTGTAAACGAGCCGCTGTGCTCAGTTTGGTTTGTAAATGAGCCAAGCAACGAGCAAAGTTCTGCTCGGTTCGGTTCAGCTCGAATATTTTTAATTTATTTTATATATAATTATATATGAACAAATATATAAATATATAGACAATACACATAAAATATAAGTATACAATTTTTTAAATCATTTTAAAATTTTCCTATTTTGTCAATTTTATAATTTTATTAGTTCGATTCAAGTTTTAAGAATACTAAAAGTTGTTTACATGTTTATTATATCTCACTTAAAACTTCTTTCTCCTAAAAATTTACAACCTATTATACGTTTGTCTAAAAAATGCTAATTTGTTTACAAAATATATTATTTGCAGCCTTCAAGCTTGTTTCTTATTGAAAATTTTAAAGTGAAAAAGAAATAAAAAATGCTCGAAATCGCTCGATGTTCGATCGAAAAATGCTCGGTTCGATTTTGGCTCGTTTCGTTTTTCGCTCGGTTCGAATTTCAGCCGTTCGGTTCGGTTCGTTTGTAAACGAGCCAAGCAACGGGCAAGGCTTCGCTCGGCTCGTGAACAGTCCTAATTCAGATATCAAAAAAATAACATCATAAAATACTAATAAAAAATTGATTTCATTAATTATAAAAGTCGAAGTATAAGCCCGGGTCAACAAGCTTACAGTATTCCAGATATTGTGGTAGTTTTTTCTTAATTTTGGGACAAAATTTTCAAATGTAGGGAATACTGTTACATTCGTCAATTTTGGTTAATTATTTGTATTTGTTTACTGGACCCGGGCTTGTATTTGGACTTTTACAACTAATGAAATCGAGTGTTTATTTATAGTTTATGATGTTATTTGTTTGATATCTAAACATGTTAAAACATTCTTAAAAACACTTAATTTGGCCTAAAAATACGTTTCTGGAAACTAAAAGGGCCAAATTTGCCAAAATGGGAAAGCTGGTGGAACTAACCCGTCGTGACAGGGTTCCTCCTTTTCTTTAGCAACCCGCTAAGGAGCGGCGACAAACGGCGGTATTAGTCGCCGCTAAAAGCTGAATTTCTTGTAGTGTTTGGATAATCTTTGTTATGAAGTTTGTGATGTATTTTGATTATGTGAATTTAAATGAATACTTATTGTCACATTATACTGTGCAATCAGTTACGCTCCTGCATATTCCACCGTAGGTTGGGGTGTGACAACAATTTGGGTGTACGAAAGTATAGGACAATTGCCTAAGTGATTTCAACAAGATTCACCGGTGGAAGTTCACTGAATCAAGCTCGTCATCCTCCTCCTCATCGTGAAACTAAGGTCTCGGTTTAGAGGTAAGTTTCATGTTAAAGGGCATTTGCTTATTAACGGTTTTGCATGGAAGTTTGAGGATCTTCATTTCGAGCTATGAAGAATCACAAAGTGTAAATCTTGAGTCTAAATCTTGATTCGTTTAAGGAATTCATCGATTGAAGCTGTAACAGACCTTACCAATAGCTTTAGTTACTTGTGTCACTAACTGAGTACAGTTTTTGTATAATGAGACAAGTGTATATTTGTTATTCGTATTTTGCTCATTTGGTCTTCTTTATTAAGTTTAAAGTGATTATTCATTTCATTATCATGTGTTAATCAAACATGACAAAAGAACGTTTTGAGTCATTTCATTCTCTTTTTTATTGCATTTCTATGTCAATGCCATATCTTTTATACATTTCATGATCCCATGCTAGCAAAACATTTAACGAGACCAATTAAATTAAGGATGACGTCGATATATTCAAATAAATTAAATAACAAAATATTTTCTTTCGTTACTGTCATAACTGTTCCGGTTTAATTGTCTGAACGAATCCAATATAGTATCTGAAACTCTAGGTCTTTAGTCAACACGATAACAATAAGTAGAACTAATACAGCAAAGGAAACACATATTTTTCATTAGATTGTTTGTGTTCTGACATCTCAGACCCACATAAAAAGCAAAATAAGACAGCGAAATACAATGAACCAAACCAACACATAAATAAAGGTGACACCAACAGTAAACAACTGTAGCCTTAATTAGTTGATGGTCCAAAATATAAAATCAAAAATAATATGGATTTACTATCTTCTACCAACATGCATTTAAAATACAAATTCCATTTTTAACTGTAAATATGTGCTCAATGATCATAAATCGTCAGGCCCTTCTTGATCTTCGGCTCCTCGTCAACGTGGTCGATCCGGAATCTTCGTGTACATATATATATCAAGATTCTAGATAATGATCACACAATGTCACATGTTTTTCTCATATTCACATAAATTCAACTAATTTGCTTTGCCCGTGATGTTGGTTTAAATCCATACATGAATTACTTATAATTCCATACCCTAAAACAAGAAAAAGTTAAAGTTAAGATATATACTACATATACCTGGATTAAATAGATAATATATAACGATATATGCATTTACCATGATTAGTGAAAAGAAGTCAAGTTATTGAGTGCAAAACGATTGTCTAGTTTTATTCTTTGTTCATCCACATCCCATAATTCATGTCCATTTCCCTGAAAATTAAATTATTTGTTTAAATAAATAAATATATATCATACATAATAATAATAATAATAACAATTTTATTTTCAATATTTTTTTAATACTTGATGTTTGAAAAGATACCTGTGACAACATATTTGGCATCTGCAGTTGTTGAAACAACAGTGAATTAGTAGCTGTTGATCCATTAATCAGCTGCGGCAAGTAGTTGTAGTTATCGGTAGCCGGAGCAAAGGCGGCGTCTCCGCTGTTGTGATTGCATTGTTGTATACTTGGCATGATTGGCAGTACCATGTTACTCATATTCTGGACACATTTTAGAGCATGCACTATTAGTGATAATAAAATAAAGTGATCCTACAAAAACCTCAATTTATTTATTAATTACCTCATCAGGTTTAAGCATGAATGTATCCAAATCAACTCCAAAATCATATAGCATGGGATTTACAGAGGCAAGTTTCATGGAAAGAAACTGAAATTTTGTTTAATCATTAGCAAATTAAGTTTATATTCTGAAAACTAAAATAATTAAACAGAATTTATACATATATATATATATATATTGTTATATGTATATATACCTCGACTTGATTTTGTAAGGATTGGACATAATTAATAATTTCATCCAACATGGGGGCCTTTCCAGTTACCTACGTATCAATCAATCCCACATGAAATTGTCAGTTCTAATATTATTATCACTCTAGTTTATTAAATGATTATTAAAATTCATCTATTATAAATAATTAATTAAATAAACAACAAAGACAGAAGCAAGCCAGTTCACCTTGTCACATCCTGGAACAATGGCTTGCAACAGCTTCATCCTTTCACTTATTTTCTCTCTCCTCACCTGAAGAATAAAAAATAAATCTTTTCAGTTAAATAATAACCAGTTTCATGTAATTATTCCAGAAAAAAAAAGAAGGGCATAATTGGAAATTGAGGTGTGAAAATATACCCTTTCAGCAAGGCTATGACTATCAGTAGCTTGGCCTCTTCTTGCTCTAACATGAATGTACCCAACTTCAGTTTCCTCTTGATCTGAAGAACATTTCTTTGTATTCTTTTTCTTTTTTTCCTCTTGATAATCATTTGTTTTCTTGTGCTTCTTTATCATTTTGTTGCTTGTGTCCTTGATCATAATTAATATCATATAAAGTATTTGTTGTAAGTAAATCATTACAGCATTAGGAGAATATATATTAAGCACACAATGAATATATATAATTAAGTGAACTACTTTAGATTGATCTTGATGAGAAACCATTTGTCTGTCCTTTCTCTTTTTTGCCAAGAACTCATTTCCACTTTCAACTTTCAGATCATCAAGAACCATTGACATTGAAGATTCTGGGCTCTGTAACTTATGTGCTACAGAAGCTTGATGATCATGAGGTTGGTTGAACTGAGGGAAACAGGCAGCAGTGGTGGTGTTAGGGTTTGGAAAGAAAATAGTTTGATGATCAAGAATATAAGATTGGTGCTGTTGGTGTGAAAAAGCTGCCATTGTTTAAACTTGACTAATTTAGAGTTTGTGATTTGGAACTGAAAGACTGGGAATTTGATGATTACAAAAAGTGGAAGAATTGGAAAAGAAAATGTGGGTCTATGATGAACTTGGAGGTCACCTATATATAAACATGTGGAGAGAGAAATTAAGGAAATATTAAATAGAGAACCAGAGAAGTGTCAAAAGTTCCCAACTATAAAGTGCATATCAATGAGCTAGTGATAGAGTAGAAACTAGAAAGTAAGAGATTCAATTTTTGTCTATAGCATTTAGTTTCAGAGGTATCGGGATGATAATGGAATACTAGGCGATTAGGTGGTTTTCACTAGTTGGATTCTTGAACTGAACAAGTTTTATCTTACCGCACTGTCGTGCCTTCGGGAGAGTGTTCACGGGCATTGGCCACAGGTGAGGGTTTTTTTCCAAATCGAAAGACGAGTGTATCACGATTCAATGAATTTAACCAGTAGCTCATTTTGAGAATTTGTTGGCCATTCAAAAAACTATAAACTGCATACACTAGAAAGTTATTACAATTAACTTAATAAATATTTAGAGATATTAAATTAAATATTTGTTTATTAACTTAAAACTTTTATATTCTTTGAATACTTAATTTTTTTCGCATATATATTTTATCACGTGTCTTATGTGAGACTTACCCACAATTATTTAATTAAATGTCATACATCAAAAATGTTCAAATGAAATAAATGAAGTTTGGGCCGGACCAACAATTTTTAGAGTTTTTCATTTAATTTATAGACTTCACTAGGGTCATTCAAACCACTTGTCGCTTGAACTCGCTCGTCGTTTGCTCGGAAACTGATCGGAAAATACTTGCTTGTTTTTTTGCTCGATTGTAAGCGAGTCGCTCTGCTCGGTTCGGTTTGTAAATGAGCCAAGCAACAAGCAAAGGTCTGCTCGGTTCGGTTCGGCTCGAATATTTTTAATTTATTTTATATATAATTATATATGAACAAATATATAAATATATAGACAACACACATAAACTATAATTATACAATTTTTTAAACCCTTTAAAATTTTTCATATTCCGTCAATTTTATAGTTTTATTAAGTTTGATTTAAATTTTCAGAATACTAAAAGTTTGTTTATGTGCTCATTATATCTCACTTCAAATTTCTTTCTCCTAAAATTTACAACCTATTATACGTTTGTCTAAAAACTACACCTTTGTTTACAAAATATATTACTTATAGTCTTCAAACTTGTTTTTTATTGAAAAATTTTAAAGTGAAAAAGAAATACCCAATGTTCGATTGATAAATGATCAATTCAATTTTGGCTCGTTTTGTTTTTCTCTCGGTTCGAATTTCAGCCGTTCGGTTCGGTTGTAAACGAGTAAAGCAACGAGCAAACCTTCGCTTGGTTCGGCTCGGCTCGTGAACAGGCCTAGATTTCACTAAAAGGCAAAGAATATATATGTGATTATGTGTGTTTTACAAAAAAGCGTGTGTTATTAGAATTTTAAAATATATATATTACAAAAATGGGTTTGATTTTAAAATTAGCTAGACTACAAAAAAAAAAAAAATGACCGACCCCTTTCACATCAGTTTCATAAAGCTTCACTTCCAACTATATAGTAAACTGTTAGGCTGAGGGGTGTGGGGCGCTAACCGGGGCGCTAGAGCCCCTCCGCTCGCGCCCCGGGGCGCTAACCCCACACCACCGGGGCGCGAGCGGGGCGCGAGCGCGGAAATCCAGTCTGGCGTGAGGCTGGTCGCGGGAGAAGAGAGATAAAAGGTGTCTTGGAGTTCGAAAAAGAGCCGTTGAGCTCTTATAAAATTAAAAAAAAATATTATTGGCTGGAGCCCCTCCACACCAGGGCCAGGGGCTCCAACGGGGGCTCCAACACCCCCCTTATCCAGTTTCTCTCTCTGCCACACGTCATAATATTATTGACTGGAGCCCCCACTAGAGCTCCCATTAGAGCCCCCACACCCCTCAGCCTTAAGAGGTGTTTTTGTTCCGATCAATCTATGTATGAAAACTATGTAAACTGTTTTTGTTATATATAGGTGAGGATACATACTGCAGGGATTTCTTATCAGTCCAATAAAAGAGACTGCTTTTCCACTTCGGACAAATCTAAACCTCTTGTTTTTATATGTCAAGTTTTTAAAAGAAAATGGATAAAAGATTGGTCTATGATTATCAAAACCCTAGCCCTGTTAGACTAATAGGAGTGTGTGATTCAGTCTTCAGAGAGAACCCGAGCAGCCCATATATAGATTAGCTCCTATCTTTTGTTGTATCGGAATACATTATTATTGTTGGGTTGTCCACTTCTCCTTAAATAAAGGGAGTTCATGTTTTTTTTAAATCAATCTTCAAAAGGAAATCAACCTTAGGTGTAAATACCCTCAGGTCCAACCTAAAATCCCTATTTTTATTTATTGTATATAAAATTTGGATCCAAGAAATTTTCATTTTTAAATAAAGTTTTTAGTTGTATCACCTCAACCATTTGAACTGAAAATCATTTGCCAATAAGAGTTCACGTGTAATTTTTTATAATTATATATAAATAATTAAATAATATGATAAATATACTACTATCACAACTGGAATCAATTTATATTTAAACTATCAATTTATGTTTAAAAAAATGATCTGTATGGGTTGTACATCGAAGTTTAGTTTTAAGAAATTCGAACTTGTCTACAACTAATTGACTCATTTTTACCTGAGCGTTTTTGCTCATTCCATCTACCAGAAATAAAGGAACTACAAGCACAAGACTCATGTTTAATGTGTGATAATCCTATTGTTAAGGGATAAATTAAACACAAGACGTCGGAATTGTATCATATCACATTTATCGTCTCTCACTTAGCTAAAATCTGGTGTCATCGCTCACAGTCCAAGAAGACTCTGTTTGCGGTTGTATTAGCTCTAATGCAGCTTTGTTTCTATAATAAAGGTTGCCTTTTAAACTTGGTAGTCTTTTAAACTCGGCCAATTATTTTTTGTATTGGTAGTCTTTTAAACTTGGTTTAACAAATGACTATTGCTACTGAAGCTGCGATTGATAGCACGCATTTGATAATCAAGGTATTTTTCGGTCGATTAATCGACCGCGTTTTAGTGACTAACTTAGTGGCCGAGCGGGCTCCAAGTTTTGGTGACTAATTTTGTGGTCATTATTGTTGACAATTGTTAGACTACAACTATTCTCTATAAATATCGATTATTTTACGCTGGTTTGCCCATTTGATTTTAATGCAAATGGTCTTTTGGTTTAATGGCATGGGGTTTAGGGTTTAAGACTTGAGATTTTAAGATTTCAAGTTCAAAACATGACTCAATGGGTTTCCCACAATCGCCGGTTTCTTGAAGGTGTTTTTTGGTGAGTCAGATATGAAGCGTCAAAATTAGTATTAATGGTTGACATCCCGTCTCAGAGAGACTCATTCGAGTATTGGGATTAGTTTCAAAGTTTGTTAAAAAAATTAACATTTAACTAGCTACTGATTCCAATTGTTGTTCAAATTTTAGCTTACAATATCTGTTAACTTGTTAAGCAAAAATCTTATCACCTCAAATGGAAACAATTATAATATATAATTTCATATGAAATCATTAATAAAAACAAATAAATAAATAAAAAAAAGAAAAGAAAAGAAAGAAAAGGATCGTTGTGGTCTGTGGTGGCCGAAAAGCGTATTAGTGGGCTTAAATTTATTTACATTTAACAGAGAATCTTTTAGGCCCAGCCTTCTATCAAAGTAGCTTCAAGCCTTCAACCACGTACTTATAACCTAGCCCATACACATTTGACTCTTTTTTTTTTTTTCTTTTGTGTGTGTGTGTCACGGCAAAAACATGTTATTACAACCCTAAGAACATGAAAGTATCAAGTATGGTGAAAGAGTACACTACTAATTACACAACGATGTAAACCGACGGATTAGTATCAACGAAAAAATCTAATTATTAACAAAACTCTGATGGAACAAAAATGATCACTCAACTTTCAAATTTGTATTGTTATACTCAATACACTATACTAGAGAAAGTGCAACTTGCTTAAACATGGGTTAAAATAAAAATAAACTTCTGGTGATCAAAAAGTGAGGAAAAACACACACAAATTGTGAAACTTATTTTAAGGTTGATAATATTGTGGGGGTTCAACAATTCTAGCAAGTTGAGAGGTACAATGGGACAAAATATGGGGTAGTTAGGAGAAAGGTGGAGGGGGGGGGGGGGCGCTCAAAGACGATGCTAGTTCGTGCAGATGAGAGAGGGCATACCGATGGCTATTAAGAGTAGGTGGGGGAGGTTCCAATGGCCATATGTGGTAGGACTTAGGAATAGGGTGTTTTGTTTTCGTATTGTTTGTATTGTATCATTAGTGGAATTTCCCAACGTGTTTCGGTATGAATCTGTATATGCATAAAACATAAAATAATTTAAAGTTACAAATATAAAAACGTGAGTTTCAAAGTTACTTTACCGTTCGATACCGATTTAGTGTCAATGGAAAAAGACCCAAAAATATTAAAAGCGAATCGTATCGAAACCAAGGACTATAAAATGGAATACCGGTTACTGGTACCGATGTTCGAGTGGTATAGTAAAACCTTATGCATATACATAATAAAAAAAAGTTTATTTACAATGGTTTAATTAAACAAATGTACGTAGTCTTGCATAACTCACAAAATAAAGTCATGATATACGTAAAAGGGTGTTCTATACATTGAGTCGACCAAAAACCATGCCCTGTTTGTTTCCAAGGGAGAGACAAAGGTCCTTCGTTTTCTAGGCAACCCAGAACCTAAAATGTGTGCGGTTTGTGTCAACTTTTCTAGTGTATGTTTAGTTATTTCAAATGGTAGAACCACTATGAGTAATAAAAAAGTAAATAGTGGTTCCGCCATTTGAGATAACGCAACATAGGAGAATCGTCTAACTCATCGGACAAGTCCTGACATGAACGGTAAACGTTTTAGGTTCATCCATTCAAATCATGGAAGGAAGCCAAATGCCATACTGCATTTTCACGATGCATCATTTTATTTTATTAAAATGTATAATCACCCTCTTTAATATGCAAGTCACGATTTTTTACCCTATATATATTTGATCGTTGCTGTAATGCTATGCATTTCATTGAATTTTATGTATAAACAAATTCAGGCAGGCATTGACAAGACATGAGATAAGTCAGGTTTTGATGATATATGTAGGTAGGCCTATGTTATATTATATGTCACCAGATCCAATCACTGTTGTTTTAACAGTGATACCTTAATCTGATACGTCAACTCCCGAATGTACGTACCATCTTATGCATGCACGAGCCCACGTAATTCATCTCACATACTTTTCATCTCTATGACCGTGTATATTAATTACCATAGGAGCCCGAAACACTTACGACTTAGGGTAGTTTGGCAAAAATAAGTGGTAGCTGGTGTCTGATGGTTGAGAAGCTGGTATCTGTTAGCTAGCTATAATTTTTTTTTAGATATATTTAGGCGTTTCGTAAAATAACTGGAGCTTTTAATAAAACTATCTGGGTGCCCGTGTGGTGCGGCTGGGTGGGCGCGCAAGCTGACATCTTCACCTGATGACAGTGCACACGTAACCGAATGTAGACGTGTAATTCGTGCAAAGGCAGTACGTGTGTAACTCGTGTCGAAAATCAAGAAGCAAAGCTGAAATATACAGTAATCTCAAATAAATAATTTTTAAACCAACCTGTTTTGACTCGAATCTCGTTCCGACCCGGCACTTCTAATCGGAAACCTATTCTGATCTAACCCCTTTTGACTCGAAACCATACCGAAACGAGCCGAACTAAATTAACCCCTTTTGTATCGACTAGCTCTGACCCTAATTTGGTCTTACATATGGCCCGAGCTCGCCTGACTCGACTTATTGCCGGTCCTAACTGCCAATCACGTAATATGCTATTTTTTAAAGTCAAAGAAGTACAGCAATATCATACTCAAATAAAAGAGACAATAAAATGTTCATTTTTATAATGTGTACTTTTCAAAATTAATATTAAAATTTTTCAATAAATTAAAAGTTTTTGATAACATCGAAACAGAAGGTAAGCTGGCAACAAGCTAATGTACTTCATTTAAAAAAATATTAGCGTGTGAAAAGGTTATTACATCTTAAAAAGTCGTGAGGGTAGTTAGTTTTGAATAAGAGTTAAATGTATAGCTGTTATATAAATTAACAAAAGCTGATAGAATTTAAAAGACCAAACTTGTAACTATTTAAGTAATTTTAAATACTAAAACATACCTTAGAGCGTCAAAATATTAAGATGATTGAAATCTCATCAAAGGAATAGACTTGGGCGTTGATGATTAGTGAACAAATGCTTTTCGCGGATCCAAACTTAGTTAGAAAAAAAAATACTACCACATTTTTCATTTAGCGGGTGTTTGGGATTCCTTATTTTACCTCATTTAACTTTTTATTAAGTTAATAAGTAATAAAAGTATAACTTATCAAACTTTTTTTCTCACAATATAAGTAATACCAAATACTTTATTACTTTTCAAAAAGTTAATAAGTTATAAGTTGGTGAAAATAAGCAATTCCAAACGTACACCCCCTTAACCTTTAAGGATATGTAAGGCCAAAAATGTGACTTGCGTTATCAAATTACGAAACCCGTTATTTATTCATAGTCAAGATAATAATTAAAGTCGGCTAGAAATCAGGACACGAGACGAGAGCTTCGGTGCACACGTTTAACTTCAACGGGAAATATGCTTCTAGAATATTATTGTTTTTAGCTATAAATATGTCATATGCTATCTTTGTATGTGTGTTTTCCATGGTGTAAATCATCCACCTAAGGGGAGCTCACCTTGGGTGGGTCGGTTCGTGTTTAATATATTAAATCTTTCAACCGATAACGAGATCGCTTCTATTTTATTATCGTTATATTATTTTGTTCGGTCGTTTGATTTCACCGCACCCGTACAAAGCCGTTCGTTGTCGGATCCGGTTTCGGGACCTACAATTGGTATCAGAGCGGGTCGAATCTTATGATTCAACTTTGTTCTTGATATTCGGGTGCTATTCCGCTATTACCCGAACCGAGACGTTAAAACCCGTTGAAGTTAGAAAATAAAGTTTCTAGATCTAGAAACAAAGTTGGAAATAAAGTGGGAAATAAGCGTGTTTGAAGCATTCTCCTTATAGATCCAGATGTTCGGGATCTATAATGCCCGATCCGGGAATTTCGGGAACCGTTCCGCTATACGCCGAAAATCCGGCGACCCTGCGGTTCTTCCCAACGACGAGATCAAAGTTAGAGATGTAAAAGTAAGAAAGAAAGAAAGAAGACGGTTGTGATGCACGGTGGAGAGTGGCCGTGGAGCTGTTGAAGACGGCGACGATTGATGGTAATAGTATATTATTCCGGCAATGCTCACCGGAATAACGGTTTTCAGACTAGAGGGTAGCCGGTGGTGAAGACAATTAGATGGACGGTTGGACAGTCACGAGAGGTCTAGCGGCTTATGCCATTTCTACGAATGAGGGAGCTAGGGGTTTGATGGATGGAAATGAGGTTGTAGGTCCCGAGGTGGGTGGATCTAACAATAATCTTGGATCAACCGAGCTTAGTGCTAGCGGAAATCACACTAAGCCACCTAAGCGGTCTCGGATCTTGAGATGTTATTTTCGGGTAGTTTGAGAGAAAGAAAGAAAGCCGAGAGAAAGAGAGATTTAACAAAAGGTTTTCTGTTCTTCACAACAACTCCTACTTCTCATGGCATGCTTTACAACGTTATTTAACAAAAGAGAGAAGTAAGTCACATCAAATGCCCAATGGGCTTTACAACGTTATTTCTCTTTGGCCTAAACATTCACAACTAACAACTATAGCCCAATACATATAATTACAATACAAAAGACTAAAACAACAAAATGGGACTAACAATCTTCCTCTAGTCTTTAGTATTGGAACCCGTCGGTGTCGTAATCCAGCCAGCCTCCTCGGGTAGTGGAAGTTCAACAACTCTTCTAACAAATTTGTTGAAGGCTTCTACTATCCCGTCTGTGTTCTGACGACCGATGTCCTCGACGGTTCCCAGGGGTGAATTGTAGAGCTTCTTGATGTCTTCTATATGCAGCCCCATAAGCTCGTGCTCGTCAAATACGCGAATTTCAAGCATATCTTTGCAACGTATGACGGCCTCCCCTGTTGTGTTGTCGAATTCCTAGCCAATGAAGTCTTGGAGGATGTTGGGAATAAAGGACTCTCCATGGTAGATGATATGACAATTCTTTGGTGCCCTGTATCTCCACATTGTTCATGGCTCTCCGGTGGCTGGGTCTATTTCCCTTTGGTTCTTGTACTTCCGACCCTTATTCAGCTCAAAGTCTCTGTAGTCGACCTTCGACTGACGATGAAGATAATCTGGAATCCAACTATCCAATGTACTTCTAACCGCACCATGGCCTAGAGCTTTTCGAAGATAATTAATGTCAAGCTCTGGTAATGACTTCAGCTCATGGTGGTTGAGATAAATCAGATCACCACTATACCATCTAGTAGCCCAACACGCGTTCTCCTTATTATACTTCGCGTATATAATTAGCGAGTCATCGTGGTAAGGATAGATGAGATCGCGGGCGCATGTACGACTTGACACAATATGATTCTTTCTCTTCCTCTTTGGTGGTTCCCGTGTCAAGTCGTCAGTTAGATTGGAGACGGGATCAGCAGCAGGATTCTCTGAAGCTTGAACTTGAGCAGGAGGAGTGTCGGGATTGGGCGAGTAGTGATGTAGTCATCTTCAACTGCCTCCTCCGTGTTTGCAGTGATTTATTTCTCCAAGTCCACTCCTATTTTAATAAAGTCATTCATAACACATGCAAAGTCATCAGGAAATAAATCTTTATACATGTCAGTAATTTGTGTATCATGCTCCCTGACTTTGCCAGCCAAGTCGTGAGCAGCAGGGTCTTAAACTTCAAATTGATTGTGTGGAGGTGATTGATTGTTATCTCCACCTCCACCTCCTGCTGCCCCGGCTCCTCCATATCCTCCATTCACGTCATCATCATCACCGTTGTCATCCTCATCAAAACTATCATGAACGTCGTCATCATCATCATCATCTTCTTCTTCATCATCATCTTCATCATCACCATCGTCACCAACATCTTCCTTATCACCTTCATTACTACCACCAACACCGCTAGATTGGCCGCCCTGTTGTACTAACCGACCAACAGTCGCCTCTCCTTCAGACGCCTCAAATGTAACTCCTCGCAAGGCCACACTCGGACCTGCGGTAGGCTGTGAGCCACTAGCCTGAGAAGTCTCACCAGACCTTCTCCAACTTCTGCAAACTGTATCAAGTCGATCCTCCAGACCATGAAAGTCATCCTCATGAATACCCATAAGGTCTAAGGCCGCTTGATACTTGCTCACCAGATCTTCATTTGTTTTCAGCTGAAGCTCATTGAGATGATCATGTTCCTTGAGCTTCTCTTGAACAACCTCCATTTCGGCTCTGAGTGCATCGAGGGAAGCGGATGAAGCAAGCTGATTTTCTAAGTTTGTGACTCTTGAGTTTGTGGCTTCTTTCTCAACATCCCATCTTCGAGTAGCATCCTCAATCTTCTTGTTAACACTTGTCCTGAGAGCACTTGCAGATGGTAGGTTTTTCTCAAGAGTAGCCAGTCTGTCAACAAGTCTTGAATGGTCTGCTGGGGTGCTTCGGATAACCCTATAGCAATGACCCTCACAACTAAGCTTTAAATATAAAACAAAAATCCTAAACCACACCCAACCGGAAAGTGTACCGATCGCAAGTAGTATAGACATAGGAAGTCCGAGTATCGAACACGTGGACACGTCAGAACGCTAATGATTACTAACCTTAGACAAGACCTACCTAAGAATAATATTTAATTGATTTTTGATTTTTTATAACTTAACTAGACTAATTGGACTGACTGACAAAAGTTACCTAAGATGGAAAACTTAACGACAAACTAACCGTGTTAACTTCGGATGGAGAAAAACGTCTACCTAGGTCTGAATGAAACTGTAGGCCTGACAAGCTAATGGATTGGATGATATCTAGATACCGGTCCCTAAATATGACACGACTAAGGATCGCTCAGGCTCACTGGATCACCTCTCGGTCTCACTCAACAACCCTAACTACTCTTAATCGGCTAAAACGACCAAACCGGGAAACAATTGCTAACGTGTTCTAATGTTGACTCACCTCTCGGTCTCACCAACACTCGACCCTAATGGCAATGAATACTACACAACCAAGGATAGAGGAACAATTCAACTTAAACAAAAATAGATCAACTAGTCGCTCAAAACACCTAAACCTGACAAGAAACAAACTCGCTCTCGCGCAATTCTTATTCTAGCATGCAAAGGCAATGAGACAACCGTAACTTCTTATCACCTGTCGGTCTCTAAGAAGGTGTCTAACCGTTGTACTTAATCCAATAAATCATGCAACAAAACCCTACGGTTGTTCCTACCGCAAAAAAACCCTAAACACAAAGTCTAGAATCAAACAAGCACCGATCAATCAATACAAAACTAATCAACCAACGCAAGGAGTTTATGCAATGAATTACCAAAATTTCCAGCCCTTAAACACAACCTATTTCATGTCTAAATCAAACTTTACAATAACAATATGCATCTATTAATCAAACAATCCAAATAACTCATCAAAACCTAACAATAATCATCATTCCTAGGTAGAACCGACAAGATTAGCCTCTAATCATATTTGGACAGCCATGAACACTTAATAAAATCATCATATACTTCATACCAATCTTCATAATAATCATTCAACAATCAATTCTACTCATAAACACTTCAATCTTTCAATCAATTGCAAAACTAGTAACCAATTGAACAAGTATAAAAAGATGATGAACAATGTTTAAAAGAAAGGATATGGAGTAAATATGGGCTGCTCCTGGCTGATGTAAACTGATGAAAAACGTCCCCGAGGCTTGTTCTTGTGTCCTTCTTCCTTCCCTAGCCGTCACACGATCAAACCTGGCCGACAAAAAACTTTTTCTCCTTTTCCCCTTGGCTGTGATTTCCGATCGGCCTCCTTGTAGGCTTAGGGTTCTTTTATTTTTTTTATATTATAATAATTTTGTAAATCTTGGGCTTCCATGATGCATATGGGCCGGGCTTTGAGTTGTTTCTTAAAATCTCATGCGTATAAGGCTAGTAAACTGCTCAAGAAGCTCGGTTTCTTCAATCTTGTAACCCATAACCTACAATATGAATAAGATTACATAAAACCTATATAAAACAAGTAAACATACATAAAATATAATATAATACGTAGATAAAAGGCGCAGAAAATAAGTGTGTTTTACAAAACAACATCTGCTCTCAGATTTGCATTTTGAGATACTTCGTTGTTCAGTAGTAGTTGTTGATTCTGGACTATGGTGTGAAGCGTGTTAATCAATAATATTTGATTCTCCAATTGAGCCTCATTCATTGCCTTCACTTCCTCCAGAACCTAAACCCTCTCCTTTAAATCCGCCTTCTCCTTCTCATCAGTAATCTCCTTTACTTTTAAGTCTTTGATAAATCGGAGAAGCCCAATTTCACGTTCCGCCCTTTTTGCGTTTGATTCCTCCAGTGCGACGATCCTATCGAGGATAGGATCGGCGTACACTGGAGGTGTCGAAGACTTTCCTCAGGCAATGGGTTTAGGTGAGATAATGGTGGATGGTAAGGTAGTGGACATTATGGGTGGTGAGGTTGTTTGCAAAGGTAGGGTGATGGGTTGGGTGAGGATTGGTGAAGTTGTAGTGGTGGATGGTGCTGGTTGTGTCATAGGTGATGGGTTAGGTGGTGTGATGGTTTGGGTTGGGAAAGTTATAACGGTTTGGCTCCATAAGCTGGTTTTTTGGATTGGTGAGCTGAAGACGGATGATGTGAATATGGAGGAAGTTGTTGGTTCGGTGATTGGTTGAGTGGGTGGTGTTGTGATTTGGGAAGGCTCGGGTTCGGTTTGGGTTAGTTGTGTGACTGGAGTTGTAGGTTGGTCTTGAGGTGGTGATGGTGGTATTTGGGGTAGGAAGATAGAAATTGGTTGGTCTGTTGGAGTGGTTTCGGGTGAGGAGTCAAGGAGTCGTGGAGCAAGGTTTTGGTTTTCTTTGGATTTGGGTTACGTCTAATGCTTTGAGGGCTTGGGCTAGGGCTTCTTTGGTGATTTTGGGTTGGTCAGATGGTTTGTCCTGTGAGGAAATCTTGACAAGAATCTTGGATGACTTCTGGGATCCCCTGATGTGTGTCTAATAACCCTATAATAATGACCCTCACAACTAAGCTTTAATATTAAAACGAAAATCCTAAATCCACACACAACCGGCAAGTGTACCGATCGCAAGTAGTATAGACCTAGGAAGTCCGAGTATCGAACACGTGGACACGTAAGACGCTAACGATTACTAACCCTAGACGAGACCAACCTTAGAATAATAATATATTAGTTTTTGATTTTTGATTACTTAACTAAACTAACTGGACTGACTGACAAAAGTTACCTAAAATAGAAAACTTAACGACAAACTAACCGAGTTGACTTCGGATGGAGAAAAACGTCTACCTAGGTCTGAATCAAATTGCAGGCCTAACAAGCTAATGGATTGAATGACTTCAATACACCGGTCCTTAAAGATGACCCGACTAAGGATCGCTCGGGCTCACTGGATTACCTCTCGGTCTCACTCAACAAGCCTAAACTACTCAAATCGCCTAAAACGACCAAACCGGGAAACAATTGCTAACGTGTTCTAATGAAGGATCACCTCTCGGTCTCACCAACACTCGACCCTAATGGCAATGAATACTACACAACCAAGGATAGAGGAACAATTCAACTTAAACTAAAATAGATCAACTAGTCGCTCAAAACACCTAAACCTGACAAGAAACGAACTCGCTCTCTCGCAATCTTTATTCTAGCATGCAAACGCAATGAGACAACCCTAACTTCTTATCACCTCTCGGTCTCAAAGAAGGTGTCTAACCGCTGTACTTATTCCAATAAATCATGCAACAAAACCCTACGGTTGTTCCTACCGCAAACAAACCCTAAACACCAAGTCTAGAATCAAACAATGCACCAATCAATCAATACAAAACTAATCAATCAACACACGGGGTTTATGCAATAAATTGATATAATTTCCAGCCACTAAACACAACATATTCCATGTCTAAATCAAACTTTGCAATAGCAATTAAGGTCTATTAATCAAACAATCCATAAAACCTATCAAACACTAACAATAATCATCATCCCTAGGTAGAACTAACAAGTTTAGCCGAGAATCATAATTGGACAGCCATGAATCTTTAATAAAACCATTAATAAACTCATCTTAAACATCAATTCAAACATCCAATGATCAACAATAATAAATAACAAATCAATCTTTCAAGTAATTGCAAAACTAGTTAACAATTAAACAAGAAAATCAGAGTTAATGAACAATGAAAAGATGTAAGGATATAGGCTGTTCCGAGGCTGTTCGTGGCTGTAAAAACTGATGGTTAATGATCCCGAGGCTTGGTTCTTGTGTCTTCTTCCTTCCCTAGCCGTCACAAGCTTCAAACCCTAACCGAAAAAACTTTTTTCCTTTTTCTTTCCCCTGCTGCCTACTGCAATCGCCAGGTAGCTGCCCACTTAGGGTTTTTTTTCTTTTTTATGTTATGTTATAATATGAGGCTTGGGCTTTTCCATGATGTAACGGACCGGGCCTTGAGTTTTTACTTGAAAACGTATGCGTAAAAGGCTCGTAAACTACTCCAAAAGCTCGGTTTCTCTCTTCCTTTCACCCAAAACCTACAATATGAATAAAATTATGTAAAACCTATCTAAAACGAATTAAAACATATAAAATATAATATAATACGTAGATATAAACATGTGGAGAATACGAGTGTTTTACAACACATCATCCCCAAGTTTTCTCAGACGATTCAAAGGCGGCTGGTCTTCCTCTCTTCCTCCTCAAGCTCAATGATCTTGCCCTTCTCAGCTTCCTTAAATCGTGCTTGGCCTTTGTGCAGTCCTCAAGAGGCTCATCAGACGAATCTTGTTCTGCCTCGACCTCTAGCTCATCTTCCTCTTCACTTTCAACAGATGCCTCATCCCCAGCAGGCCCTGTTTCCTCAAACAATCCAAATTTAGGACCCGGCCTTGGTCCTATATACTGGTGTCCTCTTCCTTTGGTGCTAAGCAACACACCAAAGATCGACGTCTTTATCTCATTCACATGATAGGGCTCAGGAAATGACTTCTTGTCCTTAGCTTTCTTTGATCCCGGCCTAGGGACATCTGGAATTAGATCATCAAGAAGCATCTGTACAAATCTTGGGTACATAAGCCATGTCGCCCCACTCTTAATATTCCCCAACATGCATAGGAATATCCTTCGAGAGTAATTGAACTTTTCTCGAGTTGTCAGCGCAAACATAATGCGGACTCAGTCAGTACTCATGCTATCAACCCCTCCATGAATATCAGCAAAGCAATGAGTGACTATGTGGAATAGAAACCTCCAGTATGGTAGAAGATGTTTCTTCTCGAGGCTCTTCCACTTAGTGTCGTATCTCATCTGCATAACAAAATCATCCAGCTTCTTTCTATCACCCTTCTCATACGTATAATCTGGCTGGTCAGCAATCTTCAACACCCGTCTAATATCTGCTTCAGTGATGGTCAGCTCTTTTCTTGCAACTGTTGTTGTAAACGATAGAGAATCATCGGCAACCTTGGCAAACGCCCAGAAGTCCAAAACCCACTTGTAGTAAATAGCTGGGTCAGCTGAGATGGCATGTGCAAGGGGTGATTGCTTGAGCCCCTTGACCATAGAAGTGAATACTTTATCTGCCTAAGACTTAGGCAACCCGAGAGCACAAAAGTTATTATGACCCTGAAATTAAACCATAAGATCATGAGAATCATCATTAGAACAAGATAAGTTATATACTTATGCATTAAGTATTTACATATTATATAATTTAATTAATTAAAGTTAATAAATATTATGTACATTATAGTTTTAATAAGTTAATAAGTTATCTTTTGTCAATTTATAAGTTACTAAGTCCAAAAAGTACAAAGATTAAGTCCAAATCAGTCCAAAAGTTTAAACGGTCCAACAGTCCAGTAGCTTAACTCAAAAATTTGCTAAGTGTAGCTTTTTCACATGGCTATTATTTCGCTTCGCATGGGATGCGAAGTGAAACAAGAAGGTGTCTCGCTTCGCATGACCAAGCGAAGCGAAACAAGAACTCAATTCGCTTCACATGACCATGAGAAGCGAAACAAAGAGTATTTCGCTTCGCATGATCATGAGAAGCGAAACAAAGAGTATTTCGCTTCGCATGATCATGAGAAGCGAAACAAAGAGTATTTCGCTTCGCATGATCATGAGAAACGAAACAAAGAGTATTTTGCTTCACATGATCATGAGAAGCGAAACCTCCTTCCAAGCGAAAAAGTTCCTTGGCTTAATTTTGATTCTTTTTCCTTTCCTTGGGTGCCGCCCAGACCTGAATTAGGTGTCGGGAAAGTTTGAAAGCAAACCCCTTAGATTTACCTGGGTAATTGAACCCTTGAACATATGAACAGGCCTAGATCTACAAACTGTTCAACAAACAAACCTAAAACTAACGTTTTAATGATGATAGACTCGACCTAAAGTCCTAATATCAGAATCTAAGCATGATAGCAACTCAAATTATTAAGATCTATCCTTAGATCTAGCCGACGGTTCATTATAACCGCCATCTCGATCCATGAGAACCCAGAAACAAGGATGAATTTGAGGAAACAAGGTGTTTATGAAGTTATACCAAGGGAGGATTGTAGGTCCCCCCGGGGCGTCGCCGATCGATACGAGATCCGCACGAGGTCTAGGAGTGCGGAATCCTCATAGACTCGTTTAATGGTGTAGAAGACGAAGAACACAGTTACACATACATAAACACATGAACAAACACAAGAACGGGATAAACGAATCTGCAGATCCTTTCATATAATAATCATAACTCGTTACATACCAAACACGAAAACAAAGACACGGCCGACTCGAGGTGAGCTCTACCTCGGGTCGTCCCACACGACTCTCCCTCTCTGTTTCTCTCTAGACAATTGAACTACACAAAACACACTCTAACTTTTCTGGATTCTCAAACCTAAACAAGACACACATATATATATAAACAACTTCACGGGCTTGGGCCTGTAGGCGAAGTTGTTATAACTTCGCCTAAGGCGATGTTGTTCGCAGAAGTTGTTACAACTTCGCCTATGGCGAAGTTGTCATAACTTCGCACTTCGTTTTCGCTTAACAGAATTGCATAGTGACGGTCACAAAATGCACCAACAGACTCCCCTTTGACCGTTGCTCTCAATTCTAACAAACACAAAAGATCATCTGTTACAAAACATGCACCAACAGACTCCCTCTTAACTGATGATCTTCTGTTTGCTCTTCAACCAGCCGTGTCTGAAACTGTCTTGTAGCTTCACAAATCTACCAATCACCCAGCGTCTTCCATATCAGATCTCCCCTTCAGTGTAAGCTTCTCCGACTATATAGATTGAGGTCTTTGAAATGCATGCATCCCCGTGCCTAATTGATCATCTCAACCAATCACGTGAAGTCCTTCTGACTTCACCAACACGTGAAGTTGGGCTCCCTCCACAACTTCACCAACAAGTCGGCATACGATAAGGTTTAATCTTCAACTACTCAACATCAAGTGATCAATTTCATCACAAAACCACCTTGACAGAATCTAACACACATGACCATTAATTAATCCGAAGCATCTTCAATCACCAGGGATAACGATCAAGAACATAAACACTTTAATTCCCGATTAAATCGAACTTGTTCCAGAATTTTCACTTTAATAAATAAGCATCACATTTCAGGATCCAATTCTCGAACGCCTTGAAAATAACATAAATAATATGCTCTGACCGCAATCCAGTAATGAAGAAAACCTTCAGTTTAATTTGACTTTCTTCAGTTGGTCAACCTCGAACAACAACTATTTCATTGCCCACAAACACCCAAATATGTGTCAATATCCAGTTTCAATCAATATCCCATTCACAACCTCAACTCCAAATCCAGAGTTGACACGTATTTGTTCACACGTAAGACCAAGAGATAACAAGTTTCACTCGTTGACGGAACAACGTCTTCGGTCTCACAATAATCGTGTACACCTGGCCATACAGACGAAAACTCCAAACAATTTTTTTTTTTTTAATTTTTTTTTAACTTCGCCTAAAAGTCAACTTCGCCCCTCCATAACTTCGCCTGTCCATAACTTCGCCTGACTGATAACTTCGCCTAAACCCTAAAATTTGAGCGACAACTTCGCCTGAACCCCATAACTTCGCCTGCGGCGGCTGTTCGGCCAAAAACGCATCAGAAACGTGCCAGAAACACCAAAACGCAGATCTCGAACTATAGCATAAGAGCCTAAGGCTCTGATACCACTTGTAGGTCCCCCCGGGGCGTCGCCGATCGATACGAGATCCGCACGAGGTCTAGGAGTGCGGAATCCTCCTAGACTCGTTTAATGGTGTAGAAGACGAAGAACACAGTTACACATACATAAACACATGAACAAACACAAGAACGGGATAAACGAATCTGCAGATCCTTTCATATAATAATCATAACTCGTTACATACCAAACACGAAAACAAAGACACGGCCGACCCGAGGTGAGCTCTACCTCGGGTCGTCCCACACGACTCTCCCTCTCTGTTTCTCTCTAGACAATTGAACTACACAAAACACACTCTAACTTTTCTGGATTCTCAAACCTAAACAAGACACACATATATATATAAACAACTTCACGGGCTTGGGCCTGTAGGCGAAGTTGTTATAGGCGAAGTTGTTCGCAGAAGTTGTTACAACTTCGCCTATGGCGAAGTTGTCCTAACTTCGCACTTCGTTTTCGCTTAACAGAATTGCATAGCGACGGTCACAAAATGCACCAACAAGGATAATTAGTATTCAACGGCATGTTTGATAATGAAGGGTCGGATCTATGAGGATTTGAAGAGGGTTTAGGGTTTGAATGCTTTGAAGATGAGAGAGAAGAGAGAGTGAAAAGGAAAAGTCTTTGGTGAACAGTGAAAGATATTTTAGGTTTCCCATTTATATAGGGTCAACCTATCTCGCGATAAGGTCAAAACATCGCGAGTATTAACCGAAAATACACTCTCAGTCCTCGGTCTTTAAAAATATTTGCATTTTCAAACCCGAAAAACATTTACCCACCGAATCCAAGCACTTGTTTAGTTTTTGTAGTTTTCTTTTGTTGGTCCGTTACTGTTAAACTTTGCACAAACGATCTCTTAAGCATAACCATAAAAATAAAATAAATAAATTTAAAATAAAATAAAAATAAAAATAAAAATAAAAATAAAATTAAAATTAAAAAAATAAAACTGAAAATATTAAACTATATAGGTACCTAATATTTTAGAAAACAAAAAAAAAACAAAACAAAAAAAAAACTAAAATAAAATAAAAGAAAATTTAAAACATTTTAAGTTAAAAATTATCATTGAATTAATTTAAATAGATATTTTTTTTATTTAATTTACAAAGAACGATCGCGACATGGAATCATATTGTTTTGCAAAGCCCTAGATCACGTCTCCATTTTGAAGTTATTGTGACACAAATTCATCATTGACTGTAGATATTGTCCACCTTTTTAACTTGATAAGTGTTTTGATGTCAACGTGATACATTTAAGATTCAATTAGGCACGATACTTATGTGGTCCTCACTTAATCAGACATGTTACTGATTCCATCATATCTCGGGCTTAGTTTGTGTTAGCATATCACCTCAACTTGACTTAGACCTTTCTTAGTTGATCACAGTACTCTTATTAACATACTTGACTTATTGTACACTGTACACATGACACTTTGTACTTTGCACACTTGACTCGATCTAGAAAGATTAAAATAAAGCAGAGGTTCAGGATAATACCATATTATCGCGCAGAGAAAGTCCAAGGCTTGAACAAAAGAAAGAAAATAAAACAAAGCAGAAGACTCAGGGCCTTAACAATCAGATCTTGTATGACTACAAAAGTAGAAAGTCCAAGGCTTGAGTCGAAAATAAATGAAGAAATAAAGCAGAAGTTAAAAATTCCTATGACTGACTCCTTTTCTGACTCCTTTTCTTTTGTTTTTCTGACTCTTTTGTTTTCCTTTTCTTGCTTTTCTTGACCTTTTACTTTGACTCTTTTCTTAACTCAATGAAAATTAAAATTGACACTGACTTTCATAAGACCACTGTAATCAGGTAAAGAGAGGCTTGGGTATGACATGTGTAATTACATTTTATCCTTCATTGATATGATTTAAATGGAATCATGCAACCGCTACTTAAACGTGTAACCACTAGAAACGGCAGAAATTTAAGTTTATATCGCCCAACACTTACTTGTTTGTCAAGCCTATCTACACATCAATGAATGACTTTATAGCCTGTTGTTCTACTCTTTTAACACGCTAGAATCATTACATACCAATGTACTATCACTTTCCATATGGTCAGATCAAGTTCTTAATTGAAAATTTTAAATGTCCGACTCCCTCTACGAAGGAGCTCCCTCTTATCGGGACAATGCTTTTAGAGTTTTCTTAAAATTTTCTTAAATAGAGTAAGGATGAAATTAATATTATATATAAAAATTAAAATCTTTTTGTTAAGTCAAATGACTTGATTTTTGTTTTACTAAAAATAAATTTAAAATCTTTTTGGTGAGTTAAGGTTAACTCATTTTCTCCCTCTAAAATTGTGACATATTTTAAAAATATTTACAATTTTATACACAAAAAGATAGCTAGGTTGTTTTAATCAAAATTGATCATGCCGAACATTTCGACCAGAAATTCAAATCAGGTATGATCGATGGCTTTAGTGAAAAGGTTAGCAAAGTTATTGTCAGATGGACTATCTTAAGCATGCATTATCACATTGTATAATAAAGTTGAAGAGATTCAAACCGAGACCAAGATGCACTTTCTAAGAACTTGAACACTTGTTATCTTCGGGATACCAATTGTAGGTCCCGAAAGATTCATAAAATTTCTGTTGTTTCGGTACCTAGATGCAAATTTAAATTTCAATCAGAATTTTTTGGCCAAGCAAAGAGAATTATTATACGGTTCACCAAACTGAAGAAAGTCAAAACTTGTTTAGGTTTCGTCTTGTTTAACCATGTTCAAAGCTTGTTATTTCTAAGGCATTTGAGAAGATTTAACATAAAGTTCAAAACTTGTTTAGGTTTCGTCTTGTACAAAAGATTTAACATAAAATTAAACGAACCGATCCCACCCAAGGTGAGCTCCCTTTGGGTGGTTGTTTACACCATCAAAAGCACACACATAAGAGCATACAAATGTCCTATATATAGCCTAATATAAATATTCTAGAAGACATTAAATATTATCTTGACCGTAAATATATAAACCGGCTTCGTACCTTGATATCGCAAGTCACATTTTGGCCTTACAATCACCCCCTTTACTTGTGATATCGAAACTTTGTCAAACCATGTCTCGCATCTTCACAACTCACCCGATAAGTCAAAGCCTCTTCGTTTCAATTCACCCCCTCAAGGTATGACCCACCTATATTTAAATTAATGTTGAAGTAGTTCTCGCTTGTATATAGGCATGAGATGAGCTCGAATTTCCACAAATCAATCTCGAATTACCGGCTTCATCGATCAAATGAACAAAACTTATTATTTCGTTCGAAGTTCACCTTTCGGATCCAACTTCTCGAACGCCTTAGAAAGAACAAGCTTTGAACACGGTTAAACAAGACGAAACCTGAACAAATTTTGACTTTCTTCAGTTTGGTCAACACAAAAAATAAACGACTTACTAGGCCCAAAAAAAATATCTTGCAAGTATGTGACTCGGTTCACTATTTCTTGTTGTTTTGTATGAGCAGGCCCAATTTAAAATTAATTCTAGCAACCCAAATTGTAAAACAGTGGGCTGGACTATCTTTGTTTAGGCAGCCCACACATAAGGCCCAAAACAAAAGCCCAGCCTAAAGCATTTGATTACCCAGCAGCTAGGGCACAAACAAAACACAAACAAAACAAAACCTTTACATGCAGCCGCCAACCTTACTATCACCGGTGACGGTGCCTGAAAACCGATCACCGGTTACCGGCCGGAAAAAAATTCTGACCACCACAGCTGCCACCGCCACCTTACTCCACCATTCCGGACACCAAAGCCGTTGACGCCATCGTCGTCTTCCACAACATTATTAGAGCCGCCAAATGTATAAACGTCAGAAAACCGAATTCCGGCGATATTATTACAGCCGCCGTCCATCCATTTCCGGCCACCATTATCACCGGCTCTCATATGTTGAACAATCATGAACCACTCAGACCCGATCTCCACCACAAACTCCACAGTCTCATCGTATCAATGGTAACCGGCTTAACATTGCCGGAAAACCGTTTCCGGTAACCTTGCAACACCATGCCATCGGAAAACCCGCCGGAGCTCGGCACCCACCGGAAACCCAACTACCGTCACCACATAACCACTTGTGACGACTCCCACCAATAGCCGCCGCTGCTGTATTTTTTTTTATTCCTCACCGAAATACCCACCTCCTTTGAACAAACAGAGATAACCGACACTCATGTCGGAGTTTGATATTCATCTTCAATCTATATAATTGTCGCCGGAGAAAAACCCAGCTCGCCGGAATTTCGGTGTATGACGAACCGGTTCCCGAAACGCCCGGATCGGGCACTTATAGATCCCGAACATCCGAATCTACAAGGAGAATGCTTCAAACACGCTTATTTCCCACTTTATTTCCAACTTTGTTTCTAGATTTAGAAACTTATTTTCTAACTTCAACGGGTTTTAACGTCTCGGTTCGGGTAATAGTGGAAATAGAACCCGAATATCAAGAGCAAAGTTGAATCATAAGATTCGACCCGCTTTGATACCAATTGTAGGTCCCGAGGCGGGTGGATCTAACAATAATCTTGGATCAACCGAGCTTAGTGCTAGCGGAAATCACACTAAGCCACCTAAGCGGTCTCGGATCTTGAGATGTTATTTTCGGGTAGTTAGAGAGAAAGAAAGAAAGCCGAGAGAAAGAGAGATTTAACAAAAGGTTTTCTATTCTTCATAACAACTCCTACTTCTCATGGCATGCTTCTTATTTATAGGGAAGCATGCATGAGAAGTAAGTCATATCAAATTCCCAATGAGCTTTACAACATTATTTCTCTTGGGCCTAAACATTCACAACTAACAACTAGAGCCCAATACATATAATTACAATACAAAAGACTAAAACAACAAAATGGGACTAACAGAGGTGTCGGAGCTCAAACAAGTGTTTTTCCGGCAAAGGGTGGTTGGCCGGAGCTTCTTTTGCCGGCTCTCATCGCCGGTCATCGGTGATTTATGACGGTGGTTCTCCGGTGAACAAATGATGGCAGTGTAGATGGGAAGATCAGATCAGTTTGTTGAAAGGATGTATTATGTGGCGACTGGCCTTGGATGGCTAGGTTTTCATCACCTTATTTTTAAATTTTATCTAAGATCTGGTGACTACGCTTGCAACTTGCAAGCAATATCCCAGTCACGTTCAAGCTAACAAGGTAATATTTTTATTTTGGCTACTTTTGGTACATGTTGGACCAACATATGAGGAGAATAGAACCATGGGCTGTTTTGGGTAATAATTTGGCCAAATCAAGAAGTAAATTTAAATTTGGGTCACTTTTATTTTGGTCTAAATTATCATAAAAGTGAACTCATTTTAGCTACTCATATGGAACAATTTTCGGGCCAAGAAATAATTAATGATTCGGGGTTGACCAGCTGAAGAAAGTCAAATTTGTTCGGGTTTTCGTTATTATTGGACCATGTTCAAAGCATATTATTTATATGTTATTTTCAAGGCATTCGAGAATTGGATCCTGAAAACGTCGGCTATGAGCATCCGGGATGCTTATTTATTAAGGTGATAATTTTTGAACAAGTTGGATTTAATAGGGAATTAAATTGTTTAAGCTCTCAACCTGAAAATGTGGGATATGAGTATCTGGGATACTTATTTATTAGGGGCGAGTTACTTAAATAATTTCATTCTCGAAAAATATAAGCTTTGTCATTTGATCGTTGTCCCCGGTATTTCATTAAGCTCTTCTGAACCTATATTGCTTAAGATCCGAGATGGATAAAGAAGCGAGAACGTCTTCATGAATGAATTAGGTGGATCATACCTTGAGGGGGTGATTGAAGAAGCTTCGGTTTAGCGGCTGATATGTGAAGATGCGAGACACGGTTCGACGATGTTTTGAGATCACAAGTCAACGGGGTGATTGTAAGGCCAAAAATGTGACTTGCGATATCAAATTACAAAACGTACCCGTTATTTATTCAAGGTCAAGATAATAATTAAAGTCGGCTAGAAATCCGGACACGAGACGAGAGTTTCGGTGCACTCGTTTAACTTCAACGGGAAATATGCTTCTAGAATATTATTGTTTTTAGCTATAAATATGTCATATGCTATCTTTGTATGTGTGTTTTTCATGGTGTTTTCACCCCCCCCCCCCCTCAAGGGGAGCTCACCTTGGGTGTGGTCGGTCCGTTAAATATTATGAATCTTTTAACCGACAACGAGATCGTTCGTTTATATTATCTTTATTTGTTTTCGTTCGGTCGTTTGATTTCATCGCACCCATCTCGAGCACCTATCAAGAATAAAGCCGTCCGTTGTCAGATCTTGTTTTGGAACCTACAATTGGTATCAGAGCAAGTAGACAAAGTAGTTACGACCCAGAACTCGTTAAAATAGTAAAACGGGGCATAAGGAGTGGTTAAAGGACAAAATGGGTAAAGAATGGTAAAACGAAGAAAGGTGGATACGTTAAACTTATTTAACTGTCATACTCCTATGGAACAGAATAGTTAAAAAATTTGCAAATGAAAACTTTTAAACAAATTCACCGATAAGCCGAAAGGGTAAAAATTTTTAATTGTTTAACAAACCGTATTTACTCTAAAAAGACATATATGCTAATTGTCTTATAGCTAAAAATGTGACATCTGCCCCGATCCGACCCGACCCAGGTACCCGTTTCTCCGATCCGATCTCTTTCTTTTATGATATAATATTTATTTATACTTATATTTTACTTTTAATAATAATAATATATTTTCCTTCCTTTTTCTTCTCTCTTTTCCTTCCCGCCGTCCCGTCCCTCTTCTTCTCTCTTTCCGCCTTCTTTTCCCTCTTGTTGCCATCCCGCCTCTTTCTTGTCGTTGTTCCGCCCTTAAGCCTTGAACCCCTAACTGTCCTTTGTTCCTTCCCGCCTAAGGTTGTCTGCGCAGCTCCACGCGCCAGACTCCTTACAAGGAAGCCTGCGCGAAGACCAGTTGTTCCTGCGATACGCGAGGCGAACTGTTCTCGCAGCGCGCTAAGAATTGTAGTTCTTCTCGCAGCGCGCTAAGAACGGAAGTTCTTCCCGCGACGCGCTAAGAATTGTAGTTCTTCTCGCAGCGCGCTAAGAATGGTAGTTCTTCCCGCGACGCGCTAAGGATTTTAGTTCTTCCCGCGGCGCGCTGTGGACTGTTCTCTGTCTGCCTTCGCCCTCGCGCGTGCGCTCGATGCCTTCTCGCGCTAAACCCTTTAAGTCTTCTGTTTAATCTAGCCGTTTGCTTTTGTGATGTCTTATCTCCTGTGTTGTTGACCTGACCTATCTTGTGTCTGAAAAGCCACTTTTGGCGCAGCATGCGCACCAACCCCATTGGTTGGCAGAAAAAGTGACTGACATTATCTTTTGAGATCTGCTTTTTCCATGCTTGACCTGTACCTTTATCTGACCCTCCCATGCCTGTTTACTGTTACCTGTCAGCTTTTCCTTGCCCCCTGCTGCTGCCATATCTTTTGATATCTTTTGCTTTTGGAATCTTTTGCTTTTTGGAGATCTTTTTCCCTTTTCTAGGGATTGTGTTCCCTAGGGTTTCCCTATAAATAATAATGCTATTTTCTTAACACTACACACACAAATACTTATTATCTTTCTCTTCCTTTGCTCCTTGCCGTTGTTCTTCCTCTGCCGTCTCCTCTCTCTTTGCCTTCGTCTTCTATCCTGTTCTGCCCTGCTTTTCCGGTAATATATATATTATATATAATAATTTACTTATTAATTATGCTAACTTATAATCAAGACTTAAGTCAAATCATTAAAACAATAATCTTATTTATAGGTTAACTTGTGCTTGTTTAAAGTTGGTTCTTGCTTTATCTTACACCGCATCGTTTATCATGTGAGTAATCTCGTACCTAATCCCTTTTTATTTTTAATGTTTTGGGATGTTCATGTGTTCATACAAACTTAGAGTCTTAAACTTATTTATGAACTTTAGTCGCGCAGTATCCCATGTGTTGAGGACGTAGACTTGGCTGTTTATTTGTATGTGTGGATCATTAACCGTCTTGTCGGTCTATTCCGCAGTTCTCATGGTACCATTAGATGAACACGGGAGAACTATCGTTTATGATTTTCTCTTTTGTTTACACTTGCACAGTCTTTCTTGTTTGTGAGCTCAATTGTGAGCACTGGCAGTCTATGAGTATGAATCTTAGAGTTGGTCCCGATCGGATTACACCCTTGTTGAAAACCAGACATACACATGTTACGCGCAGATTTATTGTTATCTATGTATTGTATTAAACTTGATTTCTCACCAACACGCAAGTGTTTGACGTTTTATTTTAACACATGTTCAGGTTTGCTGTAGCTACATTTGGAGCTTGTGGACACGTAGGACGTTTTTACTTTTGGACCTAGATTAAAATGTATCAAGACAAGTTATTGTTGTTCGAATATTTTGCCTTATAATATATTGATTTATGTTATCTCGTGTTTACGTTGCGCGTGCGTGAATGAATATATTTATTAAATATTGACACCCAATAGTGTCACGAGTAATGAAACAATATGTGGCGCCCCGATGTATAATCCGCCTTTGGTCGGGGTGTTACAAAAAAGACAATTGAATCGTCTATCTCAAAGAGCTTGAACAAACTTATTTTTCTCTGAAAGGATAAAAATGTTGTTTGACTTAAAGCTGAAAAGACAAATATACTGTTTATCTTGAAAGGGTGTGAAAATGTTTATTAAACATTATAACTCTGAGTACATGTGTTTGGATCCAATCATAATTGATAAGTAGCAGACATGCTATGCGTCAAGTCTCAAACCATATCTCCAGATGGGCGCAGATCCCGGAGATACTGTTGACTTGTGTGTTTATTTTAGTAGTGCGCCCCAGGGACAAAGCAGAAGCCATGCTGAGCTGTACAGAAAACTATATTTGTGTTATAAAAATATTTCAGAAAATTTTTTGGAGTCAACGATTCACCAGCATCGCTAACTTATTTTCAAACCAATTTACAAGAAATCAGACAGGCTAAACTAGACAAGCAAGACATGATAGAAGATTGAAGATGTAGTCATTAGATGTTATCTAATGGCTCAGATATTTGATATAAGGAATAATGTAAATTATATTTTTCTCATACACGATTTTTAAATATCAAACGGTATTTCAAACCTGACATTTTATAAAAAAGAATATTTTATTTTAAAGTCTTCCGTTAAATCAAACCCACAATTCTAATATATTTACAAAACAGATACAACTATTAGTCACACTTCTAAGCCCTAAGCCGAGGTGTGACACACCGCCACCACCATCTTCACAGACCACCGCCATAACCGCCACTACACACCACCACCCCCATTACCTTTGTGTTACATCCGGAAGTTTTAATAAATACTAATGAAACATTATTAGTTTATGTCGGAGAAAATTATTTATTTTGGATAAATAATTAATAGTTAAGAGAATGGGTTTAGTAAACATGGACTTGATAAAGGAAAATGGGCCTAAGGTCCATGGGCTGGAGGTATGAATGCCTCTTAAACCCTAAACACTAGCCACTTTTCATTCTTGGACAACACACTCAAACACACACAAGAACTCCCTCTTTGAAGATTTAAGATCCAAGATATTTCATTATCACATTGTGCAAGATACAACAATTAGGAAGCCATTATATCTAATTTTGTACGATAAATCCATCAAAGGAGCAAAATTTAACATTGGTTCTTACATTAGGTTCAAGATCTAAGTTGGAAAAAGGTAAGATCTCACTTAAAGGTTGTGTTTTACGTTAGATCTAGGGTTCTTTAGACCCTAGAATAGTAGATCGGGCCAAAGGGGTTCATAAAGTATGAACCTTGGCCTCGGATCAACTAAAGGATCCAGATCTCACATTAGTCGGCTTAGAAAACGGTTAAAAAGGTGGTTCAAATGAACCTGGGTTGGTCTAAAAATTGGTAGAACCTTAGATTAGGTTACAAGGATGGATAAAGTTCCAAATTTGGCCCTAGATCTAAGCTAGAAATAGAAATTTTGAAAATGAAGTTCATTTGAAAATAAGACTCATTTAAAAATGAGATTCGTTTGAAAATGAGATTCGTTTGGAAATGAGATTCGTTTTATATCATGCAATGCGATTATTTCAAGACCATGGATTGCGACTCGTGGGCATGCGAAAGCGACCCGATTCTAAACAATAAACCTTTTAGATAAGTTAAACTAGTTCACTAACTAGGGTAGTATTGTATTGTTTATATTGAAGAATAGTTAATCTATACTTATAATTGATATACAGTTAGTCGTTCCTAGCTGAGGAAAGGTGCTATGATTAATTCAGAAAGAAACAGGGCCCATGTGAGTTTCTAACCCCTTTCTCTGTTTATGTTTTCGGGGCTATGTGCATACTCAATTTGATAGTTTGATATTGTATATTGATTGATTAGTAATGTGGTTGGCATGTAGAGCGTAGAATGATTTATGACAAACTGAAAATTTGTCTTACTTTTTCAGACACTCATCACGACTTGACTCAAATTTTCGGGACGAAAATTCTTTAACATGGGAATGATGTGACAATCGTCAATTTCAGGTTAACTCCGTTAACTCAACTCCGTCAATTCAAACTTAAGATCACTGAATCTATAACGCACACTTCATTACATTTAAACTAGGGTTTAAATGACGCTTAACACTTACTACATGTGTAATCTTTCGGGAATTGCACCGAAACGCAAACGAGTTGACACAAACGATTGGTGAATAAACGAAAAACGTCAAAACAGTAATTATGTGATAATTATGTGTTAGACTTATGTGTTATGTGATAACATCGTTATAAACACTAACTCAAGATGTAAACAAGTTAGTTTAAGCTAGGAAAAGTAATATTTAGAAGTGGAGGGGCCAAAGTGTAACATAGTATTATTATAAATAATAACAATAATAATAATAAACCCTAACTATTCTTTTCTTTTCCCACACATCCCGATCGGAACCCCAAACCCTTGGCTACTTGGCTGCCGTCACCTATACACACACATACAACCATCAATTTCAACTTTTGATCGAAGATTAAGGTGCTAGGAATGTATAAACGACTATCCTATGCATCCTTTATACTTGATTTTGATGTTTAATGGGTTAATTGAAAACCCTAAAAGCCGATTTTATGTGTGTATGTAATTAATATGATTGTTGTTGATTTGATGATGATTTGATAACTAGATTGGATATTGTTACATGTTAATTGCTTGTGTCTTTGATTTGAGTTCAAACAAAAACCCTAATCATGTATGTAATGTGTAATTGATGTGCATGGATAGTGTTTATGGAGTCTAGAGTGTTATATGAATGCATGATGGTCCATAGATAGTTAATATGTTGAGTTTGGATGCAAACAGTTTCTGGACAGATTGTGTTATTGATGTTTAATTGACTGTAACGAAGTGTAAATGTGAAAATTGGTTGAGATTATTGATACTACAGTAAACTAGGTTGAGTCTAGTTTCTAAAGAATATAAATTTGTAATTTTTGGACAAGTAAAGGTTAACTTTTATGATTTTACAAAAACATTATGCAAAGATGAGTTGTTACACCTGCTGTTAGGTTGTTTTGTAAATGTTATATCTCATGAACTACGAGACCAATTGGGTTGGTTCCACTTCTGGAAGTTGACTCATTGAGTTAGAAACCTAACCCAAGTGGTCTTGCATTTATTGGATTTTTCGTTTAACAGGAATTTCAAATAACATTCTGTTGCGCATGAATTTGACTGTCATGAGTTTGCTGTAATGATTTGATGATTGTGAGAGATCTATATGGAATAAAAATATAATAAAATATGTTTTGGAAACCTAAGACATATATGCTTTTGTGATGATTTTTGGTAAATTAATTGTGATGCTGTGATCGGTGAGATAGTACAATCTTTCAAGTAGAATTTCTGTCTCGGTGAAACTAGCTGCTGAGTTTTGTGAAATTGCATGAAACATGATACTTGCTATATAGTTGTTATGTTTTGACCAAATTGCCCTTGCGGGGAATAATTGCTAATTGATTGTCATGATTTGACCAAATTGCCCTCATGGGGAATAATGGCTAGTTAATTGTTATGTGTTGACCAAATTGCCCTTACGGGGAGTAATTGCTAGTGATGTACTTTATGAATACGTGACACGTAAATAATTGCTTACAAATGTAACGTGTCACAAATACACTTGTTAAAGTCACACACGATTCACAAACGAAACACGAAACATGTTATGTGCATAGGTATTATGTGCCGGGTCTAGAGACTCGATAATATTCCGACACTTAGAAAAATCTCTTTATTGTTTTAGAACGCTAGAGAGAGTTTTTCTGTGACGCGCATCTTGGTGAATTATTTTGGGAATACTTCGCAAACAGTGAGTTTCACTTTCCCCTTTTAAACTTTTTAAACGCTTTTCACTTGGGGGAGATAACATACTCCGAAAACGCATTTAAGATTTTGTTAATATAGATTATATATCACTTGTAAAGACTAAGTGGCAAACGCGTTAACTAAAGTCCTTCATTCACATCGAACCGTTTAATATTGGATAATAGCGAGTCATTGTTGAGTTCCACTACTGGGTTTGACAAACCCCACCCAACGCTAAACTCGACTGGAGGTCGAGTGGGTGTAATCTTGGCTAAACACATACCATGGTCTGGATGACCTGGTGGCAAGGCAAATGATAAACAGTCAGCTTCGGTGTCGAACACTTAGTGATACTTGTTTTATAGGCTAGCTACCTATAGATATATAATTGACATAACATTATCTGGTAAAGCAAAACGCTGTAACGCAAAACGCTGTAACGCAAAACGCTTAACGCAAAACGCTGAACGCAAACGCTAAACATTTATTTTTATATAAACTTGTGAACTCACCAACCTTGTGTTGACACTTTTAGTATGTTATTCTCAGGTAGCCGAGGCGGGCGCGCGGTTTAGGAACATGCATTGCTTGAAACATTTTTAATTATGTAAACTTATTTTAAACTGTGATCATTGGGTTTTAAGTCGTCCTGCGTGACATAACATTGTTTTCTATGGTTTTACGCTTCCACATTTAATTACTCGTAAACGTTTTCTTGGTTTTGAAACTTTGTTTTATGGTTTGATTATAACTAATGATTCCGATCCTGTTAGTTCACACCCTCTGACGGTAAAACTCCGTTAGTGGATTTTGAGGGTGTGACATGATTACACCTATTAAATTATTTATATTGGTATGCTATATA
This sequence comes from Bidens hawaiensis, assembly GCF_021521415.1. NCBI lineage: Eukaryota > Viridiplantae > Streptophyta > Magnoliopsida > Asterales > Asteraceae > Bidens > Bidens hawaiensis. The sequence goes on along the minus strand of NW_027491999.1, from coordinate 541,714 downwards.
TATTTATTATATATGTGGTACGTGTAAGCAGGTGTATGTACGGTATGCGGACTCTATGCCTAACATAATAAATTAGGATGGAAAATCCTTCTAAACTTCTGTTTGGACATGGACGTGGCATGTGATAGCATAGTTAAGGACTATGGACCTTATATGTGTTGTAGATATAGGTGTCAGCATAGGAAAGGACTACGGACCTTATACATGTTGCAAATGTAATGTGGTAGCATAGGGGAGGAATGCGGACCTCGTACGTGCTATGATATAGGTGACAGCAAAGGGAAGGACGGCGAGCCTTGTATGTGCTGTTAATGTATGATGGTATATGGAATGATCGCGGACCTTGTACGTACCATAAATGATGAACACAGGTAAGGACTGGGGACCTTGTATGTGTTCATGACCTTGAGTATAGGTATAGACGGCGGACTATATACATACTCTTGGTAGGTTAAGGTAAGTGTTGAACATGAATGTGCTAAATATATATACGTATGGTCAAATGTTAATAAAGTTTGTATGAATATATGAATGTGGACAGCTTATTAATTGTATGTGTATCTTCGGATATGAATGTATGGATGTGTAAGTATGGCTTGTTGTCTGTTAAAACTAGAACTCACTCAGCATAGCTGACTATTAGTATGCATGCAGGTAGTTGATTACGGAAAGAAATGGAGCTAGGAGTGCACGCAGGGTTATCCATACAGTGTTGGTATCCAAAGAGTCATTTTAGAAAGAAAGTATTATGTAAATGTAATAACATTCCGTGAAAGTTTTTGTAAACTCTGATAATTAAGCTGTGTTCAAGTGTAAATCCAACTGTTAGTAGGGTTATCGGGTCCGATGCCTTACACTTTGCCACCACAACCCCATTCCCTTACACATCAGATTTCGCCAGAGAACGATTCTCACCCGAAAACCTTTGCTCGTTTTTATCTTCGGCACTATCTTCGTCTCCGAGCACTACCAAATCTGTCACCGAGCACCTCTATATCCGTCATCGAGCACCACCTCCGACACCTTCTTTTTGGGTATAACAAATTTTTCAAGAATCGCCCAACCATTATAATCATCAACATCTCGTCGATCAGAAGAAGCCAAACTCAATTCATAGTTATCTTGGGTAGCAAATAAAGATGTTAACTTGTTTGAGATTAGGATTATTGATTGAAATTGGAAACGAGTATGAAATTTAAGGATGTGGCGTTTTGTACGAGGGGTGCGAAATGGGAAAAAGATGGATGTGAAGAAGTTAGAAGGTGAGTATGAAGAAGTTGGATACTAGCTTATTTTGTAAGGCCATAAAAGCACTTTTCATATCTTTTTTAAAAAATAGTCTTTTGAGGCTTATGTTTGCAAGCCTGCAGACCTTTTATGCAGAAACAAACATAACCTAAGTGTTCATAGATATGTTATAGAAAGCAAATTGTTTAATATAGTTTTTTTTTCTTTTCAAATTAACTAATTCTGAGAACTTTATTTAAAACATAAATTCTGTGATTTGTGCAACATGAGTATTATAAATTTGAGACCAAATTTGTAATTACAAAGATATGTCCTTTATTTTCGAAATTACATACTTTGTACTTTACGTTTCCAACTACTACATTGTTTGTCCTTTGACCCTAACCAGGTTAATTTTTCTCGTTAATACACACACACACACACACACACATATATATAAATTAAGTTTTTTAATTGCTTTTTATTTAATAAAATATTTTTAATTAAATAGGTAAAATGATCAATTTGACCCTCATGTGCAGGCGTATGACCTAACTTAACGAGAAAAAGTAACTGGGTTATGGTCAAATGACAAACGGTATAGTATTTGAAAATCTCAAGTACAAATTATTTCAATTTGGCATGTAAAGGACAATCATTTAATTTGAAACAAATATACAGGATAGTTTTTGTAATTCCGTCTAAATTTGAAGATTTTTTCAGATAGTCACATGTAGGGGTATTAAAAAAATCCGAATCCGAATTATCTGAAATTTCGGATATCCGAATTTTTGGTTTTGGATTCAGATTTGGATTCGGATATTAGTTTTGAAAATTTTCGGATATTTCGGATATTCGATATCCGAAATTTTAAATTTGATTATTTTTAATTAGTTTATATACATAAATATATATATTGTTAGAAACGGGGTTGGATATGGTAAAAAACAAGTTTTACGTAAGAATGGTGAGAATAGATCCTGACCGTACGTAATTAAGATTGATGGTCAAGATCTACTTTGTTAATAATTTTAAAAACTGATTGATTTCTTAATGATAATAAGGGTAAATCGGTCCATTTTTTTAGGCTTACTAAATGATCCCCCATTTAAATTCCAGAAAATTTGCACTTTCTATCACACGGTTTGCAAAATCCAAGGAGGATTAAATTCCAAATTAATATAAAATCTTTCCTAAAATTTAATAAATCTTCGCAACAAGCATTCTGTTTTCAAAATATTTCGTTTAAATCTTTTCAATAAGAATATAAGACTAAAACAACACTAATACTTTCTTTGTAGTTGTTCTTGTGTTGTTATTGTATGGGTGGTGTTGTTGGTGGTGTTATTTAAATAGCACAATTATTTACAGTACATTGAAAAACCAACACAAATATGTTTTACCAGCACATACGGTAAACATTAGCAGCACATAATTAATTTTCAAGATGTAGAATTAAACATGCACACCTTTATAATTAATATATAATATTTCTGATTTATCTATCGTGAACTTCTCTTCCATAAATATAGGAGACACAACAAAATGGCCGAATCAATTTTTTTTTTGAAGTACTATAATGCCCTTTCTTATTTATTTATTAATTTTCATGTGTCATCTTTTAATTGGTTCCTATCATTCTCACAAAAAACACATTTTTTATTTGATCCTACCTCTTTACAAACCCCTAAAATCCCTTATATCAGTTATTAGCATACGCCGTTATCCCCATTAAGCAATCGAACTTTTCACGCCATCGACTCCAACACGACCACTCGCTAAAACTTAGTTCTTCGCATCTCTCTAGTAACCACTCTATCGACTTTTGTCGGCCTTTGCTGCATTGAAGTTATTACTTCTGTGGTTACCGACTTTCACCGGGTCAATAGATAACTCAATTTTCTTTGGTCATCAATATTCCATGCGTGTTCTTATTTGAGTGTCATTTATTAGAATTGTGGAACACAGGAAAAGGTAGGTGAAAGTCTTGAAGAGATCGAACTGGATGTATTTTTCTTTTTTATTTTATTTTTTGGTATTAGGAATTTGGATATCCAAAATTTCGGATATCAAAATTCACTATCCGAAGTTTTCGGATATCCTAAATCCGGATATCCAATTTAGAGCACCCCTAGTCACATGTAGATGATTTAAAAATTTTAGAAAGTAGATTAAATGTTAATATGTAATAATAATGAGAAGTAAGAATCGAATTGTTAGCACAAACACAGTAAAACAAAAATAAAAAAGAAAATACAGATACAAATAATTATAATCTATAATATATATAAATAAAACCCTTAAAATCCTACGTGTGGTAATGTGGTCGCTCCCTCCTTTTATGGAAATCACCAGATTACTTGATTTTTAAATGGAGACATCTCATTGATTTAACCCAAATTCATGGGTATGGGTCTTACCAAAATCAGATAGCTCTTAAACGGGTTATAACATCTCATTAAATTAAAAATAATCTTACCAATTATTTGATATGAAAATCCTATAAAATAGGGATATACTAAAATTTAATATCTAATTTAAAAAGAAAAAGATATTATTTATAATTAATAAACAATTTTATAGTAAAAACATACGCGGGTCATGGGTCACCAAATCCAGATAGCTTTTAAACGGGTTATAACATATCATTTATTTATGAAACCCTTTCATCATCAAACCCTAAGTATATTAAAATCCAAAAAATAAATATTAAAAAACGAAAAATGTAAAACAACCATTCTCTTAAGTCATCATATTGCTTTATTTGTAAATGAAAGTTTCTTACGCATTTGACCTGAATTCACGGGTAAAGGTCTCACCAAACCTAGATAGCTCTTAAACGGGTTATAACATCTCATTATATTAAAAATTAATCTCACAAAATATTTGATATGAAAATCCTATAAAATAGGGATATACTAAAAATTAATATACTATTTTATTTAAAAAAAGATATTATTTATAATTAAAAAAACAATTTTATAGTAAAGAAAATAAACGGGTAATGGGTATCATCAAGCCCAGATAACTTTTGAACCGGATTATAACATATCATTTATTTGTGAAACCATTTTATCATCAAACCTCAAGTATATTAATTATTAACTTTCTTACAATTAATAAAATTAAAATCCAAATATACATATATAAATATTAAAAACGAATAATGTAAAACAACCCCATCATACGAGGGATAAACATAAAATATGATTGATGACGCATGCAAATTTTATCGGTTAAATATGGGAAAAGAATAACATGTTGAAATGTTTATCTAAAAAGATAGAAACTTCTATATAAACCGACATGCATATAGCGAGAGCGTTGATAATATTTGAAACCTTCTATATATAGGTAGCATTTTATAAAGAAAATAAATCACTTTATTAATATATTAAAGGTAGCATTTTGAAAAGATTTCACTTGAATTAAATTTAATTAAAAAGTTTTTTTTTAAATAGATAAATTACTGTTATGTAAGGTGAATCAAACTTGAAGGACCAAACATGCTAAATATCTAGAAAAGAATTGTTATAAAAAATATAATAAAGTTACATAATCTCGATAGATAATGCGAACCAGTTATAATTGAGTGAATTGACAATCGAAAGCTTATATAAGAAAAAAAAATCAGTTAGAAAAGTTCACGTCAAAACATGTATAAAACTAAACACGCCGCATCGACAAGAACGTTTATAACAGAACTTCCAAACTTATATCAAACCATGAAAAAAATTGTGGTGGGCTAAAAACATAACATACTATCTTTTTTAAGTATTATGTAAATGTTTACTAAGATAACGTGTTTATTTAATTATTTTACAAAGTATGTTTTTAAAATTACTAATTTAAGTATCATATAAAGAATAGGACAAAAAGCGGATTTGTGTGAGATGAAATATTATTTGCATATTCATGAAATATTCATACAAAACGGTTTGCAGGGCGATTCGACCTTTTCTAAAGTCCTAATAAGTTTTAAAATCATTGTATCTTCTTTCAAGAACATACATTTTGTTTACGATCCTTGAAAATAGATGATAAAATTAGCTCACGACCATTAAAAAGAGTTACTAGTGCATCTAATATTCCTTGACCCCCTAATTAAGTTATCGCCTTTAAAGTAACTTAAACGAATACGACAAAAGTTACTTGTTATCAAGTGAGTTAGACGCCTTACAACTTATTGCTCGAAATCCCTCATGCACATCTGAGTTAGACAAGACACCACGTCTACAATAAATGCATTTGTCAAGTTTAAAATCACAGTTTATTATAATATGTTCCAATAACTATGCCGCTATTCAAGTTCACGCGTTGTTTGTTGTATTATTTTTCATAAATATTTTTACATTTAGGTGTTTCTTATAAGAAACAAAATTTATTGCTATCCATGGTTCGATAGCTGCCAGAAAATGTCGTGTGGCAATCTCAAATCAATAAGACTTGGCTAACATTATTTAAGTTGTAGCTTTCTATATATCATATGAAAAGACAATTCGTTTCCAAGTTGATACAACAAATCAAACCTCGATTTTGAGAGGAAAAATAACATGTGTGCCAATAGTGCTTATGACTTCATGCCGATCATATGAAGTCTAGAAGGCCGATCGTTTGAGTCTTTTTATAAACAATATATAGAAATAGATACCCACAAGAATATTGTGGGGTTAAACCCATATAATGTTAAAATAGGACAGTTTGATTAGCACAATAAGTTGATGTATGTGTATCTATGGCGCGTACGTATATTACATATGTGCACAAAGTTCGTGAGAGAAAAAATAAATAAAAATAGGCATGGGTTTATCAGCGTACCCAGCCTTAATCAGGTAAGATCAAATTAAATAATATTTTTTGAGTTTTAATTTTCTAACTATTTTCAATAATAATAACAACATATAGCATGGCTTTTACAGGATGTTGCATAATCAAGTAGAATAATGTAGAGTTGGTAAAGAATCTTAAAATATTTTTTTAAATAACATGCCAAACATTAATAATAACTAAGTTAACAACCCAATTAAATTTAAATTAAACCAAACTACTAGTAGTGAGTGTTTCTATCTTCTATAGCGAGTAGTCGGATTTTAAAAAATGTTAACAAAAAAACTACTTTATAAAAAAAAGTACTCGGCATGCATATGATTTTACTATACATTATTTTATATGTACAATTTCATTTATAAACAATATTTTAAGTCATTAGAACTTGTTACCAGAAAACTCATGTGATAAGGTAACATCATGTTAACCAACGAGATTAGATAAATTACAACTTGTTTTATGCATGTGGCATTCAAGAGGTTATCATAGGAAATTAAGCAGGGAAAGAAAGATTAAAATTAACCTAGAGCCCCGGCTAGTGATGAATAAAATGTTTACCACTAAACCACCGTTTGAAGGTTAAATAAATAGTTAATGATCTCATATTAGCCATCACATAGTAGACAGAATCAAGCAAATATCAACCCCAATCCTACAATAGAACCAAAAAAATAAGGCTCAAGGCTGCACCCTAAGTGGCTGTCTGGCTGAGTCCCTTAGCAGTTAGCACAATGTTTCATGGAATATGCTGGTTGGGTTTTAATGGGCTTATTGTAAGGCCAGTTCATAGCATGCCCAATAGGCCAGTGTGCTACACAATGAAGGCCCATCTGAAACCAACTAACAGGGTATAATTTTTGACGAGTTCCACCCGTGTTAAACTTAATAGGACTTTACTTATTTGCTAATAAATATGATAAATGCTAGATTTCTGATGCTTCGTATATAAACGAACCAGGTCGCACTTACAAAAATCATATATCTGTCTCGGTGAAACTAGCTGCTGAGTTTTGTGAAATTGCATGAAACATGATACTTGCTATATAGTTGTTATGTTTTGACCAAATTGCCCTTGCGGGGAATAATTGCTAATTGATTGTCATGATTTGACCAAATTGCCCTCATGGGGAATAATGGCTAGTTAATTGTTATGTGTTGACCAAATTGCCCTTACGGGGAGTAATTGCTAGTGATGTACTTTATGAATACGTGACACGTAAATAATTGCTTACACATATAACGTGTCACAAATACACTTGTTAAAGTCACACATGATTCACAAACGAAACACGAAACATGTTATGTGCATAGGTATTATGTGCCGGGTCTAGAGACTCGATAATATTCCGACACTTAGAAAAATCTCTTTATTGTTTTAGAACGCTAGAGAGAGTTTTTCTGTGACGCGCATCTTGGTGAATTATTTTGGGAATACTTCGCAAACAGTGAGTTTCACTTTCCCCTTTTAAACTTTTTAAACGTTTTTCACTTAAGGGAGATAACATACTCCGAAAACGCATTTAAGATTTTGTTAATATAGATTATATATCACTTGTAAAGACTAAGTGGCAAACGCGTTAACTAAAGTCCTTCATTCACATCGAACCGTTTAATATTGGATAATAGCGAGTCATTGTTGAGTAGTACTACTGGGTTTGACAAACCCCACCTAACGCTAAACTCGACTGGAGGTCGAGTGGGTGTAATCTTGGCTAAACACATACCATGGTCCGGATGACCTGGTGGCAAGGCAAATGATAGACAGTCAGCTTCGGTGTCGAACACTTAGTGATACTTGTTTTATAGGCTAGCTACCTATAGATATATAATTGACATAACATTATCTGGTAACGCAAAACGCTGTAACGCAAAACGCTGTAACGCAAAACGCTGTAACGCAAAACGCTTAACGCAAAACGCTTAACGCAAACGCTAAACATTTATTTTTATATAAACTTGTGAACTCACCAACCTTGTGTTGACACTTTTAGTATGTTATTCTCAGGTAGCCGAGGAGGGCGCGCGGTTTAGGAACATGCATTGCTTGAAACATTTTTAATTATGTAAACTTATTTTAAACTGTGATCATTGGGTTTTAAGTCGTCCTGCGTGACGTAACATTGTTTTCTATGGTTTTACGCTTCCGCATTTAATTACTCGTAAACGTTTTCATGGTTTTGAAACTTTGTTTTATGGTTTGATTATAACTAATGATTTCGATCCTGTTAGTTCACACCCTCTGAAGGTAAAACTCCGTTAGTGGATTTTGAGGGTGTGACAGATTGGTATCAGAGCCATTGGTTATAGCGAACTAGAAGCTGCATGCATACTAGACTATAACCGCGACGACCCATTAGTTATAATGATACGCACTGCATAGATTTGTGTAGTCTTTGTTATCTTATCTCTTTACCTCTTTCAATCATACGCGCGCGCATACACGGCTTACCTGTAGGAATGTCGACGCCGCCACCCTCATCATCATCTGATCCGATGACTCATGCTCACGGGAAGGAACCGCAGTTACCCACCGCATCGCCACCACCGTGTAGTCCCGGAACTCGAAGCTCCCGCACCGAAGAGGTACCGCTTATCCGGAGGCATGTACGAAAACGAAGTTAGCTGGGATTGGTACCCTAACAAGATCAGACGTATGGTCTATCGCGAACAAGTTCCCCCGTTACCTCACCCGAACCACCCTGCTTATCCCAACACCCTACCACCCATAACCGAACCTGTAGAGCGAGTTCTCGCAGCTGTTGTTTCATGCTTGGAGCGTGACGTGGGTTACATGCGCTATACGAGAGCGAACGTTTCCGGACTGTTAAAAGACGAAACCGAGACTAAGGAGGAAATTGCCCGCATGGCAGCGGCAATGAAGGAAATGCAAAAGGCTAGTGATCAACAGATGAAGATCATGAGAAAGATGCAAGCCGAGATGATAGACTTGCAAGAGCAACTCCAAGTAGCAAGGACCCGAACCGAGATGGCTCTAGAGCGTTGCGATGTGTTACAAATGCAAATTGCTCAGAACGCAGCAGAACCTAGGGCAGAGCCTGAAGAGGAACCTGAAGAAGATCCCGAAGAGGAGCCCGAGGAAGATCCCGAGGAGGAACCCGAAGAAGAACCGGAGGAAGAACCGGCTGAGGAGGAGGCACACTCAGAGGTGTCATCAGATGATGACATCTAGTGATGATGACACCTAGATGGAGGGGTTGTCTCCATCCGAACTATTATTTTCTATGATTATAAGGATTGATTGGAAATACTTTGTAGCGAATACAATGGTTTTAATCATGAATTACTAATTAGATTAATATATGGTTGTGATGTGATGTTGTTTCTTAGGTCCTTCCTACCTGTCTTTTAATTACGAGTATGGTGTGTTGTATATGAAAGAAAAATTCATGTTTAACATTTTATACTGTGATTCTAGGAAGTGGCTGGAAGAAACGCTGGACACGGACGTGGTAACATCAACTTGACTGCAGCTGAACTCCAAACTCTGCTGAACGACCATGCAGCGGCCGCTTTAGCCGCACACGTTCAGAATCAAGCTGGAGGTCCAAGTGGAACGTGTACCTTCAAGAATTACCTTGACTGCAAGCCCAGTACGTTTAAGGGCACTGAGGGAGCTATAGGCTTCCTGCGTTGGGCTGAGAAGGCCGAGTCGGCGTTTGAGAAGTGTAATTGTCCCCCTGCCAGTAGGGTCAAATTCGCTGCTAGAACACTTGAGGATGCTGCCCTCACTTGGTGGAATTCGAACGTGCAGATCCTTGGATTGGAACTGGCTAACGCGATGAACTAGGAGGAGTTCAAAAACATGATGCGAGAAGAGTACTGTCCGAGAGAAGAGATTTCAAAGTTGGAGTCAGAATTCTGGTCATTGAAGATGGTGGGTTCAGAAATTGAAACCTACACTACCCGTTCTCACGAGTTGGCTGTGATGTGTCCGCGGATGGTGGATCCGCCGAGTAAGAGGATTGAGATGTATATTGATGGGTTAGCACCGCAAATTCAGGGCATGGTGACGTCTTCCAGACCAGCCACGATTCAACAAGCGATCTGTTTAGATCACAAACTAACGAATCAAGCAGTGACCCAAGGTGCGTTACCACCTAGGGGTTCAACCACTAAAGCCCGTGACAACCCGAGTAATGACAACAACAGCAACAGCAACCCGAGCAGCGGAAAGAGAAAGTTTGACAACACCAGATCCTCATCCTCGAACCTCCCACCGCAACAACACTACCGTAAGCCCGAATTCACTCGGAGCTTTAACAATGAGAGTCACAACAACAATAACAACGGTAGCGGGCAGGGTTCGAGCGGATATGCTGGGAAATATCCGAGGTGCAATAGGTGCAACTATCATCATGCTGGCCCGTGTGACCGTGTCAAGTGTCAGAGATGCGGAAAGATGGGTCACCAGGCAAAGGAATGTAGAGGAGACCTTGCGGCAAAGGGTGCTCCTAAACCACCTATGACGACGAAGGGATGTTTCGAATGTGGGCAGGAAGGTCATTTCAGGAAAGATTGTCCCAAGCTGAAACAGAACGATAACAATGGAGGTAATGGAAGTGGCAGTAGTGGTGGAAGCAATGGCAAAGGAAGAGCTTTTGTAATTGGGTCGGGTCAAGCCCGCAATGATCCGTACGTGGTGACTGGTAAGTTCCCTGTGAACGATTGTTTTTCTTCTGTATTGTTTGACACTGGAGCTGATAGGAGTTTTGTGTCGAAATCCTTTAGCCAACTCTTAGACCGTCCAACTCCGTTAGATGCTAAGTTTCCTGTTGAATTAGCTGACGGTAAGACTATAGTAACGACTCATGTGCTTGCGGGATGTAAGTTAAAACTGTCAGGTCATGTCTTTGATATCGACCTTATTCATTTTACGCTTAGTAGTTTCGATGTCGTGGTCGGCATGGACTGGTTATCCGAGAACCGAGCGGAGATTATATGTCACGACAAGATATTCCACATTACTACCCCTTCCGGCGAGATCATTTCGGTCCGAGGTGAGAGAAGCGGCATGACCACCAGCGTCATTACCCTCATGAAGGCGCAGAAGTACCTACGAAAGGGTCATCCGGCAGTTTTGGCGCAGATTGTTGAGAAACCCGCGGAGGAGAAGCGAATTGAAGATATACCAGTTGTGCGAGATTTTCCGGAAGTTTTCCAGGATGATTTGCCGGGACTCCCTCCTATACGACAAGTCGAATTCCAAATCGAATTGACACCCGGTGCAGCACCCATAGCACGAGCCCCGTATCGGCTCGCACCGGCGGAGCTTCAGGAGTTGTCCACTCAGTTGCAAGATTTGTTGGATAAGGGTTTTATCCGACCTAGCTCATCGCCATGGGGAGCCCCTGTCTTATTTGTCCGAAAGAAGGACGGGACTTTCCGCATGTGTATCGACTACCGGGAGTTGAACAAGGTGACGGTCAAGAACCGTTATCCTTTACCCCGAATTGATGATTTGTTTGACCAGCTTCAAGGATCGAGTTACTACTCGAAGATCGATCTGCGATCTGGTTACCATCAACTAAGAGTGCGCGAAGAAGATATTTCAAAGACGGCTTTCAGAACACGGTATGGTCACTACGAGTTTTCGGTTATGCCTTTTGGCCTAACCAACGCACCAGCCGTATTTATGGATCTCATGAATCGAGTATGCAAGGCGTACCTCGACAAGTTTGTGATTGTTTTCTTTGATGATATTCTCGTCTACTCCAAGAACGAGGCAGACCATGAAGAGCACTTGAGGTTAATTTTGAAATTATTGAAAAAGGAACAACTGTATGCTAAACTCTCGAAATGTGAGTTTTGGCTTCGCGAGGTTCACTTTTTAGGACATGTGATCAACGAGAATGGTATCCATGTCGATCCCGGTAAGGTAGAGGCCATCAAAAACTGGGAAGCACCTAAGACTCCGACTGAGGTGCGGCAATTCCTAGGACTGGCCGGCTACTACCGGCGTTTCATCGAGGGATTTTCAAAGATTGCTCAACCCCTCACCGCTTTGACTCACAAAGGCACTAAGTACAATTGGGGTGACGCGCAAGAATCCGCTTTTCAACTGTTGAAAACCAAACTCTGTAGCGCCCCTATTCTAGCCCTCCCCGAGGGAACGGAAAATTTCGAGGTACACTGTGACGCATCAATACAAGGTCTCGGTTGTGTGCTGATGCAACTCGAGAAGGTTATAGCTTATGCCTCTCGACAACTAGGGTTCACGAGAAAAACTACACGACCCATGATTTGGAACTCGGAGCTGTGGTGTTTGCCCTTAAGATATGGAGGCATTACTTGTACGGTACCAAGTTTACCATTTACACCGACCACAAGAGTCTCCAGCATATCTACGATCAGAAGGATCTGAACATGCGACAGCGTCGCTGGGTCGAGCTGCTTAAAGATTACGATTGTGCCATCAAGTATCACCCTGGCAAGGCCAATGTAGTGGCCGACGCCCTCAGTAGAAAAGAAACAGATAAACCCAGACGAGTGCGAGCATTGCAACTCACGATTCATGCCAGTTTACCCGATCAGATTCGCGATACCCAACTCGAAGCTTTGAAAGATGATAATCTTCCACCGGAACTCATGCGGGGCATGAGCAAGCAACTTGAAACCAGATCGGACGGGGTCCGGTATTTTGAGAACCGGATTTGGGTTCCACGGTACGGAGAGTTGAGAACTCTGGTGATGGACGAAGCACACAAGTCCCGATATTCTATCCACCCTGGCTCAGATAAAATGTATCATGATTTAAAGGCACTTTACTGGTGGCCGAACATGAAAGCCGACATTGCCACCTACGTGAGCAAATGCTTGACTTGTGCCAGAGTCAAAATAGAATACCAGAAACCATCTGGTCTACTGCAACAACCGGAACTCCCAATGTGGAAATGGGAACACATCTCAATGGATTTTATCACGGGTTTACCTAAGACACCGACGGGATGCGATACCATCTGGGTGATCGTTGACCGGTTGACTAAGTCTGCACACTTCTTAGCGATTAAGGAATCGGACAAAATGGAAAGACTGACTCGTGTTTACATGAAAGAAGTGGTGTCTAGGCACGGAGTGCCTGTCTCAATCATTTCCGATCGAGATTCTCGTTTCACTTCGCACTTTTGGAAGTCGCTGCAAAGCGCACTAGGCACCCGTCTTGATATGAGCACAGCATACCATCCTCAGACGGATGGGCAAAGTGAACGAACTATTCAGACCCTGGAGGATATGTTGCGTGCATGCGTATTGGATTTCGGAAAAAGTTGGGAACCTCACTTACCTTTGGTAGAGTTTTCGTATAATAACAGCTACCACGCAAGTATTAAAGAAGCGCCCTTTGAAGCGCTGTACGGACGGAAGTGTCGATCAACACTCTGCCGGGCAGAGGTGGGTGACAGCCAAATCACTGGTCCAGAACTGGTACTCGAAACTTCGGAAAAGATTGTTCAAATCCGAAATCGCATGGCAGCAGCACGAGATCGCCAAAAGAGTTACGCCGACAAGCGCCGAAAACCTCTCGAATTTCAAGTGAACGATCGAGTGTTACTCAAAGTCTCACCTTGGAAAGGTGTGGTTCGCTTTGGGAAGCGAAACAAACTCAACCCACGGTATGTTGGTCCTTACCGGATAACTGAGCGCATTGGTCCGGTGGCGTACCGACTGAACCTATCAACGGAACTCAGTGGCGTACACAATGTTTTTCACGTATCCAATTTGAAGAAATGTCTATCTGATGAAACCCAAGTAGTCCCTTTGGAGGAACTGCAAGTTGATGAACAGTTACGTTTCATTGAGGAACCAGTCGAGGTTTTGGATTGGGAAACCAAAACGCTCAAGCACAGCAAAATTCCAATCGTTAGGGTTCGTTGGAACTCGAGAGGTGGACCGGAGTTCACGTGGGAACGCGAGGATCAAATGATGAAAAAGTATCCTCACCTTTTTGAAGGGCTGACCAAACACAGAAAACCGCGAAACCCGGCAAACCGTCAGAAATCACCGGAGGTATGAATTAAATTTCGGGACGAAATTTCTTTCTACTATGGGATGATATGACAAACTGAAAATTTGTCTTACTTTTTCTGACACTCATCACGACTTGACTCAAATTTTCGAGACGAAAATTCTTTAACTTGGGAATGATGTGACAATCGTCAATTTCAGGTTAACTCCGTTAACTCAACTCCGTCAATTCAAACTTAAGATCACTGAATCTATAACGCACACTTCATTACATTTAAACTAGGGTTTAAATGACGCTTAACACTTACTACATGTGTAGTCTTTCGGGAATTGCACCGAAACGCAAACGAGTTGACACAAACGATTGGTGAATAAACGAAAAACGTCAAAACAGTAATTATGTGATAATTATGTGTTAGACTTATGTGTTATGTGATAACATCATTATAAACACTAACTCAAGATGTAAACAAGTTAGTTTAAGCTAGGAAAAGTAATACTTAGAAGTGGAGGGGCCAAAGTGTAACATAGTATTATTATAAATAATAATAATAATAAACCCTAACTATTCTTTTCTTTTCCCACACATCCCGATCGGAACCCCAAACCCTTGGCTCCTTGGCTGCCGTCACCTATACACACACATACAACCATCAATTTCAACTTTTGATCGAAGATTAAGGTGCTAGGAATGTATAAACGACTATCCTATGCATCCTTTATACTTGATTTTGATGTTTAATGGGTTAATTGAAAACCCTAAAAGCCGATTTTATGTGTGTATGTAATTAATATGATTGTTGTTGATTTGATGATGATTTGATAACTAGATTGGATATTGTTACATGTTAATTGCTTGTGTCTTTGATTTGAGTTCAAACAAAAACCCTAATCATGTATGTAATGTGTAATTGATGTGCATGGATAGTGTTTATGGAGTCTAGAGTGTTATATGAATGCATGATGGTCCATAGATAGTTAATATGTTGAGTTTGGATGCAAACAGTTTCTGGACAGATTGTGTTATTGATGTTTAATTGACTGTAACGAAGTGTAAATGTGAAAATTGGTTGAGATTATTGATATTACAGTAAACTAGGTTGAGTCTAGTTTCTAAAGAATATAAATTTGTAATTTTTGGACAAGTAAAGGTTAACTTTTATGATTTTACAAAAACATTGTGCAAAGCTGAGTTGTTAGACCTGCTGTTAGGTTGTTTTGTAAATGTTATATCTCATGAACTACGAGACCAATTGGGTTGGTTCCACTTCTGAAAGTTGACTCATTCAGTTAGGAACCTAACCCAAGTGGTCTTGCATTTATTGGATTTTTCGTTTAACGGGAATTTCAAATAACATTCAGTTGCGCATGAATTTGACTGTTATGAGTTTGCTGTAATGATTTGATGATTGTGAGAGATCTATGTGGAATAAAAATATAATAAAATATGTTCTGGAAACCTAAGACATATATGCTTTTGTGATGATTTTTGGTAAATTAACTGTGATGCTGTGATCGCTGAGATAGTACAATTTTCAAGTAGAATTTCTGTCTCGGTGAAACTAGCTGCTGAGTTTTGTGAAATTGCATGAAACATGATACTTGCTATATAGTTGTTATGTTTTGACCAAATTGCCCTTGCGGGGAATAATTGCTAATTGATTGTCATGATTTGACCAAATTGCCCTCATGGGGAATAATGGCTAGTTAATTTTTATGTGTTGACCAAATTGCCCTTACGGGGAGTAATTGCTAGTGATATACTTTATAAATACGTGACACGTAAATAATTGCTTAACATGTAACGTGTCACAAATACACTTGTTAAAGTCACACACGATTCACAAACGAAACACGAAACATGTTATGTGCATAGGTATTATGTGCCGGGTCTAGAGACTCGATAATATTCCGACACTTAGAAAAATCTCTTTATTGTTTTAGAACGCTAGAGAGAGTTTTTCTGTGACGCGCATCTTGGTGAATTATTTTGGGAATACTTCGCAAACAGTGAGTTTCACTTTCCCCTTTTAAACTTTTTAAACGCTTTTCACTTGGGGGAGATAACATACTCCGAAAACGCATTTAAGATTTTGTTAATATAGATTATATATCACTTGTAAAGACTAAGTGGCAAACGCGTTAACTAAAGTCCTTCATTCACATCGAACCGTTTAATATTGGATAATAGCGAGTCATTGTTGAGTAGTACTACTGGGTTTGACAAACCCCACCCAACGCTAAACTCGACTGGAGGTCGAGTGGGTGTAATCTTGGCTAAACACATACCATGGTCTGGATGACCTGGTGGCAAGGCAAATGATAAACAGTCAGCTTCGGTGTCGAACACTTAGTGATACTTGTTTTATAGGCTAGCTACCTATAGATATATAATTGACATAACATTATCTGGTAAAGCAAAACGCTGTAACGCAAAACGCTTAACGCAAAACGCTGAACGCAAACGCTAAACATTTATTTTTATATAAACTTGTGAACTCACCAACCTTGTGTTGACACTTTTAGTATGTTATTCTCAGGTAGCCGAGGCGGGCGCGCGGTTTAGGAACATGCATTGCTTGAAACATTTTTAATTATGTAAACTTATTTTAAACTGTGATCATTGGGTTTTAAGTCGTCCTGCGTGACGTAACATTGTTTTCTTTGATTTTACGCTTCCGCATTTAATTACTCGTAAACGTTTTCATGGTTTTGAAACTTTGTTTTATGGTTTGATTATAACTAATGATTTCGATCCTGTTAGTTCACACCCTCTGAAGGTAAAACTCCGTTAGTGGATTTTGAGGGTGTGACAGATTGGTATCAGAGCCATTGGTTATAGCGAACTAGAAGCTGCATGCATACTAGACTATAACCGTGACGACCCATTAGTTATAATGTTACGCACTGCATAGATTTGTGTAGTCTTTGTTATCTTATCTCTTTACCTCTTTCACTCATACGCGCGCGCATACACGGCTTACCTGTAGGAATGTCGACGCCGCCACCCTCATCATCATCTGATCCGATGACTCATGCTCACGGGAAGGAACCGCAGTTACCCACCGCATCGCCACCCCGTGTAGTCCCGGAACTCGAAGCTCCCGCACCAAAGAGGTACCGCTTATCGGGAGGCATGTACGAAAACGAAGTTAGCTGGGATTGGTACCCTAACATGATCAGACGTATGGTCTATCGCGAACAAGTTCCCCCGTTACCTCACCCGAACCACCCTGCTTATCCCAACACCCTACCACCCATAACCGAACCTGTAGAGCGAGTTCTCGCAGCTGTTGTTTCATGCTTGGAGCTTGACGTGGGTTACATGCGCTATACGAGAGCGAACGTTTCCGGACTGTTAAAAGACGGAACCGAGACTAAGGAGGAAATTGCCCGCATGGCAGCGGCAATGAAGGAAATGCAAGAGGCTAGTGATCAACAGATGAAGATCATGAGAAAGATGCAAGCCGAGATGATAGACTTGCAAGTGCAACTCCAAGTAGCAAGGACCCGAACCGAGATGGCTCTAGAGCGTTGCGATGTGTTACAAATGCAAATTGCTCAGAACGCAGCAAAACCTGGGGCAGAGCCTGAAGAGGAACCTGAAGAAGATCCCTAAGAGGAGCCCGAGGAAGATCCCGAGGAGGAACCCGAAGAAGAGCCGGAGGAAGAACCGGCTGAGGAGGAGGCACACTCAGAGGTGTCCTCAGATGATGACATCTAGTGATGATGACACCTAGATGGAGGGGTTGTCTCCATCCGAACTATTATTTTCTATGATTATAAGGATTGATTGAAATACTTTGTAGCGAATACAATGGTTTTAATCATGAATTACTAATTAGATTAATATATGGTTGTGATGTGATGTTGTTTCTTAGGTCCTACCTACCTGTCTTTTAATTACGAGTATGGTGTGTTGTATATGAAAGAAAAATTCATGTTTAACATTTTATACTGTGATTCTAGGAAATGGCTGGAAGAAACGCTGGACACGGACGTGGTAACATCAACTTGACTGCAGCTGAACTCCAAACTCTGCTGAACGACCATGCAGCGGCCGCTTTAGCCGCACACGTTCAGAATCAAGCTGGAGGTCCAAGTGGAACGTGTACCTTCAAGAATTACCTTGACTGCAAGCCCATTACGTTTAAGAGCACTGAGGGAGCTATAGGCTTCCTGCGTTGGGCTGAGAAGGCCGAGTCGGCGTTTGAGATGTGTAATTGTCCCCCTGCCAGTAGGGTCAAATTCGCTGCTAGAACACTTGAGGATGCTGCCCTCACTTGGTGGAATTCGAACGTGCAGATCCTTGGATTGGAACTGGCTAACGCGATGAACTAGGAGGAGTTCAAAAACATGATGCGAGAAGAGTACTGTCCGAGAGAAGAGATTTCAAAGTTGGAGTCAGAATTCTGGTCATTGAAGATGGTGGGTTCAGAAATTGAAACCTACACTACCCGTTCTCACGAGTTGGCTGTGATGTGCCCGCGGATGGTGGATCCGCCGAGTAAGAGGATTGAGATGTATATTGATGGGTTAGCACCGCAAATTCAGGGCATGGTGACGTCTTCCAGACCAGCCACGATTCAACAAGCGATCTGTTTAGATCACAAACTAACGAATCAAGCAGTGACCCAAGGTGCGTTACCACCTAGGGGTTCAACCACTAAAGCCCGTGACAACCCGAGTAATGACAACAACAGCAACAGCAACCCGAGCAGCGGAAAGAGAAAGTTTGACAACACCAGATCCTCATCCTCGAACCTCCCACCGCAACAACACTACCGTAAGCCCGAATTCACTCGGAGCTTTAACAATGAGAGTCACAACAACAATAACAACGGTAGCGGGCAGGGTTCGAGCGGATATGCTGGGAAATATCCGAGGTGCAATAGGTGCAACTATCATCATGCTGGCCCGTGTGACCGTGTCAAGTGTCAGAGATGCGGAAAGATGGGTCACCAGGCAAAGGAATGTAGAGGAGACCTTGCGGCAAAGGGTGCTCCTAAACCACCTATGACGACGAAGGGATGTTTCGAATGTGGGCAGGAAGGTCATTTCAGGAAAGATTGTCCCAAGCTGAAACAGAACGACAACAATGGAGGTAATGGAAGTGGCAGTAGTGGTGGAAGCAATGGCAAAGGAAGAGCTTTTGTAATTGGGTCGGGTCAAGCCCGCAATGATCCGTACGTGGTGACTGGTAAGTTCCCTGTGAACGATTGTTTTTCTTCTGTATTGTTTGACACTGGAGCTGATAGGAGTTTTGTGTCGAAATCCTTTAGCCAACTCTTAGACCGTCCAACTCCGTTAGATGCTAAGTTTCCTGTTGAATTAGCTGACGGTAAGACTATAGTAACGACTCATGTGCTTGCGGGATGTAAGTTAAAACTGTCAGGTCATGTCTTTGATATCGACCTTATTCCTTTTACGCTTAGTAGTTTCGATGTCGTGGTCGGCATGGACTGGTTATCCGAGAACCGAGCGGAGATTATATGTCACGACAAGATATTCCACATTACTACCCCTTCCGGCGAGATCATTTCGGTCCGAGGTGAGAGAAGCGGCATGACCACCAGCGTCATTACCCTCATGAAGGCGCAGAAGTACCTACGAAAGGGTCATCCGGCAGTTTTGGCGCAGATTGTTGAGAAACCCGCGGAGGAGAAGCGAATTGAAGATATACCAGTTGTGCGAGATTTTCCGGAAGTTTTCCAGGATGATTTGCCGGGACTCCCTCCTATACGACAAGTCGAATTCCAAATCGAATTGACACCCGGTGCAGCACCCATAGCACGAGCCCCGTATCGGCTCGCACCGGCGGAGCTTCAGGAGTTGTCCACTCAGTTGCAAGATTTGTTGGATAAGGGTTTTATCCGACCTAGCTCATCGCCATGGGGAGCCCCTGTCTTATTTGTCCGAAAGAATGACGGGACTTTCCGCATGTGTATCGACTACCGGGAGTTGAACAAGGTGACGGTCAAGAACCGTTATCCTTTACCCCGAATTGATGATTTGTTTGACCAGCTTCAAGGATCGAGTTACTACTCGAAGATCGATCTGCGATCTGGTTACCATCAACTAAGAGTGCGCGAAGAAGATATTTCAAAGACGGCTTTCAGAACACGGTATGGTCACTACGAGTTTTTGGTTATGCCTTTTGGCCTAACCAACGCACCAGCCGTATTTATGGATCTCATGAATCGAGTATGCAAGGCGTACCTCGACAAGTTTGTGATTGTTTTCTTTGATGATATTCTCGTCTACTCCAAGAACGAGGCAGACCATGAAGAGCACTTGAGGTTAATTTTGAAATTATTGAAAAAGGAACAACTGTATGCTAAACTCTCGAAATGTGAGTTTTGGCTTCGCGAGGTTCACTTTTTAGGACATGTGATCAACGAGAATGGTATCCATGTCGATCCCGGTAAGGTAGAGGCCATCAAAAACTGGGAAGCACCTAAGACTCCGACTGAGGTGCGGCAATTCCTAGGACTGGCCGGCTACTACCGGCGTTTCATCGAGGGATTTTCAAAGATTGCTCAACCCCTCACCGCTTTGACTCACAAATGCACTAAGTACAATTGGGGTGACGCGCAAGAATCCGCTTTTCAACTGTTGAAAACCAAACTCTGTAGCGCCCCTATTCTAGCCCTCCCCGAGGGAACGGAAAATTTCGAGGTACACTGTGACGCATCAATACAAGGTCTCGGTTGTGTGCTGATGCAACTCGAGAAGGTTATAGCTTATGCCTCTCGACAACTAGGGTTCACGAGAAAAACTACACGACCCATGATTTGGAACTCGGAGCTGTGGTGTTTGCCCTTAAGATATGGAGGCATTACTTGTACGGTACCAAGTTTACCATTTACACCGACCACAAGAGTCTCCAGCATATCTACGATCAGAAGGAGCTGAACATGCGACAGCGTCGCTGGGTCGAGCTGCTTAAAGATTACGATTGTGCCATCAAGTATCACCCTGGCAAGGCCAATGTAGTGGCCGACGCCCTCAGTAGAAAAGAAACAGATAAACCCAGACGAGTGCGAGCATTGCAACTCACGATTCATGCCAGTTTACCCGATCAGATTCGCGATGCCCAACTCGAAGCTTTGAAAGATGATAATCTTCCACCGGAACTCATGCGGGGCATGAGCAAGCAACTTGAAACCAGATCGGACGGGGTCCGGTATTTTGAGAACCGGATTTGGGTTCCACGGTACGGAGAGTTGAGAACTCTGGTGATGGACGAAGCACACAAGTCCCGATATTCTATCCACCCTGGCTCAGATAAAATGTATCATGATTTAAAGGCACTTTACTGGTGGCCGAACATGAAAGCCGACATTGCCACCTACGTGAGCAAATGCTTGACTTGTGCCAGAGTCAAAATAGAATACCAGAAACCATCTGGTCTACTGCAACAACCGGAACTCCCAATGTGGAAATGGGAACACATCTCAATGGATTTTATCACGGGTTTACCTAAGACACCGACGGGATGCGATACCATCTGGGTGATCGTTGACCGGTTGACTAAGTCTGCACACTTCTTAGCGATTAAGGAATCGGACAAAATGGAAAGACTGACTCGTGTTTACATGAAAGAAGTGGTGTCTAGGCACGGAGTGCCTGTCTCAATCATTTCCGATCGAGATTCTCGTTTCACTTCGCACTTTTGGAAGTCGCTGCAAAGCGCACTAGGCACCCGTCTTGATATGAGCACAGCATACCATCCTCAGACGGATGGGCAAAGTGAACGAACTATTCAGACCCTGGAGGATATGTTGCGTGCATGCGTATTGGATTTCGGAAAAAGTTTGGAACCTCACTTACCTTTGGTAGAGTTTTCGTATAATAACAGCTACCACGCAAGTATTAAAGAAGCGCCCTTTGAAGCGCTGTACGGACGGAAGTGTCGATCAACACTCTGCCGGGCAGAGGTGGGTGACAGCCAAATCACTGGTCCAGAACTGGCACTCGAAACTTCGGAAAAGATTGTTCAAATCCGAAATCGCATGGCAGCAGCACGAGATCGCCAAAAGAGTTACGCCGACAAGCGCCGAAAACCTCTCGAATTTCAAGTGAACGATCGAGTGTTACTCAAAGTCTCACCTTGGAAAGGTGTGGTTCGCTTTGGGAAGCGAAACAAACTCAACCCACGGTATGTTGGTCCTTACCGGATAACTGAGCGCATTGGTTCGGTGGCGTACCGACTGAACCTACCAACGGAACTCAGGGGCGTACACAATGTTTTTCACGTATCCAATTTGAAGAAATGTCTATCTGATGAAACCCAAGTAGTCCCTTTGGAGGAACTGCAAGTTGATGAACAGTTACGTTTCATTGAGGAACCAGGAGAGGTTTTGGATTGGGAAACCAAAACGCTCAAGCACAGCAAAATTCCAATCGTTAGGGTTCGTTGGAACTCGAGAGGTGGACCGGAGTTCACGTGGGAACGCGAGGATCAAATGATGAAAAAGTATCTCACCTTTTTGAAGGGCTGACCAAACACAGAAAACCGCGAAACCCGGCAAACCGTCAGAAATCACCGGAGGTATGAATTAAATTTCGGGACGAAATTTCTTTCTACTAGGGGATGATATGACAAACTGAAAATTTGTCTTACTTTTTCAGACACTCATCACGACTTGACTCAAATTTTCGGGACGAAAATTCTTTAACATGGGAATGATGTGACAATCGTCAATTTCAGGTTAACTCCGTTAACTCAACTCCGTCAATTCAAACTTAAGATCACTGAATCTATAACGCACACTTCATTACATTTAAACTAGGGTTTAAATGACGCTTAACACTTACTACATGTGTAGTCTTTCGGGAATTGCACCGAAACGCAAACGAGTTGACACAAACGATTGGTGAATAAACGAAAAACGTCAAAACAGTAATTATGTGATAATTATGTGTTAGACTTATGTGTTATTTGATAACATCGTTATAAACACTAACTCAAGATGTAAACAAGTTAGTTTAATCTAGGAAAAGTAATACTTAGAAGTGGAGGGGCCAAAGTGTAACATAGTATTATTATAAATAATAATAATAATAATAAACCCTAACTATTCTTTTCTTTTCCCACACATCCCGATCGGAACCCCAAACCCTTGGCTACTTGGCTGCCGTCACCTATACACACACATACAACCATCAATTTCAACTTTTGATCGAAGATTAAGGTGCTAGGAATGTATAAACGACTATCCTATGCATCCTTTATACTTGATTTTGATGTTTAATGGGTTAATTGAAAACCCTAAAAGCCGATTTTATGTGTGTATGTAATTAATATGATTGTTGTTGATTTGATGATGATTTGATAACTAGATTGGATATTGTTACATGTTAATTGCTTGTGTCTTTGATTTGAGTTCAAACAAAAACCCTAATCATGTATGTAATGTGTAATTGATGTGCATGGATAGTGTTTATGGAGTCTAGAGTGTTATATGAATGCATGATGGTCCATAGATAGTTAATATGTTGAGTTTGGATGCAAACAGTTTCTGGACAGATTGTGTTATTGATGTTTAATTGACTGTAACGAAGTGTAAATTTGAAAATTGGTTGAGATTATTGATACTACAGTAAACTAGGTTGAGTCTAGTTTCTAAAGAATATAAATTTGTAATTTTTGGACAAGTAAAGGTTAACTTTTATGATTTTACAAAAACATTATGCAAAGATGAGTTGTTACACCTGCTGTTAGGTTGTTTTGTAAATGTTATATCTCATGAACTACGAGACCAATTGGGTTGGTTCCACTTCTGGAAGTTGACTCATTGAGTTAGAAACCTAACCCAAGTGGTCTTGCATTTATTGGATTTTTCGTTTAACAGGAATTTCAAATAACATTCTGTTGCGCATGAATTTGACTGTCATGAGTTTGCTGTAATGATTTGATGATTGTGAGAGATCTATATGGAATAAAAATATAATAAAATATGTTCTGGAAACCTAAGACATATATGCTTTTGTGATGATTTTTGGTAAATTAATTGTGATGCTGTGATCGGTGAGATAGTACAATCTTTCAAGTAGAATTTCTGTCTCGGTGAAACTAGCTGCTGAGTTTTGTGAAATTGCATGAAACATGATACTTGCTATATAGTTGTTATGTTTCGACCAAATTGCCCTTGCGGGGAATAATTGCTAATTGATTGTCATGATTTGACCAAATTGCCCTCATGGGGAATAATGGCTAGTTAATTGTTATGTGTTGACCAAATTGCCCTTACGGGGAGTAATCGCTAGTGATGTACTTTATGAATACGTGACACGTAAATAATTGCTTACACATGTAACGTGTCACAAATACACTTGTTAAAGTCACACACGATTTACAAACGAAACACGAAACATGTTATGTGCATAGGTATTATGTGCCGGGTCTAGAGACTCGATAATATTCCGACACTTAGAAAAATCTCTTTATTGTTTTAGAACGCTAGAGAGAGTTTTTCTGTGACACGCATCTTGGTGAATTATTTTGGGAATACTTCGCAAACAGTGAGTTTCACTTTCCCCTTTTAAACTTTTTAAACGTTTTTCACTTGGGGGAGATAACATACTCCGAAAACGCATTTAAGATTTTGTTAATATAGATTATATATCACTTGTAAAGACTAAGTGGCAAACGCGTTAACTAAAGTCCTTCATTCACATCGAACCGTTTAATATTGGATAATAGCGAGTCATTGTTGAGTTCTACTACTGGGTTTGACAAACCCCACCCAACGCTAAACTCGACTGGAGGTCGAGTGGGTGTAATCTTGGCTAAACACATACCATGGTCTGGATGACCTGGTGGCAAGGCAAATGATAAACAGTCAGCTTCGGTGTCGAACACTTAGTGATACTTGTTTTATAGGCTAGCTACCTATAGATATATAATTGACATAACATTATCTGGTAAAGCAAAACGCTGTAACGCAAAACGCTGTAACGCAAAACGCTTAACGCAAAACGCTGAACGCAAACGCTAAACATTTATTTTTATATAAACTTGTGAACTCACCAACCTTGTGTTGACACTTTTAGTGTGTTATTCTCAGGTAGCCGAGGCGGGCGCGCGGTTTAGGAACATGCATTGCTTGAAATATTTTTAATTATGTAAACTTATTTTAAACTGTGATCATTGGGTTTTAAGTCGTCCTGCGTGACATAACATTGTTTTCTATGGTTTTACGCTTCCGCATTTAATTACTCGTAAACGTTTTCATGGTTTTGAAACTTTGTTTTATGGTTTGATTATAACTAATGATTCCGATCCTGTTAGTTCACACCCTCTGACGGTAAAACTCCGTTAGTGGATTTTGAGGGTGTGACATGATTACACCTATTAAATTATTTATGTTGGTATGCTATATATATTTATTATATATGTGGTACGTGTAAGCAGGTGTATGTACGGTATGCGGACTCTATGCCTAACATAATAAATTAGGATGGAAAATCCTTCTAAACTTCTGTTTGGACATGGACGTGGCATGTGATAGCATAGTTAAGGACTATGGACCTTATATGTGTTGTAGATATAGGTGTCAGCATAGGAAAGGACTACGGACCTTATACATGTTGCAAATGTAATGTGGTAGCATAGGGGAGGAATGCGGACCTCGTACGTGCTATGATATAGGTGACAGCAAAGGGAAGGACGGCGAGCCTTGTATGTGCTGTTAATGTATGATGGTATATGGAATGATCGCGGACCTTGTACGTACCATGAATGATGAACACAGGTAAGGACTGGGGACCTTGTATGTGTTCATGACCTTGAGTATAGGTATAGACGGCGGACTATATACATACTCTTGGTAGGTTAAGGTAAGTGTTGAACATGAATGTGCTAAATATATATACGTATGGTCAAATGTTAATAAAGTTTGTATGAATATATGAATGTGGACAGCTTATTAATTGTATGTGTATCTTCGGATATGAATGTATGGATGTGTAAGTATGGCTTGTTGTCTGTTAAAACTAGAACTCACTCAGCATAGCTGACTATTAGTATGCATGCAGGTAGTTGATTACGGAAAGAAATGGAGCTAGGAGTGCACGCAGGGTTATCCATACAGTGTTGGTATCCAAAGAGTCATTTTAGAAAGAAAGTATTATGTAAATGTAATAACATTCCGTGAAAGTTTTTGTAAACTCTGATAATTAAGCTGTGTTCAAGTGTAAATCCAACTGTTAGTAGGGTTATCGGGTCCGATGCCTTACACTTTGCCACCACAACCCCATTCCCTTACACATCAGATTTCGCCAGAGAACGATTCTCACCCGAAAACCTTTGCTCGTTTTTATCTCCGGCACTATCTTCGTCTCCGAGCACTACCAAATCTGTCACCGAGCACCTCTATATCCGTCATCGAGCACCACCTCCGACACCTTCTTTTTGGGTATAACAAATTTTTCAAGAATCGCCCAACCATTATAATCATCAACATCTCGTCGATCAGAAGAAGCCAAACTCAATTCATAGTTATCTTGGGTAGCAAATAAAGATGTTAACTTGTTTGAGATTAGGATTATTGATTGAAATTGGAAACGAGTATGAAATTTAAGGATGTGGCGTTTTGTACGAGGGGTGCAAAATGGGAAAAAGATGGATGTGAAGAAGTTAGAAGGTGAGTATGAAGAAGTTGGATACTAGCTTATTTTGTAAGGCCATAAAAGCACTTTTCATATCTTTTTTAAAAAATAGTCTTTTGAGGCTTATGTTTGCAAGCCTGCAGACCTTTTATGCAGAAACAAACATAACCTAAGTGTTCATAGATATGTTATAGAAAGCAAATTGTTTAATATAGTTTTTTTTTCTTTTCAAATTAACTAATTCTGAGAACTTTATTTAAAACATAAATTCTGTGATTTGTGCAACATGAGTATTATAAATTTGAGACCAAATTTGTAATTACAAAGATATGTCCTTTATTTTCGAAATTACATACTTTGTACTTTACGTTTCCAACTACTACATTGTTTGTCCTTTGACCCTAACCAGGTTAATTTTTCTCGTTAATACACACACACACACACACACACATATATATAAATTAAGTTTTTTAATTGCTTTTTATTTAATAAAATATTTTTAATTAAATAGGTAAAATGATCAATTTGACCCTCATGTGCAGGCGTATGACCTAACTTAACGAGAAAAAGTAACTGGGTTATGGTCAAATGACAAACGGTATAGTATTTGAAAATCTCAAGTACAAATTATTTCAATTTGGCATGTAAAGGACAATCATTTAATTTGAAACAAATATAAAGGATAGTTTTTGTAATTCCGTCTAAATTTGAAGATTTTTTCAGATAGTCACATGTAGGGGTATTAAAAAAATCCGAATCCGAATTATCTGAAATTTCGGTTTTCCGAATTTTTGGTTTTGGATTCAGATTTGGATTCGGATATTAGTTTTGAAAATTTTCGGATATTTCGGATATTCGATATCCGAAATTTTAAATTTGATTATTTTTAATTAGTTTATATACATAAATATATATATTGTTAGAAACGGGGTTGGATATGGTAAAAAACAAGTTTTACGTAAGAATGGTGAGAATAGATCCTGACCGTACGTAATTAAGATTGATGGTCAAGATCTACTTTGTTAATAATTTTAAAAACTGATTGATTTCTTAATGATAATAAGGGCAAATCGGTCCAATTTTTTAGGCTTACTAAATGATCCCCCATTTAAATTCCAGAAAATTTGCACTTTCTATCACACGGTTTGCAAAATCCAAGGAGGATTAAATTCCAAATTAATATAAAATCTTTCCTAAAATTTAATAAATCTTCGCAACAAGCATTCTGTTTTCAAAATATTTCGTTTAAATCTTTTCAATAAGAATATAAAACTAAAACAACACTAATACTTTCTTTGTAGTTGTTCTTGTGTTGTTATTGTATGGGTGGTGTTGTTGGTGGTGTTATTTAAATAGCACAATTATTTACAGTACATTGTAAAACCAACACAAATATGTTTTACCAGCACATACGGTAAACATTAGCAGCACATAATTAATTTTCAAGATGTAGAATTAAACATGCACACCTTTATAATTAATATATAATATTTCTGATTTATCTATCGTGAACTTCTCTTCCATAAATATAGGAGACACAACAAAATGGCCGAATCAATTTTTTTTTTGAAGTACTATAATGCCCTTTCTTATTTATTTATTAATTTTCATGTGTCATCTTTTAATTGGTTCCTATCATTCTCACAAAAAACACATTTTTTATTTGATCCTACCTCTTTACAAACCCCTAAAATCCCTTATATCAGTTATTAGCATACGCCGTTATCCCCATTAAGCAATCGAACTTTTCACGCCATCGACTCCAACACGACCACTCGCTAAAACTTAGTTCTTCGCATCTCTCTAGTAACCACTCTATCGACTTTTGTCGGCCTTTGCTGCATTGAAGTTATTACTTCTGTGGTTACCGACTTTCACCGGGTCAATAGATAACTCAATTTTCTTTGGTCATCAATATTCCATGCGTGTTCTTATTTGAGTGTCATTTATTAGAATTGTGGAACACAGGAAAAGGTAGGTGAAAGTCTTGAAGAGATCGAACTGGATGTATTTTTCTTTTTTATTTTATTTTTTGGTATTAGGAATTTGGATATCCAAAATTTCGGATATCAAAATTCACTATCCGAAGTTTTCGGATATCCTAAATCCGGATATCCGATTTTGAGCACCCCTAGTCACATGTAGATGATTTAAAAATTTTAGAAAGTAGATTAAATGTTAATATGTAATAATAATGAGAAGTAAGAATCGAATTGTTAGCACAAACACACAAACACAGTAAAACAAAAATAAAAAAGAAAATACAGATACAAATAATTATAATCTATAATATATATAAATAAAACCCTTAAAATCCTACGTGTGGTAATGTGGTCGCTCCCTCCTTTTATGGAAATCACCAGATTACTTGATTTTTAAATGGAGACATCTCATTGATTTAACCCAAATTCATGGGTATGGGTCTTACCAAAATCAGATAGCTCTTAAACGGGTTATAACATCTCATTAAATTAAAAATAATCTTACCAATTATTTGATATGAAAATCCTATAAAATAGGGATATACTAAAATTTAATATCTAATTTAAAAAGAAAAAGATATTATTTATAATTAATAAACAATTTTATAGTAAAAACATACGCGGGTCATGGGTCACCAAATCCAGATAGCTTTTAAACGGGTTATAACATATCATTTATTTATGAAACCCTTTCATCATCAAACCCTAAGTATATTAAAATCCAAAAAATAAATATTAAAAAACGAAAAATGTAAAACAACCATTCTCTTAAGTCATCATATTGCTTTATTTGTAAATGAAAGTTTCTTACGCATTTGACCTGAATTCACGGGTAAAGGTCTCACCAAACCTAGATAGCTCTTAAACGGGTTATAACATCTCATTATATTAAAAATTAATCTCACAAAATATTTGATATGAAAATCCTATAAAATAGGGATATACTAAAAATTAATATACTATTTTATTTAAAAAAAGATATTATTTATAATTAAAAAAACAATTTTATAGTAAAGAAAATAAACGGGTAATGGGTATCATCAAGCCCAGATAACTTTTGAACCGGATTATAACATATCATTTATTTGTGAAACCATTTTATCATCAAACCTCAAGTATATTAATTATTAACTTTCTTACAATTAATAAAATTAAAATCCAAATATACATATATAAATATTAAAAACGAATAATGTAAAACAACCCCATCATACGAGGGATAAACATAAAATATGATTGATGACGCATGCAAATTTTATCGGTTAAATATGGGAAAAGAATAACATGTTGAAATGTTTATCTAAAAAGATAGAAACTTCTATATAAACCGACATGCATATAGCGAGAGCGTTGATAATATTTGAAACCTTCTATATATAGGTAGCATTTTATAAAGAAAATAAATCACTTTATTAATATATTAAAGGTAGCATTTTGAAAAGATTTCACTTGAATTAAATTTAATTAAAAAGTTTTTTTTTAAATATATAAATTACTGTTATGTAAGGTGAATCAAACTTGAAGGACCAAACATGCTAAATATCTAGAAAAGAATTGTTATAAAAAATATAATAAAGTTACATAATCTCGATAGATAATGCGAACCAGTTATAATTGAGTGAATTGACAATCGAAAGCTTATATAAGAAAAAAAATCAGTTAGAAAAGTTCACGTCAAAACATGTATAAAACTAAACACGCCGCATCGACAAGAACGTTTATAACAGAACTTCCAAACTTATATCAAACCATGAAAAAAATTGTGATGGGCTAAAAACATAACATACTATCTTTTTTAAGTATTATGTAAATGTTTACTAAGATAACGTGTTTATTTAATTATTTTACAAAGTATGTTTTTAAAATTACTAATTTAAGTATCATATAAAGAATAGGACAAAAAGCGGATTTGTGTGAGATGAAATATTATTTGCATATTCATGAAATATTCATACAAAACGGTTTGCAGGGCGATTCGACCTTTTCTAAAGTCCTAATAAGTTTTAAAATCATTGTATCTTCTTTCAAGAACATACATTTTGTTTACGATCCTTGAAAATAGATGATAAAATTAGCTCACGACCATTAAAAAGAGTTACTAGTGCATCTAATATTCCTTGACCCCCTAATTAAGTTATCGCCTTTAAAGTAACTTAAACGAATACGACAAAAGTTACTTGTTATCAAGTGAGTTAGACGCCTTACAACTTATTGCTCGAAATCCCTCATGCACATCTGAGTTAGACAAGACACCACGTCTACAATAAATGCATTTGTCAAGTTTAAAATCACAGTTTATTATAATATGTTCCAATAACTATGCCGCTATTCAAGTTCACGCGTTGTTTGTTGTATTATTTTTCATAAATATTTTTACATTTAGGTGTTTCTTATAAGAAACAAAATTTATTGCTATCCATGGTTCGATAGCTGCCAGAAAATGTGGTGTGGCAATCTCAAATCAATAAGACTTGGCTAACATTATTTAAGTTGTAGCTTTCTATATATCATATGAAAAGACAATTCGTTTCCAAGTTGATACAACAAATCAAACCTCGATTTTGAGAGGAAAAATAACATGTGTGCCAATAGTGCTTATGACTTCATGCCGATCATATGAAGTCTAGAAGGCCGATCGTTTGAGTCTTTTTATAAACAATATATAGAAATAGATACCCACAAGAATATTGTGGGGTTAAACCCATATAATGTTAAAATAGGACAGTTTGATTAGCACAATAAGTTGATGTATGTGTATCTATGGCGCGTACGTATATTACATATGTGCACAAAGTTCGTGAGAGAAAAAATAAATAAAAATAGGCATGGGTTTATCAGCGTACCCAGCCTTAATCAGGTAAGATCAAATTAAATAATATTTTTTGAGTTTTAATTTTCTAACTATTTTCAATAATAATAACAACATATAGCATGGCTTTTACAGGATGTTGCATAATCAAGTAGAATAATGTAGAGTTGGTAAAGAATCTTAAAATATTTTTTTAAATAACATGCCAAACATTAATAATAACTAAGTTAACAACCCAATTAAATTTAAATTAAACCAAACTACTAGTAGTGAGTGTTTCTATCTTCTATAGCGAGTAGTCGGATTTTAAAAAATGTTAACAAAAAAACTACTTTATAAAAAAAAGTACTCGGCATGCATATGATTTTACTATACATTATTTTATATGTACAATTTCATTTATAAACAATATTTTAAGTCATTAGAACTTGTTACCAGAAAACTCATGTGATAAGGTAACATCATGTTAACCAACGAGATTAGATAAATTACAACTTGTTTTATGCATGTGGCATTCAAGAGGTTATCATAGGAAATTAAGTAGGGGAAGAAAGATTAAAATTAACCTAGAGCCCCGGCTAGTGATGAATAAAATGTTTACCACTAAACCACCGCTTGAAGGTTAAATAAATAGTTAATGATCTCATATTAGCCCATCACATAGTAGACAGAATCAAGCAAATATCAACCCCAATCCTACAATAGAACCAAAAAAATAAGGCTCAAGGCTGCACCCTAAGTGGCTGTCTGGCTGAGTCCCTTAGCAGTTAGCACAATGTTTCATGGAATATGCTGGTTGGGTTTTAATGGGCTTATTGTAAGGCCAGTTCATAGCATGCCCAATAGGCCAGTGTGCTACACAATGAAGGCCCATCTGAAACCAACTAACAGGGTATAATTTTTGACGAGTTCCACCCGTGTTAAACTTAATAGGACTTTACTTATTTGCTAATAAATATGATAAATGCTAGATTTCTGATGCTTCGTATATAAACGAACCAGGTCGCACTTACAAAAATCATATATCTACAAATGATGAGCTTGTTTCACTTACTTTCTTTGCTCGATCGAAAGTATGACAAAATATAAAAAATAAACACAATAATAATTATCAAATGCAGTTGCTCTAATTATTACTACATATTTACTCACTAACTAATGACTGTTGATTTAATTGTAAATGCACTTTTGAATTATTACTTTTTTATTTGGAAAAAAACAATATACATTATCAATTTTCCAAAGGCTGACAACATGGTTTCGTGGTGTAGTTGGTTATCACGTCAGTCTAACACACTGAAGGTCTCCGGTTCGAACCCGGGCGAAGCCACATAAGATGTAATTTTTTGGCTCAGCAGAGATCTAAAAACACCCGAACCTGTAACAAAGATTATCCATGGCTGCTGTTCCAGTTACTTGTGTTTGGTGTTCTTGAAACTATGCTTATAATTTGTCAGTGTCTATAATATGTCGATCGTTTACACATGTCAAGTTCAGGTTACATATATCATTTAACTTTTAAGTGGTGTCCGACATTAAATATATGGGTTTTTTTTTTCTTCTTATCATTGTCAATGCATTAACCTAACACGACTGCAATAACCGTTTGACTCAAATGATTCTTGCATACGATTTACTTAGCAGATGGTAGGAAAATCCTTAATATTTCAGTTAGTAGCCACGAGTGGAGAAAACGGTGGCTTGAGTACATCACGGTTTCAAATCTCTTGCTCTGCAATTTCATTGTTATTTTATTTATTAATGGTTTAACGTTTATACAAATTCGGATTAATATTTGTAAATTGAAAAATGTAGTACACAAGGGCGGAGACTATAAACAAAGTTTGTGAAATCTCCACATAAGAAAAACACCGGTCAGATAATGTTAGCTTACACATATGAAAAACATTATCCTTCAAAAACATCAAAATCTCCGCAATAAAAAGATCCAAAGTACCCAAAAGCCTTATCACATCATTAGCACATTTAAAATAATAATAATAATAATCGTCCCCACCATCTTTTCGTTCTTTTTTAGTCAATGGCGAATCATGAATTTTTTCCAATGGGTTCACTATTTTCATACACTACAATTTCATATGACTGGACATAGAAATTTTCGGATCAATTCGACAGTTTGAGTCAGGTAGGGGCGGCTCATTCATTCTAGAGGCCTAAAGCGAATAAGAACTCGGGCCTTTCACAAAAAATATAACTTTTGTTTAAAATCCTAACACACGCGGTTTCCCAATTGAAAACTCCCTTCTTGTACTCAATACAATAATCATAACCCAACAACTTTGGTAGTCATCTCGATTGAGCCGGTTTCGTAACCACAGACAGGCACCCCAACAAATAATGGCGTCAATTCCAGACTGTCATGAAAAAAAAAAAGAAAAACTAAAAGATGAAGTCGATATTACATATACTCAAGTTGATCTTTATCTATATTGAATTACCTCTTTAAATCATTTAACATCATTTTAATGTGACACGACCACCAGTCGATATTACTTTTTGCTAGATTTTTAGATTTGTTAATTATATGAGCTTTTGGTTCTATTAAAAAGTTTTATAATTGTTCATATTTTGTTGTTTGTACATGCTTTCTTCACAGAATCCCTTGAAATAATGAAAGATTTAACTATTCATAAAGGACCAACCATAAAATGGGGGCAAAAGTTAAGGCTAGGTTGGGTATAGGTGATCGTGTCACATAAACGTACCGGAAAAAAAAACGTATGTATTTTTACCATTCATTCTTTTTATTGATACCGGTGTAACCGGTAAATTTATATGCAATTTTAGCAACACTATATGTTCTTTTATTGACACCAATCTACCTTGCTAATCCATTTTAGCAATTTCTTATATACTAATGAGTAATATTTAATAGATGTTTATGTGTAATATAATTTAAGGGTAAGCAATAACAATTATAATAGAACATAGAAAGCAAAACTTATGGCAATTTAAAGCAAATGTATTTCATAATGTGTCAGTCAGTTTATAAGCAAATGTTGATAAATGTGTATCTATAATATGCTTGATATGGGGTAATGTAATAAAATGAATGTAAAAATGAAATGAACGAGGTAATGGAATGGATAATCATCATTTTATTATTTTGTTTGGTTATCATGTGCGAATGGAATGAATTATTACTTTGTGTTGTTTGGTAGATGAAGGAATAAAATAAAATTAGTGGTGACTCGAGGTGGTGGTGGTGGTGGATGGCAGCGATGATCGGTGGCGACGGAGATGGTGGATGGAAAAATTGGTCGGAGGTGGTGGTGATGGAGGAGGAGGATAGCGACAGTGGTACCCTGGTGGGTGGCAGTGGTGATCGATGGCGGTGATGGGTGGCGGCGGTGGTGGGTGGCGGCGGTGGTGGGTGACGGGTGGGGGCACATGTAGTTGTGGAGGTGATGTAGGGTGAAAGATTGAATGAAATGGAAAAAAAAAGACATAGGTGGTGGATGTAATGAATTTGAGTTGTTTTAATGGGAACTAGGATATAGCCCGTGTGATACACGGGTGGTTAAAAAGAAAACAAAAAAGTTAAATTTAATAATATACATAATAACATACTTTATGAATTTATAAGATATAAATAATTTTTTTTTCTAAAACACATAGATTGGTAAGAATATCTTGTATTTGTATTTTAAAAGAAATCAAAATGTAAGGTTGTGAATCTATAACAATTAAGAAAAAGAGAAGGTTAATATCAATTCATTCTAGGTGAGTTGGTAAGCCAAAAACATTTTTAAATTAAGGTAGTGAGTTTAATTCCTACCAACAACATATTTTTCATTTTATCATTCATTAAATGAAAATTGTAAAAATGGAAAGTTATACACTTGGCACCTATGTGGAGGGTCTAGTTGAATGACATGTGGAGAGAATGTGTTGCTATAGGTAGATAATGGACTAGCTAATCTGACTACTATATTAAAGCAATACATAGTTTCCAGATGACCTTTAACTAAGTTATCCACGTAAGATTTCACCTCAACAATTTTCAAAATTATAATTTACGCACAAGTTTTCATTTTTACAATTCATAAATTGTAAAATGAAAATATGTTGTTGGTGAGAATCAAACTCACCACCTTGTTATTAAAATGCTTGTAACTTACCAACTCAACCATGATGAATTGATGTTAACCTTATCTTTTTTTAATCAATATAGATTCACAAGATATGTTATTATGTATATTATTAAATTTAATTTAATTTTGATATTTTTTAACCACCCGTATATCACACAAACTATATCCTAGTTGATCATTCTATTAACCAACCAAACATTTTTTAGCATTGATCTATTCTATTCCGCCTCTCATTTCTGCATATCAAACACTACCTAAGCATCTAATAAAGAATTACAAAAACAACTATCGTCATAAATCAACGCAATTAACATATAGTTCAATGAATCTAATTTAAAGAAATACTATGATTTGTGCGATTTTAAAATTGTTTATAAGGCTTTCAGTATGAGTTAAATAGGCACATTATTT
This sequence comes from Bidens hawaiensis, assembly GCF_021521415.1. Lineage (NCBI taxonomy): Eukaryota > Viridiplantae > Streptophyta > Magnoliopsida > Asterales > Asteraceae > Bidens > Bidens hawaiensis. The sequence goes on along the minus strand of NW_027491999.1, from coordinate 505,748 downwards.
ATGCGATTGTTGTTATATGTATATCTTGGTCTTAAAGTATAATACTTGATTGTTGGAATCTTGGAGATGGGGCCTAATGAAAAAATGTGTTGTACATCCTATTGAGACATGTGACAACTGTAAATAAAAAAATTAAAATCATTCTGAATATCAAGCTACCCATATAAGAAAAGCCGTTGTGATTGTAGTGTAATAGAAAAGCATATTCCGCTAGCATTACACTACAACAAAATCGATAACTGAAAAGTATATAGTTTATTAAGTTAGTAAAATATTTCATGTTTCACATTAGTAAACCAAACTTTACCAATGAATTACTGACGAATATTGCCTTCGGTGATACACATGTTTTTTTAGTTTAAGTGATGCGGCATGATAGTGTTAGGGAATGAATTAAGGGTTAGGCCATCAAAAAAAAGTAGCCTCCACGTACCCTTTTTCAAAAGATAATAATTATATATCGCGAGGGTATTATTTTGTTTTTAAATACAGATCGCTCATTCTTGTATTCTTGACCTTTTACTTCCTTGAACTAGGGTCTCTTAGTTCAAATTTTTATTGTTCAGGTTGTAAAGTTCTTAAGATAGTAACCATAATGTAATGTCTAAATGTGATTATTAGGCCTGAGTATCTGACTTGAAGACCTTGATTCCAAGTTCATGTAAAGAAAAAAAGGTTTAGTAAATGAGTAGGAAAAAGAAAAAGGAAACAACTTGATAATTGAGGACATATGCAAATGAAAGATTTCAGAAAGATCAAAAGCATGAGTTTGGTGTGAATATCTAAACTTACTTTCGTAAGTGATTTTCTTATCTTAACTTATATTTGTTCGTATGTATGCTTTTGCTTTTATATGTTGGTACGATTGAAATAAGTTAGAGCTATTCGTGGTTGTATAGCTTAATTAAGTCTACCGTAAGCAAAATAATATTTTTGTTTTTACGAGAAAGACCACAATTTTAGAATTCACCAGAATTACAAAAAAATTGGCATAATGCAACCTTTATTTTACAAAAAAAGCTGCATTAGGTGAAGTTGCATTAGATCTAATGCAACCTTGTTATCAGATAACGCAACTATTTATTTCAAATGCAACCTTTTTAAAATGTTACATTTGAAAAAACAGTTGCATTATCTAACAAAAAGGTTGCATTAGGTCTAATGCAACTTCACATAATGCAGTTTTTTTTGTAAAATAAATGTTGCTTTAGGCTAATTTTTTAGTAGTTTCGCTCCCAAAAATTGTTGAGTCGGGTCCTAACCATTAGGATTCTAAATTGTCATGTAGAGTCAGAATTGAGCCACGAGCTTTTACTGATAGTTATATTCTTGCTAGGATTTCAATTTTGAACTATGAATTCTTAATTCTTGGTTATGTAGGTATGGTATGATTTTTAAATGTTCTTGGTGATGAGAAGATGTTGTCGGAAATCAAGAGTTAGTCTGTAGTCAGATGAGACAACACGATAAATTCGATTTTGAATAAGAAATAAGATAAAACTAACAGATAAATTCGATTTTGAATAAGAAATAAGATAAAACTAACTTATCTTTTAATTAGCGAATTGAATTCAAATGCTCATACATAATATAGATGTTAGAACGGTTTGATGTGAACCGAGGAGCCCATGGACTGTTTCTTAAGCGTTTTCCAACCCTATTGCAACTTGAGCCGTTTACATTGCATACTAACTACGACATAAGTAATTGTCACACTAATAATAATAAACTAGCATAATATATCCTAAGGTTTATGTTAAACATTTAATAGTCGCGTTGATGGCGGATTTACTTTTAACCTCAAATTAATTGGTTAATTAAACACATCTAAAGAACATATATTCACAATTGATAGTGATAATTAATTGCCAAAAATTTTTGGGATTGAGTTTAAAAGCAACTTATTGATTTATTAGCTTTTTAAAAAAGTTAGTAAGTTACAAAAAATGTGTGTCAATCACAAAAGTCCTTTATATTTAACTTTCTGTTAAGTTTAAAAAGTTGTTGTCTAAAAGACACAAATTAATACTTTAAAAAAATGTTTTTTAAAAAAATTAATGAGTCAATAAGTTAATTTCAAACTCAATACATGTTCCCCATACGGCCAGAGTATGATAGAATAAAAAAAACTATGGTCTGATGCCTTACTAAAAGGGAGAATCAATAACTTTAACGAATGACAAACAAAGTTTATGTTATGATCTAGCACACAAACGAAAATGAAACGCATACGAGCAGGGGTGGATTTAATATGGGTTCACTAAGTTCATGGAACCCATTGATTTTCAATTTTACATTAAAACGATACAAAGAGATATAGTGAGCTTATAACGAAAAGTTTAAGATGATGTAATTCAAGTCTTTCTAAGACTGATTTTGGTAACCTACCTTTTTTCTTTTTGGCAAACCATCAATGTGCTTAGTATTTTTAAGACCGATCCTGGTAACTTTTTTTTTTCTTTTTGGTAAACCATCCTCGATCCACCACTGCATTCGAAAGTAATAAATGAACACGAGGATTTAACTTGGTTCAGTCTAGACTAGCCTACATCTACAAGTTGCAACTGGATATTCTTTATTAAGTTGCAAAAACATTGCAGGTATATTATATATAGGGCAAATCTAAAATAAAAACCCAACCAAGTTTAAAAAACTCTTGCAAACTCTATATGTGGTCTACATACAATACACCACATCACCATGTCCATATATAATCAGATTTTTCATAAGAGGGGCAAATTAGTCCAATATATTTTTCGTGTACCTGCATCCCTTAAACACAGATTTCATGTTCTTCGAGAATTCTGATCCAAGATTACATCCACCTTGATTTGACCTTAAACATAAGAGGCGCCATCTGAATGTTAATTTAAACATAAACCACCCAACTAACATTATCTCATTAATCCTCTTCCTTTTATCCCACCCCCTCCCAAACCCAAAATAGCCCCTGGAACATTGAATGAGTAGTCATCATCTTAGAGCATTGAATGAGTTTTCATTGAATTCGTAATCATGGAACCCTCGTATGTTGTGTCAACATCAAACGATCCAGGTTATTGTTTTCTTTTATTATTTCATTTTTTGTACATACCAAATTCCAATCTTCAATCGCTGAACGTTTTATAAATGTTTTTTCAGGTGAAGATCATGTGGTTGTTTCGTCTCCTTTATATGTGAATCCAGTTTTTCAAGTTAATTGCAACTCTCCTGTTCTTTCTCGGTCACATGAACCCGGAGGTTTTTTTTTTTTTTTTTTTTTTGTTATGTATTTTTTATCTAGTTTTATGGTATTTTTAACCCCTTAGTTTTTGGTATTTCAAGTTAATTAGTTTTTTGTAATATTTTTTGGTATTTTTAACCCCCTTAGTGACAATTTACATTTTTGTTAGTGTTTTTACCTTTCCGTGACAGTTTATAATTTATACCTTTTATTTTAATTTTTTTTTTTTGGATTTAGCATCATCACTAAGTATAGCTAATTTTGTCCTTTTTTGACATTTTTTTCAAGATACCAATGAGTCCGAGGGAGACAATTTCTTTCATACTCCAAACAGAACCACATTTTGGTGTCCTGATGTTAGTGCCCACCTAAAACCGGCGATTGGTGTTACTTTCAATAGTTGGGAAAAAGTTGTTCGGTTTTACAAAAATTATGCCTTTAAGGCTGGTTTCTCAATTTGAAAAGGACAGACCAAGAGATGGAAGGATGTTGTTACACATAAGTATTTGAGGTGTAACAAGGCTGGCAAACCACAGGGTAAACGTAAATTTGACACGTTATGTGAGAGCTCCTTGAAAATGAGGCAGTGTATATTTTCTATTACCGATTGTCCAGCAAGCATTACGTTACAAGTATGCGAAGAAACGTCCGTGTACAATATCAAAAAGTTCTGTGAAAATCACAATCATCCTTTAATTGAAGAGTACAACAGAGATTTAACCAAGATATCTCGAAAGCTCACATTCTCAACCCAACAGTTATTCACCAAATGAGTTTAAACAAAATTGGTCCTACTATAGCTCATCGTTTGCAAGTTTCAATGAAGGTGGTCACCATAATGTGAACAGAACTGCTACAGATTTCAAGAACTGGTACAACTCTATGAGGATACATATTGGTGACCGAGACTCGCAATTAGTTCTGGACCGCCTGAAGGATCGTTCTAAAAGTTTACCAGATTTTCATTTTGACTTCGTTGTTGAAAAAGGGAAATTGAAGTCGGTGTTTTGGGTCGATGAAATATCGAAGATAAGTTATCAAGCATTTGGGGATGTAATTGCTTTTGATGCTACTTATAAAACCAACAAGTAAGTATTTTTGTTAACTGTTTTCATTTTGTTTAGTTAATATTTTATTAACTGGTTACAATTTTGTGTAACTGTTTACAATTTTGTGCAACTGTTACATTTACTTGTTTACATTTCCATGTACAAAATGATTTTTGTACCCTTTACCGGTGTTGACAACAACAAGAGATGTGTCACATTCGGTGTCGGGTTGTTAAGTAATAAAACCATAGAATCATATAAATGGGTGCTTGAAGCTTTTATTAAAGTTCATGGGAAACAACCGCAACTTGTATTAAGTGATCAAGATCCAGCTATGAAGCAAGCAATTTCCCAAGTCATGACTCAATCGCGCCATAGGCTTTGCATGTGACACATTATGAAGAAATTACCTTCCAAGGTAACACAATGTGATTTAGTTTTAGGTTAGCCATATGGTTTTTGCATGCATCAATCGCGCTCCTCCGCAGAAAACAAACACCAATAAAACACTATTATACAGTATTAAACCAAAACCAATATCATCACTGTTTAACAAAACAACCTCAAAGTCTATAACACAAAAACACTATTCAACGTTACTAAACCAACATCAACAAAACAACATAACACAAAACACTACTTCACTTTTTCAATCGGTGTTTATCGCATTCACTATTTTATTTTACAAAACCCCAAATCGATTAAACATAACAACGAACAACAAAAAACTACTATCGTCTACAAAACTAACAATATCAGACGATATTTTTCAAGCCATACCTTCAATCGCTGTTTATAGCCTTCGATTGGTGTTTCAAGCCTTAAAATCGGTGAGTCGCATACAATATCAGACGATATTTTTTGTTCAAAAGGGTTATGGTGAGAATCGTGAAGCAGAAAACGACGGGTCACTTTTTGTATGATGTGATTTGCACGGCGAGGGGGGGTTTCCAAGTGTACTGGTGAGAGAGTCTGGCGAGAGAAAGCATGTGTTTATAAGCAATTTACCCAAACTGCCCCTATGTGTACTATTAAACATTTAAATAAACACTTATAACACATGGCACCCACCAGATTGAATCTGGTCCATCCATCCAAATGATCAACGGTCAGAAATGGGTTTTGGGGGTTTTCTCCACTAAAGGGGGCTTGGTTAATATATACATATATATATATATATGATTGTATTTATAGAGAAACGACGCCCGCAACCATCAGCCGTCTCCTCTTTTTAATTTCAACTAATACCATGAGAAAACAAGGCCTATGAAACTCCGTTTTGAGGTATGCATGATAGAAAAACTTGAACAAAATCGTTATAATTATGGTACTCTGTTAGAACAATGGAACAAGTTTGATGATGTGAACAGTGCCGGATCTAGAAAATTTGGCCAGTGGGTGTCAAAAATGGTCAACCTAGAGCGGGTCAAGTCAAACTAAAACTAGTCAAACCAAAATGGGCCGGGTCAAACGAAATTACATTAAATAAACTAAGTATAGAAATGTAAGCAGTAAATCCCCTCAAAATGCAATAAACAAAATGCATATTACAATTGATAAAAACCTTTGCATAATTGTCACGACACGACTCTCTTATGTACAAATAAAAAAAATTAAAGTTAAATAGTGTAGAATTATAAAAAAGAAATGATACTCTGAATAGCGAATACTATCATATTTTGGAACACAGGTAAAGTAATTATTATTATTGAAAAAGATGAAACCCTTTTCAAGATTAATGAATTAATATCACATTTTCTTGAAAAATTCAGAGGCAAACATGTTGTATTTAGAGACCCCAGTTGGAGTAGGGTTCTCTTATGATTCATCAAATTCATCTGCTTATGAAGTTGTCAGTGATGCTATAACAGGTGTTTCTGGTGCTTCTACTTTCTGTGAAGTATTTGTTTAGTTAGGTTCTTTTGTGCTCTAAAAAGGTTTTTGATAAAAAGAACAAGCCCTTTTTTAGAACCTTAAAAAGGTTTTCTTTTTAATGTTTATACCTTCAAAAGTTGTTTTCTTCATCTTCTTGCCATCTAAAATGCAGAAAAAAGGGTTCTTTTTTTATTTTTCTTCTTCTTTTTCATGTTTCTAAATATTTTTATTTTATTATTATTTTTTTCTTTTTAAATTTTAAAGCTAGTGTGTTCTTGCACAAATGGTTCTTGAAATTCCCTCAATACCAGCAAAGAGATCTGTTCATAACAGGAGAAAGTTATGCAGGTAATCATTACATGTTTAATTTCTTGAATATCTTCATATTTTTTTTCATAATTTAATGCTTTTTTGGGTTATTGTACCAGGCCATTATATACCTCAACTAGCAGAACTTATGGTTATATTCAACAAAAAGCAGAAGATTTTCAATCTAAAAGGAATTGCTGTAAGTGTTTCAAGATGGAACTTAATTTCCTTTATTCTATTAAGATGTTAGCTTGGACTTTTAATATCAATGATTATTATTCAATCTGTTGAAGTTTAACAGAATTAATCAGCAAATTGTGTTACAATTCTAGAAATGGGATAAAATTGAGGGTAAATCAATCAAGAAAGTACAAGATTTGACTTAATAAAGTCAAATCAGTTAATTTTCCTGTGCTAATGTCAAAATGCTAGCTAGGATAGTCATGTTGAATATACATCCATAAATTTTGACTTTATAAAGTCAACCTTTCAATATTGTTGTGATCATTCTAATTATTTTATGTATCGATGTAAATATGCAGCTAGGAAATCCAGTTTTGGAGTATGCTACTGATTAGAATTCTCGGGCCGAGTTTTTTTGGTCTCACGGTCTTATATCCGACTCGACATACAAATTATTCACTTCTGTATGTAACTATTCACGCTATGTGAGTGAATATTATAGAGATTCGGTTTCACCTATATGCTCGAAAGTTTATAGTGAAGTTAGCCGAGAAACGAGTAGATTTGTGGACAAATATGATGTCACTCTTGATGTTTGTATCCCATCAGTACTCTCACAATCCAAGATTATTGCTCCCCAGGTGCATACACAATTTATAAAATTGGTTTCAGTTAAAAAATTGTTTTTTTTAAATAAAAATACCAGCTTGATTTTAAAGTTTGTTTCTTGAAAAATAATCTGACTGAAAGTATATATTTTTACACACATTTTCACCACTTCACATCCATATAGAATATTATAAAGATCTTGAAATTATGTTGCTTTTTTTCAGCAAGTAACTGAGAGGGTTGATGTTTGTGTGGAAGATGAAACTGTTAACTACCTTAACCGACGTGATGTCCGTAGAGAGCTGCATGCGCGTTTGGTTGGAGTCCGAAAATGGGAAGTTTGTAGCAAGTTTCCGTATACTATTTTGCAGGCCCGCTTCAGTTATAAAATATGTTTTTAACGTGTTTGACCCGTAAACAGCATTCTAGATTATGAACTGCTCAATATCGAGATACCAACGATCAACATTGTGGGATCGCTTATCAAAGAAGGGATACGCGTTTTGGTTTATAGGTAAACATTAAACGTGCATGTTCTTGGTGTATTGAATATTTTGTGAACCAGGTGTGGATTTACTGAATTTTTGTGTAAACATGTTCTTGAATTTGATTAAATATAGCGGTGATCAAGATTCGGTAATTCCGTTAATGGGGAGCCGGGCTTTGGTCAATCGACTTGCTACTGAACTGGGACTCAAATCAACAGTACCTTACCGAGCTTGGTTCGAAGGGCAACAGGTAGCAACCCATATTTTTGGTGTCGGGTTCAACACAACCCGTATTTTTATTCGTGCCAAAAACATTAACCTAACCTACACACACTTGAAATTGTGTAACCCGAACACGTTCCGTTTAACCTGTTTATCTTGACGAGTCAAACCAGCTAGCGGGTAGCAATGAAGTTGTGAACTTCTTAATCAGGTTGGTGGACTGTGGAAAAACTGGTTAAACGGGCCATAAAAGTGTAGTGGGTTGGCTTGCTCAACTAAGCAGATCGGCAAGTCAACCTATTTAACTAGGCCCAGTTATATAGGTCAACCAGGAGTCCAGGACACGACTCGTTTAACCCATTTATCTAAACATGTCAAATGGGTTGGCAGATTGACGGGTAATTATCAAGCTGTATACTTTGTTAATCTGGTTGTGAAAAATGGGTTAAGTTGTTATTGGGTCCACATGTTTAACTAAATAGGTTGGTGGGCCAACCTGTTTAACTAGAAGGGTTGTTATACATGCCGACCTGAACATGACCATTAATTAACTAATTAATGTCAACCCAAGACATAATTATATTTGTGTCGTGTTCAGGTCAACTTGTTTAACTAGTAAGCAAGTCAACCCTTTAACAAACAGGTTACATAGGTCAACCCGAGCATGACCTGTTTTTTAAATAGGTCAGCCAAAGCCTGTTTATTTTTGTGTATGTGTTTTGGGTTATGTCAGAAATTGCGAGCCAATGCCATAAACACAATGCATAAATTTGATTTGATGAATATGATATTATCTTAGGTTGGAGGGTGGACCCAAGTGTATGGGAACATATAAACGTTTGCAACTGTACGTGGAGCGTCACACGAGGCACCATTCTCACAACCTCAAAGATCGTTGGTGTTGTTTCGTTCGTTTCTAAAGGGAAATCCATTGCCAGAAACGTTTTGAGAGTTGGAAATATGAATAAGTTATAGTCCGTCTGAGTCCGGGTTTGCATTGTAAGTAAATTTTGTCATGATATCAATGGTAATCTGTAATTGAGTCAACCAACCTGTTTTTTAATTTATTTTTTTGGCTTGTGGAAGTTGAAAGAACGTACATTTGCATGATTGCTTGAATGTTGCTTGTGTAGTTTGAATACTTGTTATATTTATTTTAACGTTTCTTCTTCGCGTTGGTGGCCGCCTAACGACAGTGGTGGTGGTTCTGTTAAGATGGTGGTGATGATATTTATTTAAGAGAGAAAGCATATCGGTTTGTATGATAAAGAGAGTATCGCGTACATGCACGTTATGGACCAAGATAACTGATTTTCAAATAAAATACAAGTTACAATTTACCTCCCCGAACTAGTTCTATATTCAGATATAACCCTCAAGTTGCTATGCTTAAAGGAATTGCATGACTTGTAGACACAAATATACACCTTATTGCCATGCTTAATCAAAAACTACATGCTTAACACTCAAATTGAAACTTAAACTAAAACCACCTTTAAAAATTATATGAAATTAAATTAAAACCATGTATCTACACTAAAAAACACAAAATAGTTCAGTGACCATACTAACAAAATTATAGTAACACGAACCGGAAAAAATCTCACTTAATAGGCATACATAGTTCCAATTTTTAATTTGGTCATTGGGTTAAAAGCCAATGTTCAAAAAGTTTCATTTCATAGATTACAACTGATTATACGCCGGTATGGAAGTATCACAATATAGTCAAAACTTAGAATTTTCCAATTACCCACTGAAATTGGCATAACAAGATTCTAGTAACATGGTCCGGATAAAGCTTTTAAAACATACGAAAACTGAAAATATGTGATCTAACCAGTAACCCGTTAAAATCTATGGAATGGAACCAGGGCCGGGTCATAGGCCCGAACTTTTTTTTAAAATTATATATATTTTTTTGAAAAAAATATATATATGTATTCTTAATGTTCACTCAACTAATTTAAGGCTCAATTGTTTTTCCTATGACCCAAAATATTTCATGATTATCGGAGAGAGCCCTAAATTGAACTTTTATCCAAGCGATTGATTGATCATGGACTAGTTTTGGGGCCTAATATGCTTCAACAATATACTTAAGGGGTTAGAAGAAACTTATGAAAACATGAGGGTAGTTTCTGCTATTATCATCATCCCTTAAAAGGCGTATATATTATTATTATTATTCCTCCTTCCCACCGACCGTCACGTGATTAACCGAAATCAACCGTAAGTCTTTCCGGCCAGCCTGATTATTGAAATCTAACAATGGCGGCCGGCGAGACAAAGGATGACCTTTACGCTCTCTCTATTCATCAGGTGATTTATTTATTTCCCTCTCAACTTTTTAAATTCAAATTCAAATTAAAAAGGCGCGTACATTTGTTTAATTGCTTTGGATCTAGCCTAGGGTTGTACTTGTACATTGCACCGTGCCCTAATATTAATTTAATTAACCTATCTGCAGAGAGACGATGATAAGGAGTTTGATTTCGGATATGATGATACTGATGCTCCTCTTCCCCTTACCGTTGCCTCTCGTGTTCGCTTACTTCATTTTCTCACATTATTCATCTCATTTTTTGCAATTAGGCCTGCAAACGAACCGAACATTAAGCCAACACTTCGTCCGGAAGTTCATTCGTTTAATAAATGAACGCACACAAACAACATATTTTGTTAATTCTTTGTTTTATAAACTCCTGCTTTAACTAACAACAAATCTACTTACTTGTGCTTCATTGACATTATCATAATAAAAGCGCCGCCAATGAGGATTATTATTATTATTATCTCAAGTGCTTAAATTTTGTCTAATGTTTTGGATTAAGAATGCTGCATTTTTTTCAACCTTAAATAGTACATGTTCGTTTGCGTTCGTGAACAAGTTCAATTCCTTAACGAGAACAATAGTTTTTTCCTTAGGTTAGCATTCATGAACCGTTCATGACCAAGTTTAATGCTAAACGAACGAGCATGAACAAGGCTTTGGTCGGTTCGTTTACAGCCCTAGCTGCAATTCATGAATGTTTATGCATAGTCTTCCCAAATTGGAGTATAATGTGTATGATGCACTGGCTGAACTGATTATTGGTTATTGGTTGGTTGATGTAGGTATTGTACATGTTGGGTCATAATGCAGCAGGCACTGCTTTTAGGTTTTCTCAATGGTTGGAGTTAGTTAGGAAACGGAGCGCTAGATATAAGTCGTCTGGATTCCCTCGCCACCCTCAAAGACTTGATACCATGCTCTTAAGGTTATTTTTTATTTTCTTTTTCTTATTTTCTTGTGTAAACGTTTATAATAGGAATTTTGATTGCTTAGTTTTGTAATTGTGATTATTGCTGTACAGTGCAGCAGGGGATTTGAGTTTGGATTTAAAAAAGCTTCCGTCTTTTGAGCAAGTTACAGAAATTATCTTATGGGAAAGACTCGGTAAGGCTTCAATGTTGAACATCGAGTCAAGCTCGTTTTCATGGAGCATGCTTTCTTCACTTCACCGTACTGAACAAAGCAGCAGTAATGAACATTCTGAGGATGATATGAATAAAGCGTTAGAAGTATGTGTTTCTTCAGTGATATGAAATTCGGGTCTTAAAATTTACTGTTTGTAACTTAGCGTTTTGATCAAGTACAGGTAACAGTAAATTCAGGTGGAGTTGTATTCTTTGTGCTGTTTAACCATAATGAAAGCGGCGACTTTGTCCCTAAAGAATCAGCAGCTGTTATCAAATTTGCGTCTTCTAGAATGGCTACACAGTCGGAACGACTCGGTTATGAGTTTGCAAAATGGCTTGGTGTTAGAACTCCACAAGTTATTATAGTTTCTTGACTTTTTTTTACCAGATTTAGATTTATCGTTTGTGAAAATGTGAAAAAAATGTTACTGCGTTGTAACGTGTGCAGGCTAGAGTGATTCACAATTGTAGTCCTGAGTGGTTAGAAATCAAGGAAGCTGCAGAAAGAGCAAGAGAGGCTGCAGTTTCTGATGGAGATGAAGTTGGTGAAGTTACTTGCTCAGAACTTCTAGAAGCTCTTGAACTCAGCCGATGCCTTTTCTTGATGAAGTATGGTTTTGTCTTTTACTACTGTTCGTGTTCATTCGTTTAAATTCAACTGAACACGAGCAATTAAACGAATGGGGTTTTCTTGTTTGTGTTCGTTTGTTAAGAAAATGAGTGTGTGCTCGTTTGTAATAGAATTAACGAACGATTCACGAACATAAATGAGCACACATATATGAACAAACATAACCAAGCGAACGCCTATTTAAATAAAATGTGAACTCAATCCACCGGGCCTAAAAAGTAATAAAACTAGACTAAATTGTAGTGGTCCTAAAAAGTTTAACTGAATGTATAGACGAACGTAAACGAACAAACTTAAACACAATTAAACGAACAAACATCAACTAGCATAAATGAACATAAATAAACAGATGTTCACTAACATAAGTGAACGGACAAGAAATGTGTTCATGTGTGTTCGCTTAACTAAAATGAACTTCACAAACTGTTTACTAAATGTTCGGTTTGGTTTGTTTACAGTTATGTGCATGGATCTCCCCTTTTGGAAAACTCAAGTGCATTCCAAACACAAGAAGCTGCAGAAAAGACGGTGGCTGCCCTTGGCAGAATCTCAATGTTGGATCTCGTTATCAGAAACGAAGACCGGTTTCAGTGTCGATATCTGAGGTGGCGTGGTAACTCTGCAAACTTATTATTAGCAGACAAAATGGCGCCTGCAAATAGAGACGCATTAGAAGAAGCTTTCGATTCTGCTATTAATAGATATAGGCCAAGGGTAATTCGGGCACTTCAAAAAGAAAGAAGATCAACTTCAGGAGATATGAGAATAAGTACCGATGATTCAAATTTATCATCAAAAACCTTTCATCTTTCTGATGAAAAAACTTTAAAAAGACAAGTTACAATGGATCCGATACTAACCGATTTTGATATTGTGGCTATTGACTCTGGTGTCCCTCGCCGACCGCCAGCTGGAAAGCGTTTACACGATCAAGAAAACTATCCTAACTGGTTGAACTCCTTATCAACTGTCCTGAATACGCATCGCATTTGTTGCATGAAATAACTATCGGGAAATTAGGATTCCCTTAAGAAGCTTCTGAAACTTCTGGAAACAATTCGCCTTTCATTAAAGATATGATCTCGGTTATTCATGAATTTAGAAGCGGGTTTCGTGCAGCTCTAATGGATTTACAGGGTTTTCATATCCTTTTACTCACACTTCACCAAAAGCTGGATACTTTGTTGAGGATTTTTATGAATATTATTGATAAATCATCGAGTGGTGATTTTGATAAAGATGATTTGATGATACTTGAGTCACATACACAATCACAGTCTGCACCGTGTGTTTCTCCTCAAAGTAAGGGTGGTCAGGCAGATTCAAATGATAGTGATTTACAGAAAACAGCTCAAAAAGCATCATGCTTGGGATCTAAAGAGAATCTAGACTCGGTTTCTCCATTATCACGGGATTCGTCTTCACATGGAAAGTCTAATAAGGCGAATGCAGAACCGTTACGTCCTGTGTGCATCAGCTCAAAGCTGCGTGATTTCCACAAATATGCTAAGGTTTGCTTATAGCGTTATGTTTAACTTCTAACAAGTCAAACATGTCAAATTATAGGTGGTAATTTATGTCAAAGTTTGACCTTAACTCAGACATATATAACCTGAGTTATCTAATTCGGTTAGGTAACAGATTGTAAATGGGTTATAAACGAGTTTGCGGGTATATTTATGACCTTTTGAATTTACATTGTAATTTTAAATGGGTCGGTCATGTCAACTCGAACCTGAACGAACATGAATGGGGGCATGATCATGTTCGCCTGTAAACGAACTGAACGAACATGAATGGGGGCATGATCATGTTCGCTCATATATCTTTAACCAAACACGAACACAAACAATTAACTGAACGAACTTTTATGTTCATGTCGAACTTCCTGCCAAACAGTTCACTGAAAGTGTAGTTCGTTTACAGGCCTGGCCCCAACGATAATCCCTGTCATGTTTTTGTCCAGTCAGGAGTTACCATTCCTTGGTAAAATTTTAAAATATTGTTAAGATAACATATCATCTTTGATACAAATTAGTTATCCATTTATCTTTCTCAGGTAGATGCTGAACTAAATAAAGAACTAGAACAATGGAACGAATTGCTAAAACGCGAAGCCATAAAGCTATGTCAAGAAAATAATTTCAACTCAGGGTATTTTGAGAGCACCGAGAGTAACTATGTTGTCGATGCTTATGAATTGAAGGTAATTTATCCAAATTATGAAAGCATTATCTCCTTAGTCCTTAATACCAAGTTACCACGTTATTTACAATTTACTTGTGATTGTTTAATTTACAGCTTAGGCTTGAACATATCCTTGAGAGAATATCAATAATATCCGATGCTGGAAATACAGAAAAACCATCAATGATTACAAGTAACTTATTTATTGGTGGAGTGTTAGCTGCAAGATCGGTTTACACATTGCAACATATAGGGATTACACATATATTGTGTTTGTGTTCTAATGAAGTTGGACAATCTGAATCTCAACGGACCGACTTGTTTGAGTATTTAAATTTTTCTGTAAGTTATATATCCTTTATTTGTTTTATATAAATCTTTTTGAGGTTGCAAAATGAGCATGGCCTGAACGGGTAGGCCTGTAAACTAATCGAAAGTTTAATATGTTTGTTTCTTTAATAAAGGAACGAACATGAACACATGTCTCGTTTCTTTAATGCGTTCGTTCATTTAAATTCGTTTATTTTTGTTTGTTTGTTTACATTCATTTATGTTTGTGAGTTTACATTTGTTTAAGTTTGTTTGTTAATATATTCATTAAATCCTTTTGGTATATTAAACTTAATAGTTTTTACGACTTCTTCGGCCAACACATTGTTCTTCACATTAGTTATAACTAGTTTTAGCCCAGTTATGCTTGTTAATTTGCGTTCATTTGTAAACCTTTCATTTGTTAATTTACGTTCGTATACCTTTCATTTATGCTATTAATAAACGAACATAAACGAGCAAACCATGTTTGTTAGTTGTCCGTGTGCGATCGTTTGTTCAGTTAAAGTTAAACGGACGAACACGAACCTCCCTTTGTGTATGCGTGGTTCATTGTAAAAGTCAAATAAGGTTTGGTTGACCAAAATCACTCTTTGTCCAGAGTCACTATTGTAAAAGTCAAATCAGGTTCGGTTGACCAAACTAACTTTTTGTCCAAAGTTTTAAATTTCATTGGCATTGTTATACTACCATATATAATTTCTAACAAATATACTATTTCAGTAATAATCTATTTTTTTAGATTAAATGATTTAGGAGATTATGTGCATTAAATGTACATTATGGGCTACTTTCAGCCTGTTTGGCACGTTTTTCCAGCTAATCTCTTTTTCATTTTACCTGTTTGACCCGTTAGAGATTTAACACATTGGAATCAGCCCATTAAGATTTTTGTTATGATTAACAGATTGGCGATGAAGAAGATTCAAACATCAGCGAAATTTTTGAAGACACGCATCAATTCATTGATGGTGTTGAACAAAAAGGCGGTAAGGTTTTGGTTCATTGCTTTGAAGGGAGAAGCAGGAGTGCAACAATTGTTCTCTCTTACTTAATGATGAGGAAGTAAGTAAAATTACTAATTTACCCCTTGTTTTAACCTTCTTTTACATACTTTTACTAATATAACATTATTCATTATTTATGGTTGTGGCTATTTGTGAAGGAATTTTACATTGCTGAAAGCATGGAATATTCTAAGAAGAGTACATAGGCGAGCGCATCCAAATGATGGATTTGCAAGGGCACTTTTGGAATTAGACAAGAAGTTGCATGGGAAGGCTTCAATGGAGTGGCAACAAAAAAAGCCCGCGATGAGGGTGTGCCAGATATGTGGGAAGAACGCAGGCTTAAGCAGCAACGCGTTGAAGCTTCACTTACAAAAAGCGCATAAGAAGTTGTCATCAGGGAGTATAGATAGTGCCATGACCATGGAGATACAAAAGGTTTTAGAGGCACTCAGTATTGCACAGAGACAATCTCTTTCTAGTGATTTAACTGAATGATAATGTATAAATACAATGTTGTATCAGTATATGCCATTGGTAAATAGAATAATAATGTTGTAAAATGCAATGTTTTTATAAACAAAAATCGCATAAAAATACTTTGCATATGAGATTAAGAGTCTATTCTTATTAGTTAGTAAACTATATTAAGAGTTAGCGACCCTAGTTTTCACTTGTTTTCTGTCTTTTAACCTCACCTTTACTTGATTTCATTGGTTCGTACTATAATGTTGATATCTTGCAATTTATTTATTACTAGGTGCTCACAGTTACCAAAAAAGATCACATATAGAATCAGCTAATAGATCACGCATGGTAAAAACTCTTCACTCCTTACCTCATCTTCATCTTCATTCCCTTCCTGATGTTCCCGTTAACTTAGAGAGAGAGAGAGAGAAAGAGCTGCATGCCTATAAAGATGAAGAGGGGAGGGAGAGAACGATGGGAAGCAGGGGCCTAAAGAGATTCTTCGCTTCTCCAACGTTGTGTACACAATGTTTACCCCCAAAGCGCACGGTGGTGTTCCCACTTGTAAAATAAATATGATGCAACATCTTGTTAAGTTGGCTTCTTGATGACTTGCCAGCCCATATGTATTTTTAAGAATATGTGGCATTCATTGACAGTAAACTAAAATTAAAAACATTGTTGAATGGACAGTAGTTGTGTAAAATTTTGATGCATTTAAGTAATGTTTTCTAAGTTTAATGGACAGTTTATCTTTTGTTATGTGCCAAAGTAACTTCAACACGTAACTAAATTACTCAATCGAATGACAAATGAAAACAAAAAATGTCCGAAAACCCCAATACCCCGACCAATGTAAAATGACCAAAATACCCCTTTCGTCTACACTACAATCGGCTCAGCTAACGCCTCTGGCGGAGCACCACCAGCAGCATTCAAAACCGTCACATTACCATCCGAATCAACATCCACAATCACCGAATCGCCCTCCTTAATCTCGCGTGCAAGCATCTTCTCGGCCATGCTATCCTCCAAAAGCCTCATTATAGCCCTCCTTAATGGCCTTGCACCATAACTAGGGTTATACCCTTCTTCAACCACCCTATCTCTAAATCTCTCAGTCACTTGAAGCTCTATTTCTTTACCCTTTAGCCTTTCAAATACTTCCTTTAACATAATATCAGCTATCTCTTTGACTTCCAATTTAGTCAACTGTCTAAATACTATCATATCATCCAATCTGTTTAAAAACTCGGGCCTAAAATACTGTTTCAGTTCTTCGGTTACTAAACTTTTGATTCGGTTATAGCTACTGTCTTTCTCGTCATAATCGAGGTCAAATCCGACTCTCCTACCGCCTTTTTCAATAACACTGCTTCCGACATTCGATGTCATGATTAAAAGCGTGTTCTTAAAGTCAACGGTCCGACCTTTGCTATCAGTCAACCGTCCGTCTTCGAGAATTTGAAGCATCATGTTAAACACATCGGGGTGAGCTTTTTCGATTTCGTCGAATAGGACGAGTGTGTACGGGCGACGGCGGACTGCCTCAGTCAACTGACCGCCTTCGGTGTAACCAACGTAACCGGGTGGTGAGCCGATGAGTTTTGAAACCGTGTGTCGTTCCATGAACTCACTCATGTCGAGTCGGATCATGGCTTCTTCAGACCCAAAGTAGTATGTGGCTAGTGATTTGGCAAGCTCAGATTTCCCGACACCCGTGGGACCTGAGAATATGAAGCTGGCGATGGGGCGGTTAGGATTTTTGAGACCGACACGGGCTCGGCGGATGGCTCGGCTAATGCCTTTGACTGCTTCGTCTTGACCGATGACGCGCGTGTGAAGGGTGTCTTCCATTTTGAGGAGGCGGTTTGACTCGTCACTACTGACTTTCTCCACGGGTATTCCAGTCCACGTGGCGACAATATATTGGATGTCGGATTCTGTCACTGTGGGTCCCTCGTCACCCGCTTCAACCTCGGCTTTACTCATTTCTTTGTTTTTATCAATTAGAGTTGATATCTGAAGCTTGAGATCCATTTCTCTATCTCTAAGCTCCCCTGCCTGGTCAAAAGTCAAAGTTAAGGTCAAAGACAAACATATGAATTAAGTCAATGAAGAGAAGAATTACCTTTTCAAAGTCCTGACCACGGACCGCTTTGTTTTTCTCTTTTGTTATCTGTCTAAGCTCTTTCTCAAGATCTTTAGCTTCCTCAGGTAACTAGCCACACAAGCGGGTCGTAAACGTGTCAAAACGGATCGTAAACAGATCAATATATATACAAAAATGTACCTGTGCATGGCGAAGTCTAACACGAGCTCCGGCTTCATCGATCAAATCGATTGCTTTATCAGGAAGAAAACGATCACTACAGCATACAGCATAACTCATCAAACATTGGGAAAAGTGATCTTATAATATAGATAAAAAGATTAAATACCTTATATATTGATGTGATAGCTCGGCAGCAGCAACTACAGCCTCATCAGTATACCGAAGCTTATGATGAATTTCATATCTTTCTCTAAGCCCTCTTAAAATCTGTATTGCTTCATCAACAGATGGCTCGGGCACCTTAACGGGCTGGAATCGTCTTTCTAATGCTGGATCTTTTTCAATATGCTTACGGTATTCGTCAAGTGTTGTAGCCCCAATGCACTGTCACATAACACATTAACACACATCAATTAATAAACTTCTTTTACAAAAAAAATAATAAATTACAATAATAATATTACTGGTTACCTGCAATTCACCTCTAGCAAGAGCGGGTTTTAATATATTAGCAGCGTCAATAGCTCCTTCTGCAGCACCGGCTCCAATAAGAGTATGAACCTCATCAATAAAAAGAATAATATCATCACTTTGTTTTATTTCTTCCATTAACTTTTTTAATCTTTCTTCAAACTCCCCTCGATACTTTGTGCCAGCAACAAGCAGACCCATATCTAGGGTTATCACCTGAATACATTACAAAACAAAAAAATGAAACTTGTTTTGACCCATTACCGACCCGCCCATCTTGCCACTTGTAAAGTTTCTAGAATGTCATGAAGTCAAGTAGTCAACTCACCTTCTTCCCCTCTATGGTTTCAGGGACATCACCATTTGCGATTCTTTGAGCAAGGCCTTCTGCAATGGCGGTTTTCCCGACACCCGGCTCACCAATAAGGCACGGGTTATTCTTGGTTCGGCGGCCCAAAATCTGTGTGACCCGTTCAATTTGTGGCTGCCTTCCAACCACCGGATCCAACTTACCCTATAAATGAAAAAAAAAGTGATTTAAATAACATTAATAAACATCATCAAGAAACCATTATGCAACATACCTCCTCAGCTAGCTTTGTTAAGTTTGTTCCATACTCCTCAAGTGTCGGCATCTTGCTGCCAGAGGTCCCGCCACCAACACCCGCACCAACTGCTTCTGCATTGTCACCAACCATTCGAATCACCTACTCGTGAAATTGAAAAAGTAATGAGCAAATTAGAATAAAGATAACACGTGGGGTTGGAACTTTGAAAATGTAAATGTGACTGGAATATCTACATGCTAGGCCTGTAAATGAACCAAACATCAACCGTTCGTGAATTGTTCAACGGGAAGTTGGCTAATTTAAAAAACAAAACAAAACAAAAACAAACGTTCATGAACAATTTTGTTCAGCTCAATCGTTCATTCATTTATGCTCGTGAACGCTCAATCGTTCATTTATGTTTGTTTAAGCTGGTTTGTTTACATTCATTTATATCCATTAGTCTAAATTTGCTAAGTTCATTAGTTTACGCTCATTAATATATACACTGCTGTTCACGTTTACTTTTAACTGGTTTGACCTCACTACCTCAGATATGTCTATTTATCTAAGTTCAGGCATGTTCGTTCGTTTACGTTTGCGAACCATTTGTTAACAACGAACGAACACAAACACGTTCACTTCGTTTGTTTAGTTGCCCACGTTCATAATTTGTTCGCTTAAAGTTAAACGAACGAACACCAACATGCTTTGTTCTTGTTCGTTCAGTTTGTTTACAGGTCTTCTATGGGCTATATACTAATAAACCCTAACAATAACATACTAGTAACTATAGCTAACAAATAACAACAATAGGCTTGCCTGAGTGCGAATGTTACTAGGGTCAGCCCCCAAATTCTCCAAAACACGAGCTGCAACACCCTCACCCTCTCGAAGCAAACCGAGTAGCAAATGCTCTGATCCAATATAATTGTGACCTAAAAACATTTCCACAATAAAATTAAATAACTGTTAATGAAGATAAATCTGATAAAAAATTTATTAAAAAAGTTGAAAATACCAAGTAGACGGGCTTCTTCCAATGAGAGTTCCAAAACGCGTTTAGCTCGAGGCGTAAACGGGATCTCAACGGCAACAAAACCACTACCCCTACCAATAATTTTCTCAACTTCCACACGGGCGTCTTTCAAACTAATCCCCAAAGATTTCAAAACCTTAGCAGCAATTCCGGTTCCTTCCCCAATAAGCCCTAAAAATATCTGCTCGGTGCCAACAAATTTGTGACCTAACCGACGTGCTTCCTCCTGCGCAAGCATAATTACCTTTATAGCCTTCTCCGTAAACCGCTCAAACATCGCTTTCGGAACAACACGTGTTGCGACCCGTTTCGACCGAACAGACGTTGCTAGCGAAACCCTGGAATGAAAATCTTGACCCGTTTTCATAATATTATCCAACGAATTCAGCCCGCGGAGCCCTGAAAAGGTCCTGATTCTCATCGGTGCATATGAACATGACATCATTTTAACAACTCTTTTAGCCTTCCCGGTTTTATAAACCTTTGTTTCGTGGTCAACCGACGCGAAACAAGCAGCATGAATTAGTGATCCAGCCATAGCTGCAACCAAAATAATAATAATAATAAGGTATATTTGCAGCAGCACTACTATTGACTAAGTCAAACATGAAATGAATTACAGGTTATGGGTTCTGGGTTTACAGCCAATTTGCATAAAACCATCAGATAATGAATCAAATGACAGGTAGCAAGATATGAACATAAGAAATGAATATCTGTTGGTACAAGAAAACGTTAAAGTATTCATTTTGAATGATTTAAAAGAACAAATCAGGTGATGAATGCCTTACCGGAGGCTGATATGAAGGAAAGGTAGGGTTTTGCGAAGAAGATGATAGCCGTCTATGGGATGATGCAGTTTTAATTTAATTTCATTTCATTTCATTTGCTAAACCCTAGCTTTGTATTCTCCACGTTTTTGTCCTATTTATTTATTTCATGTGTTTACGCTTTACATTTTTTCAGATTTATTTTTTAGTTTTTTAAATAAACAACTAGGAAATATTTATTGATGATTTCATTGTTATTGTTATGTAAAGTATTGAGATTGAGATGTTAAGTTTAAATTGATTTAGAGTATGGGTTTTGGATTTTAAGTTATATACTTTTTAAAATGATGGTAGTTTATTTTTATTTTTAGTATATCGGCTATAATAAACTTATACTATAAAACTTTGGTTTTAAACTCGATATGGTGGCAAGTGGTTGAATTGGTGGTAGGTGGTGGTTGTTTTTTGGGTAGAAGGTAAGTCTACCACCCTTCACTAGCCATTACTCACCATCGGCTTATCAAGTCCATCCACATTGGCGGATTAAAGCCCTAGATCGGCTCTATACCTCAAATCAGGAGTTAAGATCTAATCGGGGTGAATCAAAACCGAGTTGGCCTATATACGTACTCTCCCTATCTCTCTCACACATAACATCTCATTCAGCCATTTCAACACCAAAGTTCGTCCCTCGAACCGCCACCACCGCCGTGACGTCTTCAATGTCTTCATGGATTTGTATAAAATATTCAAAAGTTTGAGAAAGACGATAATAGTAGGTAAAAATAAGATAAAAACGTGTAAACATATTCAAACGTTTGTAAGACGTTTTTCATTTACGTGACAAAATATTTCAGTTTATCATAGATCTATTGCGGATACCCTAACGACCGAAGTTCATGAGTTTAATCTGGCTATAGATGATCAATCTCATGCATATGGTGTTAGTAGGTGGTTAAGAAGAAAGTTTTAACATAAAAGAAAGTGAATACAAATATAAACCAAGTACATAACTAAAAGTGAAACATCAAAGGCTATAAACTTATAAATATTGAAAATTTCATAAAATAAAAAAATTATAAAACAAGAATTTATAAAACAAAAAACTTCATAACAGGTTTATACAATAATAAAGGACCAATTTCATTTTATATTTCCATTTTCAACTTTCTAGCAACCTGCTAAGCTTGGCTGCTTGCAGCTTCCTATTGGAACCCTAAAATGCGAATCATCCTCAATGCATTGATCTAAAGCCCCATGGATTATCCACATCTATAGCAAAAGATCCGACCCATATTAAAACCGGACCAACCCATCCTTCTTCTTCTTCTTCATTTCATTCCTCTGTAATTATTTTCCATCAACGATGCGAGCAATAAATCTCATAAAAACCCAATCTTTTCCAAAATCAAGATTAGGGTTTTGCTCAAAGATCGAGGATAAACAAACTGTGACCCAAATCACATCAATTCTCCATCAAGATGACGACTGGCTTTCACGCATCAAATCAATTCAAAACCTCAATCAGAAGCTAAACCCAGATGTAATCGAATCAGTTCTTCATCAAAATCAATCACTTGACCCCAAAAGACTCCGCCTTTTGTTCAACTGGTCCACCAATGAAATGGGTATTGCTCAAAACCCTAAATCTTTCTTGATTCTTTCAATGTGTTTTTGTAATTCGGGTCGGGTAAGGAAGGCTAGTGCCATTCTTGACAAGATGATCAAAACCTGAATGCCGTTTTCGGATGTCGTAAGTGCGGTTGCAAGTGTTGAGTTAAGTTCTATAGGGCTTTCGCAACTGGTTTATGCTTATAAGAATCAATCTTTGTTGAATGAAGCTGTTTCTTTGTTGTTAAGCTTAAAGAATAGCGACGTTGTCCCGAATTCGGTGTGCTTGAGTTCTTTGATGGGTGATTTGTTAAAAAGCAATAAGATTGATTTGTTTTGGAAGGTGAATGATAGATTAGTTGAAGCCAATGTGGCACCTGATGCTTATAGATACAGTCATATGATTACTGCTTATTGTAAAAGCGGGGAAATTGACGAGGTGAAAAGGGTATCTTTGGAAATGGAGGGGAAATATTGCAGCCCTAATTTGGTGACATACAATCTGTTAATTGGAGGGTTGTGTAGACACGGACTCGTTAACGAGGCTCTTGATTATAAAAAAACAATGATCGAAAATGGTTTGATTCCCGATGAGCATACCTACTCGATAATAATAAAAGGATTATGCAAAGCCAAGAGATCAAGTGATGCAAAACGGGTTTTAGACGATATGAATAACGCGGGTTTGGTTGCCAAACCTGTTAGTTATGAGTATTTGATTGAGGGGTTTAGACGAGAAGGTAAGATAGACGAAACTTTACGGGTCAACAACGAGATGGTTGCTAAGAATTTAGAACCGCAATCCACTTTACGGCGGGTCAACATTTTGATGAATGATTTGTTGAAACGAGATAATATGGAGTTGTTTTGGAACACGTACGATAAAATGTCGGCATCGAAGTTAAAACCTGATAGCTTTACGTATACTAACATTATTGGTGGTTACTCTAGGGTCGGGAAATTGGACGAGGCGAGAAAGGTGTTTGGTGAAATGAGAAAAAAGGGTTATAACCCGAGTCTATTAACGTACAATGTGTTAATTAGCGGGTTGTGTAAAATGGGCCTTGTTGATGAAGCGTTTGAGTTAAAAAGATTAATGGGAGGGGAGGGTTTGAGGCCCGATATTTATACGTACACGAGTCTTATAGACGGGTTATGCAAATTGAAGCGATCTCACGATGCAAAACTGTTGTTAGAAAACATGTTACATGTCGGTTTGTATCCAGATAAGGTTACTTATACCGCGTTGATTGATGGGTTCTTGAAACAAGGGGATGTAGACGAGGCGTTTAAGTTGAAAAATGAAATGGTTGTTAAAGGGATTGAAGTTAATCTTGTGACGTTTAATTGTATTATAGATGGATTGTGTTAGCTTAATCGGTGTGATGACGCGATCGAGATTCTTGAAAATATGAAGGAGGCAGGTGTATTACCTGATGTTTTTTGTTACAATTCGTTAATTATTGGGCTTTGTAAAGCGGAACGAATGGAGGAAGCGCGTGCCTTTTTGGCTCAAATGGTGGAAGGTGGAGTAAAGCCAAATGCTTTCACTTATAAGGCGATTATTTCGGGTTATAATAATATAGGAAAAGTTAAGGCTGCAAATGTGTGTTTTAGTGAAATGATTGGGTTGGGAATCGTGGCAGATCAAGCGGTTTTGGCTTCTATGGTTGATGGTTATTGTAAAAATGGAAACAATAAGGAAGCACTCAAGGTTTTGAAAAACATGTTGGGGAAAAGTATTCTTCCGGACGAACAAATATACAACGCGCTTGTACAAGGTTTTTCAAAGAATGAAATGTTGGAGTTAGCAATGGAGGTCGTGTCTGAGGTTCGGGAAAAGGGTTTAAATCTTGATGTTCATGCCTGCAGTTCTCTGATTGCAGGGTTTGTTAATAAAGACGATATTCAGAACGCCTTCCAGGTCTTCGATGAAATGCTTCTGAGAAACATTCGTCCAAATATTGTCACTTATAATACTCTGATTCACAGGCTATGTAAGACGGGTGATGTTAAAAGGGCACGTGAGTTGTTTGATGGAATTCCAGGGGAGGGTGTGATGGTCAACGTGTTGACTTACGCTACGATTATTAACGGGTACTGCAAATCGAAGAATCTTTTGGAAGCGTTTAAGTTGTTAGATGAGATGCCCATGAACGGGATTCAACCAGTTGAATCCTTGTATGGAGTGCTTGTGAAGGGCTGCTGTGAAGAAGCTGATACCGAAAGGGCGCTTTTGGTATTTGACAGAATGGTGGAGAGCGGGCTTGCGCATACACCAACGTTTAACACGTTGATTAACGGGCTTTGCAAATTAGGGAAGGTGAATGAAGTATGTTTAGCGTTGAAAGACATGTTCACTTCCAAGAGTTTGACACCAAAAATAGAAGCTTTCGCACCCGTTTTACAATCTTACATAAAATCGGGAGAAAAATCAAAACTTTTTACAACCTTTGAAGATGTGATCTCATTGGGTACCAGTAAAACTGAAGCTTCAGAAATCTTGAATAATCTTCTTTCTGAAGAGAACAATTTCAAGAAATCTTTTGAGCTTTTGGACGTGTTATTAGTTAAGGATCTTTGTTGCAGCAACGTTTTTGATGGATTATTGGAAATGTTATGCAAAAGGGGGAAACTTTCTGAAGCATCGGCTTCCATTGATGAAGTGAACAAGAGAGGGTTGATTCTTGGTTTTGACACGCGTAAGACTCTGATTGGTGGATTAAAGTCGAGCGGTTATGGTGATGATGGTGTGACAGAGGTTTTGGATAAAATGGTGAAGTTTGGATGGGTTCCTAGTTCAACGACTGTGAACGAGTTAATAAGTCAAGATGAAACAGATGTGAAAGAGGTTAATGTGTCGAATGAAGCAGCTTTGTAAGTTGTGGTTCTGTTGACTGCTGACAGTTGACGGTGCGGGTCAAAGATGTTTGCATTTTATTAAATCGGTCAACAAGATAAGATGATGATTTAGTTCATAATGATTTACACCAGGTAATTTTGAGTTGTTTTTTTCTCTAATTTGTATGTTTTTTTCAATATAAAAGCATATGTTTTTATAGTTCAGTTTTAGTTAACTGTTAATTTGTTTTTTTAGGTCGAGATATGTGAATAAAATTGCTTAGAGCCGATTTTGAAGAAACATGTCATTGAAATGAAAGGGAGGATGAAGGCGGTTGATGACGAAGAAAACCTTTAACTTGGAAAATTACTGGTGTAGTAGCTGACAAGAATACAATTTTGGTACTTTTTTTTTTTTTCTGTTTACTAGTTTTGGATATCAAGTAGAATATGTAGGGAGGATAGAGCAACAACCATGGTAAAGGCTTTGAGTTTGGGTTGAAAAAAGAGTGGGAATAATAGCCATTATTGTATTAACTGCAATTGACAAAATCAAGTTATAACCATTCAGGATTTTGAAATAGTGAATTGTAAGATTCATAAACAAATATTAATCATAATATTAATCATAAAACAGTTTTGCATTGATATAAATTGCATTGATATAAAGTTTGGTTCTTTGTGTTGCTTACTTGATGAACTCATTTCTTTTGTGCGGGCCAAAATTGTTACCGGTATCAAAACAGTTGAATTTTATTAAAGTTAAACAAGGTACAACAATTTGTCAACCAACAAAATGTTGGTCTCCGCATCAAAATCTGCCTGTCTTGCAATTCTGACATGTGTAGTTATTACAAAATTGTAAATTCAGGAATTAGATCCAATCTTGATGATACAAGAATTGTTAAATGCTAAAGCTCCTACTTTCTCAAAATTCTGTACAAAACTGTTTTTGTGTAAACGCACGTCGTTATGTTGAATACAGAGATCAACTCGTATACGTTATGGTGATAAGACTTTAATGGTAAAAAAAAAGAAGAAAAAACTAAGAAAACTTCATTAAACTTGTAAAGAGCAATTATCATCTTCATTGACAACTGGTTACAAAATTGTTCAAAGTTTTAAGAAACTTGAACCAAAATCAAACTTAACTCAATTGATATATATTATCCTTACCATTAAGTTTAATACACTACAATTAATTAATTTTATATAGTTTGTATTCATCATCAATTCATCATATAAGGTCAAACCCTTTAGAAACAATCAACTGAAGAGGCAGATATTACAAGCAGCAAAAAAGTGTCCGGAAATCAGATTATTGTAGCGAATGAATCTCCTAGAACGCGTCTTAGTTACCAACTGTCACAATAAAGGTTCGTATTTCCATAGGGGCAAGTTCAACAACCAGCTTTTGCGAGTCAACGGGTCCACCCCTTTGACTTGCAGGTTCATCATTTTTGGACCCTTCTGCTTTCCACACTAACCTTTTCTTTTCCATTTCCGCCCTTCCTTGATTAGCCGATAAACTCATTTCTGATACTTTGGTTATCTTAAATAATATATAAATCGAAGATAAACAAGAAACAAGTCAAAAATAAATAATAAAACCATTATTGTACTTATTTTGTTAAAACGAACTGCGTTTTGGATCTTACCTTCCTTTTAGCAAGTAGTTTCTTCAACTCGACATTGGTTATCACCGAAAGATCCTTATCCTCTCCGATCTAAGACCAGAAAGTACAGAAATTTAACGGGACAGATATAAAGATTAGCTAAACTGAAAACGGGCCAAATGGGTCGAAGAGGTCAAACAGTCAAACATGTAGGACAATGTTCAAGTGTGTTTTAATGCTAACAAACTTCTAATTTGCTTATTCAAAAAGTTATCATAAAGGGTCATATAAAAAGATTAAGCTAAAAAGAAAACGGGTCAAATGGGTCAAAGAGGACAAACAGGTAGGACATTGTCCATGTGTGTTTTTAATGTTAACAAAATTCTAAAAGCGCGTTTCAAGTCGACCCAATCGATTTTGAAAAATGGCCCGTTTCTTACAACTCAGTACACTTAAAAGAAAAATCAAGAACCTCATATAAGTGTGCCAAACGAAGAAGAATTTTTCCATCTTCAAGATCTTGGAGTGTTAGCAATGCTGCATTATCAGGGAGACTATAATTGAAATCCATTCCTGAAAATTTCGACACTTGGAAGCTTGCTCCTTTATTTCCATCCTGTACAACGCGGCCGAATTAATTAATTACTAATATACAATAACTATCTATAATATCTAAAAAAACACTAAAACTGCACTTTTCTTTCACCTGCTCAGTGAATGCCAAAAGAAGTGGAGAGTATATCTCCTGACCATACGATCGACGCCACTTGGCGCCCTCTCCAAGTGGATCCATTCTAATATAGTATTTACCTTGAACCTATACACACAAGTACTTGAATTATCAATTTGTCTATATTTATTGGAATAAATAATAATAATAATAATAATAATAATAATAAGAATAATACAAAAATGCTTACTGCTAATCCTCTACATTCAGCACCAACACAAACTGTTTCATCTAGAGCTTCTGCAACACCTTTTCCATCATCATAGAGCAATCTCCTGCAAAAATTACAAAAGTATTCATACTGTATAGGGAAAACCACCAAATTAACCATTTTGACCAAGAAAATAACAAAATTAACCATTGACTTTTTATTTTTTATTTTTTATTTTTTTACCAAACTAGCCATGGACTTTACTTTTGACCGCATGTCATCCTATAAATGGGTGAACCGTTCGGTAAAAAAAAAGTTTCGATGGCTAGTTTGTCACTTTTGTGGGTCAGCATCGTTATTTGTGTGATTTTCCTTATTATATACCAATATACATGCGTATGTGGCTGATTCAAAATTGTTTAATTGTAAACTGTGAGAACTAATGACATAATCAAGGAAAGATGTACCTATGAAGCATCAACTCCAGTTGCCCGTCAACAATGCTCGATCCACCAACGGATCTATCTACCAAAACTGAGAGCTCACTTATTTTGTCTTTTATGTAAATTCCAAGATTGATCTACAAAATAATCCAACTTTGAGTTAAGCATGTGTAACTCAACTTGAGTAATGTATGCATAATACTACAAAAGTTTAAAACATACAGGATAATAGTTTCCTGCAATTGGTTCATTCACTTCAAGATCCCAGTCAGCTCTATAGTCTCGAATCTGCCACAAAAAAATTACCTTAAAATATTACGAACATGTTTTTTTTTCAAGAATCACAAATTTAAGTTTTGATCAAATACCCGTTTTGTAAAATCTCGACCGTTAGAATCAGAGTAAAATGTTTTATTGCTTTTTATGGTGGTTGTGATCTTAGTTGTAATCTCTTTCCCAACTCCATCTTCCCTAGGTATGGGGCCCACCTGAAATTCAGATTATTAGTCATAAGCATGTCCCAAAAACAAATACTAAAAAGAGTAAAGAATGCTGAACTTACAGTGAATTTGACTTCCGCATGTTCCTTATGTTTGTACACTCAAGTGATCTAAAAAGAAATTAATAATATTATCAAAGTTAATCAAGAAAGGATGCTGATCAAATAATTTATTACCTGGTAAATCCAGTTGTTTATTTTCTGATGCACTTCATCATATATTGTCCCTCTTAGAACTGTTATATTCTGTAATTTTATTGCAACTGAACATTATTAATTCGGAATTTTGGATCAGGCTACAAATCATAGCATACATGCATCAGGAAATAAATATATACCTGCTTCTGAGAAGCAATAGGATAGTCACCATTTGGACGAAAAATATATGCTCCGGACGCCTAAAACAAAAATAATAATTTTATGACATAGTAATAACAATAATAAATAATTAACAATAACAATAATAATAAAGTTACCTGACCCGAGCCATCATATCCAGCATAATAGCTATATGATTGCTTCAAAGAGGCTTCAATCTTTCATAACCAACACATAAGACACACATTAGCAATTTAAATGTTAATAAGTTTGAGTAAATTACAATTTTCGTTTTTAAGTATATATTGAATTTCACTTTTCGTCTTTACACTAAGGAAATAACAAAAATCTCCTTTATGTTCATATGTTGTCACAGTTTACGTCCTTTCCACTAACGGATGTTAGATTTTTCCGTGTCTTGCACATGAGGGCATTTTGGTCTTTTTACCCAATTAACTTTAAAAATATATTTTATCAAGATAACGAATACGCTAAAGTACTTACAGAGCTTCGACTATTAGCATACTGAGAAAGCTT
This sequence comes from Bidens hawaiensis, assembly GCF_021521415.1. NCBI lineage: Eukaryota > Viridiplantae > Streptophyta > Magnoliopsida > Asterales > Asteraceae > Bidens > Bidens hawaiensis. The sequence goes on along the minus strand of NW_027491999.1, from coordinate 475,856 downwards.
TCCTTCAGTTCCAGAATATATTAATTTTAAATTTCCCGTCCCTATCTTTATATCATCTTTTCCGTTTCTTGTAAGTGCGTAAAACTCTTCCTTTACATAAGATGAAGCTGCATAGTAATTTTAATCAATACATAAAATTTGATTATTCAACATGCAAATAAATTTATTTTAAATAAAAGCTTAGACATTATAGATTTTTACCTGGTTTTTTGGTGCTAGAAATGATGTATGTGCTATATCCCAAAGGCGGAACGTCTGCTGTAAACGCAAGCCAATATTTTGGAGTAGAGTTTGGTGATTCACCCGTATATGCAGTCGTGTAGTAGTTTCTTATGGATATAGATTCATTTATTATAGGGAGAATTTGAGATTCAACTACTTTCTCACTGGAGTCATACACTGCAAGATTTTCACTAACAACCTAATGTAATAATATACAAAAAACCAAATGACCAATAATCAATATTAGTATCAATATCAATATCAATATGTATAATATAAGGAAAGGAGTATGATTGTATGAAGCATGATGTAATACTTACAGGAAGTCTTATAACATCAGATCTCTTCCACCCCAGTGAATTATATACAACAATCTACAGTAAAGGTGACAACAGTACATTTAATTTTGACGCGTGCATGCATAATATAACATAATGTTTTATGCCATTTCCTTGTGTATTGGACAATATCAGGTATGTGTGACAATCATGACCCATTTTTCTAAAGAACGGGTTGATTTGGGCAAAAGTTAATTTATATGGGTTTATTTGGGTTAACTCGAATTAGACAGCGGGTCAATTTGCGTCTATTCAAACTAGACACTGCTGACAACCATTATTTAACTTATTTTGCTTAGACCCGTACTGACCCGAACCTATTTTAGCCCAAGCCAAGTTGATTCTTTTTAAAACAACTCGTTTTGACTTGAACTCATATTGCTTAGAACTCGTATTGACTAACACCGTTTTTATCAGAGCCAAATTGATACTTTCTAAAACGATTCGTTTTGACCCGAACTCATATTGACCCAAGCGAAAATGATACTTTAAACAAGACCAGTTTTAACCCGAACTCATTTTGCTGAGAATCTGTATTGACCAGAACATGTTTTGACCCGAACTCATTTTGCTTCAAACCTGTTTGTGACCCGTCACCAAACCCGCCGAGTTTTCCAGGCTTAATATTAAGTATCAAGAATCTCACTTACCAACTTTTTGCCAGATGAAAGATCAGCTTCAGTTGGAGGGCAGTTGCTTATGTTCAGAAGTGGACACTAGAAATTAATGAAGAAAAATCATTAGATACAAAAAGATATATATATATATATTCTTTCTATCATATACACATATATGTTGCATACATACCTGTTGAATATTAGTTGCTGAACTTGCACATCCCGGTTTTGGTGATATCATGCAAGCTATCGAATTCTGCAACCACCTTTTCAGCTTCTTTGTAACCTATCGCAAGGCGTTTTGAATCGTTAGCCACATGTTGTTGAGATGTACCACTAACAGCATCATGATGCTGAGCAACCCCTAATGCATCACCCAAATACTCGGTAGTTGGCCCGGTTTTTTTCCTTCCCTTTATTACTTCCAACTGTCTTGCTGCCTGAAATAATTTTAGTCAAAAACTAGAATCATAATCAAGAACTTTAAATAATAAACTAAGATGTAAAACAAATAAATACTTGTGTTACGCACCAGATAATAACCGCTCAACATTCTCACATATCCCTTGAGAGCAGGCCTACTAGTGAAGTATCCTGTCCAGTACGTGTTTATGTCGCTAGCATATCTAAAAAAACAAATATATGTTTAAACTATAAGCAAAATGGAGACTAGAAATGCCAATGCCATAATATTAAATATATAACTTAAGGTTTACAAAATATACTTACGGAAAATAATCGTCTTTTTTGAGAGACCAGGTGTCAGTCTCAGCATGTTTAGCATCAGTGTATATAGACCGGTGTTGAATAGAGCGCATTGACCCGGCCATCCTGTATGCATATGTAGTCAAAACTCAAAAACCATTTAAGTCCGTTTTGAATTTTTTTTAATATAATGCGTTAAATATGATTACAAAAAAACTATATTACTATAAAATTTTAAAATAAAGTGACTTAGGAGGTATTGATAGAGTAACTAACTTTATTGACATAATGAATAAACTTATCCATATTCCGAAACCATGACTCTGCATACTGATATTTGAAATCTGTCCCCATTGTCCACATAACATGATTTGTGCGTGTAATGTTTGCCTGATAATACAAGTTAAAGTTCAACAAATATTTTTAGTTCATTAATAATAAAACGACAGACGGATGCTAATAGTTAAAAGTTAAAACAAATACACGCAGCTCACCTGTGACAAAGCTGCATCTACAAAATCATTGACTCGTTCTTGAACGTTGTAGTCAAACAAGTTGACGTCATCCTTCAGTATAAAATATGCAGTTATGTATTTATGTTACAGTTTTAATAAATATTCATAAACCTTAATCTTGGTTTGAAGTTTACCTGGACGATCGGGGATTCGTCATTGACTTCAAAGTAGAATCCGCCAGGTGGTGGTTCATAATTTTCGGGGAATGCACCTGCAAAAATCTGTATAGATCAATGAAATCGTTAAATAGTGTTAATAATGATAAAGTTACACTTTCGTATGTTTTTAGTACTAATGATAATAATACTGAAACGGACCTGTGAAGATGACCCGAGACTCTTGGAGGCTCGCCAGATAACTTCAAGATTTTTATCCTGTTTTCGTTTAGCTCTATCTTGGTAATCAATCCGGCCAAAGAAAAGGGAATCAAATCCAACCTAAATGATCATAAGGGTTAAAGTCTAAAACTTGAAAATATTATTATTTAAGAAGCATCAGTAACATGTGACCTCTGCTCCCAATAGATAAGCCTGCACTGCGGAATGACCAAAGGGGTCTATTTGCCAGCCAACTCTTGGTGTTACATTAAACTGTTCCTTGATGAATTTATGCCCGTACGTTGTTTGATCAATCATGTCAATGTAATGCGGTGCTGCCTCATCATGCATGCACCAGCCTCCATTTCTGCCCAACAAAAACAAATTACACATGAAGAAACACTAATCGACCCCGGGCAGATTACGGATAATCTGGGGGTTAAATAGATGTTTCCCACGAGGGGTTAGACCCGGCAAAGATGGTTCTTCTGATAACCTGCAAAACAGACACCGTGAGCTCGTCACTGAGAAGGGGGGGGGGTACCTCCTTGTGACCACCCTCCGGCGTGAGAATCAGACTAGATTGCTCTTGAGTATAAATGTATATTAAGAGATTGCTAGAGCAGATATCAGGTATATGATGTAAGATACAAGATAAGATGAGATGATCATACCATTTGGGGTATTTATAGCCGAAGGTAGGTTTCCAAGAGGGTATAGCCGGTTGAATAGTATTCCTGTTCTACCAACTATGGCCTACGCACGTGCCATGCTGGTAGTTGGTGGGTAGGCAGCGGCTGACAGTGACCAAGCCTGCTGTGTACTATTCCTTTTCCACCAACTGCAGGCTATGCACGTGGTATGACAGGAGTTGGTGAGTAGGTAGCGGCTAATAGTGACATACAGTACAAGAGCATGCTGCTCGCCATACTGTTGTCAATGGGCTGTCGTATCTCTGGTCAGATCTTTTGCCCATACCTCGTCAGGTACAGTACAAAAGATCTTCCAGTATCATACGGACGGGCTCATTTGGGCGAGAGTATTCCCCCTCCCGCCTTTGTGCGGGATTGTTCCCGGCTTTGCTCATTCCTTCAGGTGACTACTGAATTATTGAGAGCTAAGTGCCTTGTGCGTGTAGCCTTGCTGTGCGGGTGGCCTTCCCTGATGGCTTGTATCCGCAGCTGCGGGAACAGGCGGAGTACTTCACCATTGGGAGGCATTTCCTGCGGGAACAGCTTGCGTACTGCGCGTAAGGACGTCATGTCTCTGAGCATGGTGGGTCCTGCGGAAGCAGTTGGTCGTTGCGCAGACGTCCCTCTTCAAGGTGAGTCTTGCGGTCCAACTGGGCTCTGCTGGGACCTACCTCTTCAAGTCCCCCCAGTCCAATGTTCTTCTCATGAATTATTAATAAGTGAGGTGAACTTTTGGACTTAAGCAAGGGGTTTTGAAAAGGGTTTAGTTTTAAGGTTTTCCATGGGGATTCTTCCCGCGGAAGTCCTTATATCACTTGCAGAAATTCCCGACTTTCCTGCTTGATCTTTGGGTATGATGCGGGTAGGTCTGTAACCTCCTCGCAAGTCAGGAGCGTTGAGTCCCACTTGTGTGGATTCTCCATGAGGTTTTGGTAGTTTTGAACATAGTGATCAATTATGTTAAAACCACCAATTCCATCTTGAAGCTTCAAACAATATAGTTCTCGACGTTCCCGCTATGCGGGGGTGCTATTCCCGTTTCCGCAAGCATTGCCCAGAGGATCCTTCTTGGTTTCAATTCCCTGCGGAGCGCTAGGTATGTGAAGGGTTTTGCCTTAACACTGTACCCGCACTCGTCTTACGGTTACTTTACTTCCAAGGTATTCCTGGCGTCAATTCCCTGCGGGTGCTAAGTATGTGAAGGGTTTTTCCTTAACACTGTACCCGCACCCGTCTTATAGTTACTTGGTTGCCGAGGAATTCTTGGCTTCAATTCCTTGCAGGTGCGAAGTATGTGAAGGGTTTTGCCTTAACACTGTACCCGCACCTGTCTTACAGTTACTTGGTTGCCAAGGTAAGGGGTATTTTCCCGCTTTTGAATTTTTTTTGAAATTTTGAAATTCGAAGAGTTCGTGAAAGGATAAGAACAGTCCAAACTATTGAAACGTCGTCCGACGGTTTCTTCTGACTATGTCAGGACGTGCAGGAAGTTATGGCGACGTGACAATATATGGTCATTCCAGGCGCTTTTTCAGGCGCGTGGGCGCGAATTTTCGGGCGCGTGGCCGCGAAATTACTGGCACGCGTCCTTTCAACAGCTGTTGCCAGCTTGCTTTTTGCCACGTGTCATAGTTTCATTGCACCTGCGATTTCTCTCTCTTCCGCATTAAATTCATCGCATTAATTGCGATTAGTATATAAAGGGGGAGAGGGTCCTTTGTAATCCACACTTTCACTTTTCTCTTCATCTTCAAAACGATTTCCGGCGAATACTCACCTTTTCAGTCGAGCATTCTCTTGAAATCGTTCTCTTTTTCATACCTGCAAGATGTCTTCTCACGATCTTGAGGCTACAGCCCAGGAGGCTGGGGTGTACGCCGATGACAAGAGTACTGCTGGCGAGTGCCAGTGTGCTCTGCCTGTCGATCTATATCAGTACATCGTCAGGAAGATCATGCTCGAGTCTCTCGAGCCTGAGTTTCCTGAACCTCATCAGACGGTGTATGATGCCCCCAGAGGCAAGATCGGGGTATATGCTGCATTCTTTGTCTATGGGAATCTTAGGTTCCCGTTGACAAAGTTTGTGTACCGTGTCCTAGAGAGGCACGGTGTACACCTGACGGAGGTGCACCCGATGGCGATCGCGAAGATTTGCCACTTCGAGTGGGTGTGCCGGATTCTGGGCATTGAGCCATTCGTCGACCGCCTGATGACCTTCTACTCTTGGAGGTGCATCCAGGGGTGGTATACTCTGATAACCCGGATCAAGGGTTTGAAGATTTGCGCAACCGAGCGCAGTCTTCGTTCGTGGAAGCGGGAGTTCTTTTTTATCTCCGCTCACGCCATCCCCCTTGCCATGAAGTTCAAGAATGGGCAAGCACTCCCCAGCCTTCACGCCTCCAACTACCAGGAGGCGGAATGGTTCTCAAAGATATCCCGAGTCCAATCTCCGGTTTACCGCTTTGCGGAGTCCGGGATGGTGATGCTCGGGATGAGCCGGGTATGGAAGGATGCGGATGCGCAAAAGATCCCGATCGTCCTCGAATACGGTTTGAACTCTGTTTCTTACTGTATGCTCTGTTTACTTTGTTTATATATGTTTGTCTTCTAACTGTTTTGTCTTTTATTTCAGAGGGGAACGACTTGCAGTCGCTCCTGTATCCGCGGGAGGCTGATGGTCCCGCCCGGATGGGTACTCGTGCTCTAGATGAGAATGAGTTGCCCATCCTTGAACAGATGGCGGATCGGTTCGTGGAGGTCTACCCGCCAGGCCACGAGATCCTGAGCGCCAGGCGACCAGGTAAGGCGTTATTCAACCCTCGACCCCTCAATGCTGAAACCTCTGCTGGAATTCCTCTAATCTTATGTTCTGATGAGGAATCCGCAGATGGTCCTCCGTTGGTGCGGAAGAAGAAGGCCGCCGGCGGGAAGGGGAAGGCGAAGGTGGCCTCCACTGCCGATCCGGTGCCTCAGTCTGACTCAGAGACCGAGAGCGAAGAGGTGGCGGGGAACCCCGGTGGTGATAAGACCACTGCTCCGGAGGCTGCGACGATTGTCACCTCCGGAGAGCCCAGGATGACAACGGTGAGCGGCGTGAAGAGGCCGGCTCCATCGGGTTCATCCCCGCCTGTCCGCACTTTTAGGCTCAAGAAAACCCGTAAATACAAACTTTATTTTTAACTTCATAGCTTTCCCTCATTAATACTTATCTTCTTTGTGCAGGCGTGGATGCTACCGCATTCCAGGGTGGAGCGGGGAGGAGTACCTCCCCGCCCATGACGGTAGGCTTGGTCAGCCTACCTGAGGCGACGACCCAGGCGGCTGCGCCTGCTTCCGCTGATTCAGTTGCTCACTCCGTTGAGCCAACTGTTCCAGCTGTGATGACATCACCGCCGGCTGTCAGTGCCATTTTTACCGCATCTTTCACTGAGCCGGCGGTTACTTTTTCTGCGGACTCCGCAGCGGCGACCACGGTTTCTACTACCGCAGCGGCCTTCACCATGCCTCCTCCGTCATCGGCAACGACGGCCGATCCTTCAGGTATGCATGGGGCTTCTCGCCAACCTCTGCCTCCTTCCCATCTACCTGACCTTTTGGACGGATTTCCCTTGGGTTCAGGTGATGGGTTTGGCGGCTATCGGCCTGTTGTTGACCCTACAGGTGCGTAGGGTTCTTTTGGCCTTTTTTTTTTTATTATTATCTTTTCCTAACTGCTTTTTGTTTTTTGCAGTGTCGGATTCCAATGAAGTGTATGTTCCACGATGGAACATCCGCCGAGGAACAACCCTTCGCACACCTGTGGAGTGTGTGGAGTGGGCTCGTCACGCAGCTCCCAGTGGTGCGTTGGGGGAAGCCATGGCTAGCTACCAGGAGGGTAGGCTAACCAATGAGCTTCGGGTTCTCCTGGCCCGGATGCAGCCGCGCGTCGAGCTGCTTTGTCGTGAAAACGACAAGTTAAAAGCAGCTCGCATTCAAGAAGTAGCTCAGGCGCGGGCTGTCCGGAGGAGAATAGGAGGCTCTCCGCAGCTGCTGCGGAGAAGGAGAAGGCGTTCAAGGCCCTTGAAGTTGAAGTTCAGGCCCGTCTCGAGGCCCGTTCCAAGGCTGCCCAAGCTGTTAACGAACAGCTTCGGCTGGCTAAGGAAACTGCTAGGAACGCAACTGAAAGGGCCACCAAGGCTGAAGCTGTTGCTGAGCCTCTACGCCTCGAGAATGAGGAACTTAAAGCTAAACTAGAGGCGCTCCAACAGGCTCATGATGCCTTGGCGATGGAAGACGCGAAGAAGCTCCAAGAGATCCTGGACCAGAGGGGGGTGCTTGACCAGACTGAGCGGAAGCTAAAGGGCGTTGAAGAGGCTGCGGCTAAAGAAGTGTTGCTTGCCAACCTCAACAAAAGTGAAGCCGAACGCGCCCGTACCCAAGCTCAAGCTGCCCTCCAGGAAGCTCTGGTTACCAAGGAATGGCTTCTTCGAGAAGCGTTGTCTCAGGTAAGCTTAACTTCATAATGTCTTTACGCTTTTCTTTGTAAATAGAAAAGGTTTTGATACTTGTATTTTTTCTTCTTTGTAGGTTGTGCATCGGGTCTTCACGGAGACGTCTTATGACGATGCTATGAGCGCAGCCCTCAACGCTTCTCATGAGGATGGGGAAAAGGCCGGCTTCCTGCTTGGTCTAGGGTTCGTTGAGAAAGGCATCCCGCCTTCCAACTTCCCTTTATTTGATGTGGATACTGAAGCTGTATACGACCAAGCAGTGAATCAGTATGCCGCCTTCCCGCATCCGGTGGTGGAGAAGGTAAACGAAGTTGCCGCTGCTGATGATGGGCTAGCTATCCTTAAAGCTTTCCTTGAACCGCCACACTCTGCTGATGGTGCGGGTCCAAGTGGTAGTGGTCCTGAGGCTTGATCTTGAAGATCCCTTTTCACCATTAGAGTAGATTTTTACTTTTGTATAGCTTTTTTTGTATGCGGGTATGTACCCAGCAATCTTTGTAATAATTGAATTTCGATGGAATAAAGATTATTTGCCTATCCTTTGCCTTGTTTATTTCACGCATATTCTGATTTAACTTAGCAATTTCTTTAGTACTTAGATAATTTAACTTTTCAACGTGGTAGATAATAAGCTAAAGTTTTGCGTCCTCTTTCATGATTGTGCGGATAAGACCGTCACTTGCACTTAGTAGGATGGCTAAACTTTACCTATATCTGACCTGCGTGGAAGTTTTCCTCATCTTTTCCTTTGAAATTTTCTAAGTGTTTAGAATAAGTTAACCTTTGAACGTGGTAGATAATAGGTTGAAGTTTTGCTTCCTCGTTCGTGATTGTGCGGGTAAGACCGTCACTTGCACTTAGTAGGATGGCTAAACTTTACCTATATCTGACCTGCGTGGAGGTTTTCCTCATCCTTTTAGAAATTTCTTAATGTATTTTGAATAAGTTAACCGTTCGACGCGCGGTTGTCAATAGGTTCGGTTTCCTCTCATGATTTGTGCGGTTAGGACCGGCACTTTCATTTAGTTGGATGACCAAAGTTTACCTGACTGACCTGCGTGAAGGTTTACCGTCTTTTGGGTTTATGCGGGTTTTGCCGCCTTCCCCACGCAACGACTTTCCCCGTAATTATGCGGTGAAAACCGGCATCAGTGTTGAATAAATTAACCGTTCGACGCGCGGTTTTTAATAGGTTAGTGTTCAATTTCCTCTATCATGATTCGTGCGGATATACCGGCACTTTCATTTAGTGGGATGACTGAACTTTACCTTTAACTGACCTGCGTGAAGGTTTGCCGTTTTTTGGTTTTATGCGGGTTTTGCCGCCTTCCCCACGCAACGACTTTCACACTTATGTATGCGGCGAAGACCGGCATATCCGTGTGGAAAGTTCATAAGTATAAATGTAAAATCATCAGCGTCGATGTTCTAAGGAGAATCATTTCCATTAGAAGTGGCTCTGGGCCTTTTCTTTACAAATTTGGAATTGATCTACATGCAAACTGTGTAATTGAGCTCCCTTCCATGTTGTTGGGATGGGAGTGCCATCGAGCCGATATGCACCTGGTTCGGGATCTCGTTGTTTACGCAGTATGTAGTCTTCAACATTAAAGCTGCAATTTTATTCGTGTTTTCCCCAGCTAGGGTTCTACACGCATCAGCCTGCTCAGCGTTCATTGCGCCACGAGGTGCGCGAGCGTCCCATCTATGACAAATGCTTCGACCATGTCCTTTACGTCTGTGCATTCTTCAGTGTTGTGGCCTTTTGTCCTGTGAAAGTCACAGTATTTGCTCCGATCAGCATTGTGACGATGTCGGATTATTGGAGCCTTTGGCCATGGGAGCTCCTCAGTGGCGAATATCTCGGTGACGCTTTTTGTGAGTGGCGTCCATCTGGAGTTCTGGTTCGACTGTACGTTATCCCTTCCGCCTAACCGATGTTGCAAGCCGGATGAGGTGTCAAAGTTTACCCTTGACTGCAAAATGCTAAGCTTCCGCTTTTTGTTTAGTCGGGCGGTAAGGACGTTGTCTTCTCTTGTTTTCTGGGTGTAGAGGTTTGTGCTCTGGGGGAGATCTCTACCCAGTTGCTTCTCCGTTTCCGCAAAGCGTTTAGCTGCTGTCATGATGGCATCCCATGTGGATGGCATGCCATCTTTACCCGTTAAGGTGCGGATGAGCTCTGGGTCGTTTGCGCCCTGGATGAAAGCAGCGCGAACAAGATCTTCGCTAATATTACCCAGACTTAGCTTCTTTGAGTTGAAGCGAGTGATGAAGTCTGGCAAAGATTCATCTTCCTCTCGAATGCATTTGAGGATTGTCCATTGCTCTTCGGTATACTTTCTTTGTTGGCTAAAGTGTTGGCTAAATTTTTGCTGGAAGTCTTCCCAATCGTAGATGTGGTGGACCGGTAGACGATCGAACCACGCTCTAGCTGCCCCAACAAGCGTCATTTGGAACATGTAACACCACGTAGGTTCCGTCCAACTACTGACGGTTGCCCCCGCTATGAACCTATTCAAATGATCGTCTGGATCAGATATACCATCGTAAGTGCCGATGTTGGACATCTGTTTGGCACTTTTCGGGACGATTGCTTCCGCAATGTCCCTTGCAAATTTTGACGTTCCTGCCTTTGCAGCAGTTGGTGTAAATGTTTTGGAGAAGTCACGTGGGTTTCCCCCTGCATTTTTTGGTTTGAAGGTTTCTCCAAAACGCCTTCTCGGTTGGTAGTCCGTTTCCTTACGCTTCCCTTTCGCCTTATGGCGAGGGTTTACGTCGGTGTCGGATTCCTTCGAATCATCGTCCAAGTACTCTCCGAATTCCTCAGGCTGTTGGAGTGAACGTAAGCGTTCATCCAACTCGGCTTGAAATTCTTTTTGACGTGCTTCCGCCCACGCTTTAACTTCATCAAGTGTTTGGCGGGGGAGCCTCGTTCGTTGTCTCTCTAACTGGGTATCGGTGAATCCCAGTGAGCGATTATTTACTGCACTTGCCCCAGCTTGGGTAACTGGGGTAGTGTTCGTAAAATTTGTGTAGTCGCCGGTATCCCCCTGAGTAGCTGGAGTTGTGGTTACCGGAGTTTCTTTAACCATCTTTCCAGAAGTTCGAAAAAACTGAAAAGAAATGAAGTTCTAGCTTTTATGCACGGATGGCGCCAATGAAGAAACACTAATCGACCCCGGGCAGATTACGGATAATCTGGGGGTTAAATAGATGTTTCCCACGAGGGGTTAGACCCGGCAAAGATGGTTCTTCTGATAACCTGCAAAACAGACACCGTGAGCTCGTCACTGAGAAGGGGGGGTACCTCCTTGTGACCACCCTCCGGCGTGAGAATCAGACTAGATTGCTCTTGAGTATAAATGTATATTAAGAGATTGCTAGAGCAGATATCAGGTATATGATGTAAGATACAAGATAAGATGAGATGATCATACCATTTGGGGTATTTATAGCCGAAGGTAGGTTTCCAAGAGGGTATAGCCGGTTGAATAGTATTCCTGTTCTACCAACTGTGGCCTACGCACGTGCCATGCTGGTAGTTGGTGGGTAGGCAGCGGCTGACAGTGACCAAGCCTGCTGTGTACTATTCCTTTTCCACCAACTGCAGGCTATGCACGTGGTATGACAGGAGTTGGTGAGTAGGTAGCGGCTAATAGTGACATACAGTACAAGAGCATGCTGCTCGCCATACTGTTGTCAATGGGCTGTCGTATCTCTGGTCAGATCTTTTGCCCATACCTCGTCAGGTACAGTACAAAAGATCTTCCAGTATCATACGGACTGGCTCATTTGGGCGGGAGTATTCCCCCTCCCGCCTTTGTGCGGGATTGTTCCCGGCTTTGCTCATTCCTTCAGGTGACTACTGAATTATTGAGAGCTAAGTGCCTTGTGCGTGTAGCCTTGCTGCGCGGGTGGCCTTCCCTGATGGCTTGTATCCGCAGCTGCGGGAACAGGCGGAGTACTTCACCATTGGGAGGCATTTCCTGCGGGAACAGCTTGCGTACTGCGCGTAAGGACGTCATGTCTCTGAGCATGGTGGGTCCTGCGGAAGCAGTTGGTCGTTGCGCAGACGTCCCTCTTCAAGGTGAGTCTTGCGGGTCCAACTGGGCTCTGCTGGGACCTACCTCTTCAACACATAACCGAGTTATATAGTACAAGATAAATCCATTACAATATATAAATCAAACACCACTTATGTGTCATAGTCATACACTCATACATATTGGCTCATCATACGGGTCACGATGTTTTCACGTCTAGTCATGTGACAACACACACCAATGACAAATTTTATAAAGCCCGTTTGACATTTGTCGTATGTTACGGCCCGTTTGACCATCCTTGACCTGTCATACGGCCCGTTTGACAAACTTTGACCTGTCATACGGCCCGTTTGACAAACTTTGACCTGTCATACGGCCCGTTTGACCATCTTTCACCTGTCATACAGCCCGTTTGACAAACTTTGACCTTTCATACGGCTCGCTTGACCATTTTTCGCCTGTGATATGGCCCGTTTGACCATCTTTCGCTTGCTATACGAGCCGTATGACTATCTTTTGCCTGTGATATGGCCCGTTTGACCGTCTTTGCCCGTTTGACCATCTTTTGCTTGTTATACGGGCCGTATGACCATCTTTCTTCGGTCATGTGGCCCGCATGATGACAGATGATATCAGATGGTGTATGTATAGCAGCCCAAGTATATCATATCTGTCTGCTTACATCATCTCAAGTTGACCCAAGCTAACAAGGCGCTTGACTTTAGCTTGGGTTGCCACACTCTGCTCCCTCCACCAACGCTGGAAAAACGCCTGCAACATTCACAACAGTTTGTTCAAAACCAATATGATAGGTGCAAACACATAACTGTATTAACCGAACCTAAACCAAAGTAACTGACTAAACCAAACAGTTTATATCAAATAACATTTAATGTAAATCAGTAGCACAATAAAATCAAAGGGTTCAAGATCTTTAACCTGTTCAACATAAATAAACTTCCCATTCTTATCAGCTAATAGCGCTTGAATCGTCGAATCAAGAATGTTTTGAACACAAGCAGCCTGCATAATGATCAACACACAACAATTCAGATATCAAACAGTAAAGCAAAAAATTAATAAATCAATGAATGTGTAAGACAAAAAACAATTTAGATATCAAATAATTACTTGAATGGTGTTGTTGGATCCAACATAGTACTGATCAACAGTCTTCAACCAACCAACATCATCATGCGAATGCGGTACAAGATGCATATTAAGCTTCCCCTTCACAACTCCTTGTGCAGTATCATATATCATATACTTGGATTCCACACACACACAAATAACACTCAAGATCAAAACCACAAACACTCGAATATCCGCCATTGTCCGAAAACAAAAACCAAACTCTATGTCAAATAACTGATTCAGAGCATGTGGTCATGCAATCGAATATTTCAAAGAATATAAAATCCACAATGAAAGTGGCTTTTGTTTTGTGTATATATTATGAGTGTAGAAAACAACGAAGACTAAGAAGGTATTGTGCATGGACCCCATGGATTATTATTATTATTATTATTAATGCCTTAATGGCTTTGACCTGTTGTTTGTAAATTTCTCCACGTTTAATGGGTAGATGAATAATAAATATGAAACAGGAATATTAATTAATTGGCGTTTTTTGATAACTTATCTTTTTTATATCAATATCGTATCTTACAAATCATATTTGTTAAGTCGTGATATGTCGGATCTTATGTTTTTTGATATATCTTTTATTTACAAAACAAACTATGACGATATCTTGTATTTATTATTGTTATATATCTTTTGATTGATTCTAACGAGTTTTTTTTATCAAAATGAATGAAGAAGAAAAATTATTTACCATAATAGATGATTTTGAAATATCAAAATGAGGTTATCACATATTTTCTTTTACTTTTAAGGTTTAAAAGTAGAAAAAAACTACTAATGAGTTTATCCTCTCTTCTTTCATTAATAATCGGATCTTCTATCGTGGCTCCGATCCACTAGACTTCAATCGCAATTTCCGGGTTCGATTTTATTATACCGAACATGTATGTCCAATTTTTGCTTTCTATCATGTTCGGTATTTGATCTCTAAGAATATTGGTTTCATTAGCATTATTTTTTATTCTTGTATTTGATTTCTTTCAGAATATGGTTTTTTTGTACGTTTTTTTCTCACAGCCATCTTTATTGGATTTCTTGAATGTTATTTTGATTCTTATATTTGATTTTGCTCATGTCTTGTAATTGTCTTACGATTTTTCATCACATCGGAATTGTTTTGGCATTTCCCTTTAGAAAAAATGAATGCTTTAGTGGGTGGAATTATTTTTGTTTATATTTTGATATTGATTCTTAACTTGTTAAACCATGTTGAGAAATAAAGGATAAAGATACAATTAATACAATTTTGTGCAATACCAATACCTACAATGCTAGTTTTTATTTTCATGTTTATTTACGTGTACTTTTTCAAAAGTATATACCTTTTGACTCATATTGTAGAACTAAATTTTTAATCGATGTATACTATATCATTGTCTTAATGTCAGCGATTGCACAATTGTTGGCCCACTAAACATGTTCAGAACACTCGAATTAATATGTAACTGCATCCAAATTTATATACAAAGACAATAGATACCATGTTTACAATTGAAAATGGTTATAGAGAAAAGAATTATAATTATGATTGAAAAAAACAAATTAAAAAGATGATAATAGATTAATTGACTAAATAAAAGCAAAATAAAAATATGAATAATCTGTCCTCTTCTCTTTGAAAGAATGGGCGCTTTCGGTTCTGTCGGTGCTTGAAATAATTTTGTCTTCTCCATATTACTATATCTCTAGAGTCAATAATTTTATATGAGAAACTACTGAACTCAATCACTTGCTGCTTTTACTCTTCAGTTTTCTGTTGAGGTCTATCCTGTAGAGGTACTCAAATTGGATCAGTGATCGATTTCTAGGTTTCGTCGTAAACCTAATTGGTTACTTCCAATTACGTAAATTAATAGTTCAAACAACACTAAAATGTAGGGCATTTCCCATTTTTATAGGAACTTCTGTACCAAAAACAATGGTATCTCCAATTATAGCCCCCCTGGGATGTAAAGTATATCTCTTCTCACCATCCCTATAGTGTATGAGACAAATGTATGCATTTCGATTCGGGTCGTATTCTATGGTTACGATTCTACCATATATAATGTTCAGAAATTCAAATAAAGTTGTGAAGTTGAAATTTTTCAAAAGAGTCTTTGATTACCAGAAATCACTTTCATACCCCCAATTAGATGTTGTAAGCGACCCTATGCTAATAAGGTATTTCTCCGGAAAGGAAAAAGGATTAAAATCGGGAAATGGGGCGAGCCGGATTTCTCACGGCTATTCGATCATTTCAATGTTTGAATTGAAGGTTCATACTGTCAGACTTATTTGATCTTATCAAATGTTATCATTTTTCTCGAATAAATCATGAATTCTATAAGATACTATTAAAGATTTTATCGAAAACTTACAGCAGCTTGCCAAACAAAGGCTAAAAGAAAAAAGAATAGGGGTATTACTGACATAACATCTACGATTAGATTCAAAAAAGCATAGGCTTCAGTCAATTTGGCGAAGAAAAGGCTACTCGGATAAAGGGCATAATTAAGACAGATCAAACTAAAGATATTAAGCATAACAGACATTTTTTTCGTCGAGATAATTGCATTTTGATTGAGTTATTGGTATAAGGAAAAATGAAGAAAGTGAGGTAGACAAAAAAATTCTTATTTTTCCACTCAATCAAAACTCCTCCAATTCTCAAAGGAGACTAGAAGAAATCATACTTTCATACAATATCTTAATTGAATTATATGTAATGATCAATAAATTAAGTTGAATTATAATAGATTATTAGAAAAAAAATATGACTAAAAAACCCTATTTTGATAAATACTTTCAAAATCACCTATTATGGTAAATAATTTTTCCCTTCCACCCATTTTGGTAAAAAAAAAAACTCGATTGTGTCTATAATATATAGCTTTAATGATTAAGTTATTAATTCCAACATTTTATACATTTCTTTTAACAGAATATACAAGCAACTGATAAATTATAACTATTTTTTATAACAAAATATGAGTAAAATTTAATAAATTAATTAATATGTCAGACTATAATAGTATAATATCATATTGTAAATCATTTGGTTAAGAACAAACTGTAAGTGCATTTATATAGTCCATTATGTATAATTTTTTAAATAATTGTATTTTTTTTGTTTATAAATTAAATATTATATTATCCAAATTAACCTCCTGTCCTTCACCTCATCCTATCATTATATTTCACGTTTCACTCTACTACAACAACATACGAATGAGTGTGAAATATGTAAGCCCAAAATGCCTATGTGATGCTTACGTGACGAAGTCACATTTCACACATTCCGTAAAACATAGCATAATAGGGGTGTTAGAGCATTCTCATATCATTTTCTATCTCCAAACCAAAAATTACACTAAAACTCACTTTATTTTCTATCTCCATTTCAATTAAATAATACTTCTTATACCTTTTATCATTACCTTTTCTCTTTCCTTCACTTACAACCACTTTCAAAATATATTAAAAAATTATATGGAATGAACAGTAACTTTTCAAATATACAGAAAAATCACTATTTTTTCTAAAATATAAAAACTCTTAACTCACAATACCCTGATCACTCTCTAAATTATAAAAACACCCCTCACATAATATAAGGAGTTGGTTGAGAATGCTCTTAATTAGTTTGCTTTTTTGGCATGTAACTTTTTCGGACCAAACAAAAAACAAATGAATCAAATTCAGATAGTTGGAAAAAAAAACTTAAAATTGATAATTCTTTAACATGGTCTAAAACCAACTGTTTATAATTTCCACAACAAAAGATACAAAAGCCAGGAAACATTCTAAAACAACACGTAAAAAATGGAAATTATTTAAATGGAAAGAGATTAGTGGCAGGGGCGAAGCTCTGTGGAACCTCGGTGGCCCCGATCACTGCTGTTTTTTCGGTTATTATGATAAATTTTGTGATTTTTTCTGAAAAATTTTATGGGTATTAAGTGCGGTCACCCCCAATGTATTTTTCCAAAAAGCTACGGTCACTACTGATTATGTATATAGAAACAAGATCAAATACATTTTATTCTTAACATGAAAACAGTGAGAACCAATTTGCTGTTATTGTTAGGTTTATTTTTATAAGTGTTTGCTGTTATTTTTTGTTCGTATTTGCTAATTTTCAATTATGAGACGTTATAAGTATTTGCTTATTTGTATTTTGTTGTTATTATTAGATTTTTTCATTTGCTGGTATAAGTATTTGTTGGTATATGCTGTTATTATTTTGTTATTGATTTTGATTCTTTTGTTGTAATTTTTAGGTTTTTTTCTTTGTTATTATAAATAATTGTTTATGTAGATTGGTATTGTAGTTGATATTGTTTCTTGCGTTCTCATTTTTTTATAAATTGATATTATTTCCTACGTTCTCATGTTAAGACTAAAATGTACATGAGCATTCCCCTATATATATATATATATATATATATAATACCTCATCGTTTGATTTTTCTAATAAAACCTCGTAGATTTTATAAGACCGGCTCAACACTCTCGGAGGCCTAAAACTAAAATATTAAGGTCTGCAAGAATTATAGAATGTGAATAATATGCAATGATAATGGATATTAAGCTATTATCCTTAGCTTATAGCCCATCAATGAGCTACTCTCGAAGGGAATAAAAACCTTACTATCTTATTTTTCACATTTTTTCTGATTTGTTTTCATTTTCGTTACTTCTCTTTTTAAATGTCCAAGTTGCACCACTGAACCATTTGACGTACTTAAAAGAAGATTAAAGATGCCAAGTTTAATCCAAGCTAGTTTTATGCTTAGAGGGAAGTATTGAAAGATTAGCATAAAACTTAGATGCTATGTTTTTTTTTTATTTATATTATGGTTATGATGTTAATTAATTGTGACGTTAGTATACGGGTCAATGATAATTGAGTTTGGTGAGAGGGAGGACGATGATATATAATCAATGATAAGTTAAAGGCGTTAATATAATAATAATAATAATAATAATAATAATAATAATAATAATGAGGGGAAAGTTAACGTACAAATGAAATTAGCGTGCTAATTATGAGAATCAAGTAGAGTAATTATGTAATTACTCTATGATGCAATTACATAACTATTCTATTTGTATATATAATTACTCTATTTAATTCTCATAATTTTACGTTAATTTTATTTGTATTTGATCCAAACTAATAATAATAATAATAATATAGCATTGTGTGTGTATCTAGAGAGAATAAAAAACATGCATGACACTTCTCATTACTTGGTTTAAGACTTTAAGTTGGTACATGGCAGTTAAAAGAAAAGTAAAACAAAAAATTTAACATTGCAACTTAGCTAGGTGAATCAAGACGCACACACTTTTCTGAATTTATTTAGAACTAGGCATTTTATAGAAAATCAAGGTGTTACCAGGTGGGCATTGGAAAACAAAATGAATCTAAGTACTCCGCTATCTTTAAGAAACGGACTTCAACTAATTTTTGGTGAGGACTAGGTAAGTCCGCTTGTGCCTTTAGCATTCTTGGACGTTGAAGACAAAAAAAAGGATGGGAACCAAGGTGCCACCTCAATGCTAGTTAGTTGAAAAATAACAGACTACCTAGATTTGATTGGTTTTCCAATATCCGCCCAGAAACACTTTCATTTTCTACAAACCGCTTACTCAAAAAAAAAAAAAAAAAAAAATCTTTAATATGATAATCATGACTCCCCTAATAGTTTCTTGGATCATAATCTTGCCAATATTGCGTGGACCCATAATCAGATGAGCTACCCTGAAGATTCCTAGACGACGATGATGAATTAGATGACTGCAAAATGTTCGGATAATAATCACCCATTTGATCATTTGAACCCACAAGAAACTGTGAGTAATCAACATAATTAGGATCTACGGTGGTGTGATACGGCAGCTGAGGCTGTGGAAGTGGTTGCTGAAGGTGGTGGGGAAAGGTAGTTAGATAACCTAACTCCGTCCTCCCTGGTTGAACCCTTTCAGGGAAATTGAGCTTTGCTTTGTTACCTTTAAACCTAAGAGCGGCTTCATCATAAGCATTGGCTGCATCTTCCGCGGTCTCAAAGGTGCCGAGCCACACCGGAGCCGCCTTCTGTGGGTCACGTATCTCGGCTGCCCATTTTCCCCATGGTCGTTGCCTTACTCCTCGATAGTGTCTCCTCCTTTGGTTCACATCTGTTCATAACACGTACAATTGTGATTCACATGCACATGCATATAATAATAAACAAAAGTTACATATAAATCACATGTTTCAAATAATGAGACGAAATATATAATAAATTGAACATATGGGGTCTTCTTAGATGAGTCTAGCATGTATGTTGCACGTACAATTGTGGTCTTCTTAGCTGAGTCTAGAATATATAGTAGAATGCATGTTGCATGTGTGGATCTTGATTGTAATAAATTGGAAAATTGGAAAACAAATATGTTGACATGCACACATCACATACGTATAAATTTGAAAACACAACACAAATGTTAAACACACGTGATATGCATAAACCAAACAAAAAACACACGTGAAGTGCATGTATTATGAAGGCAAAATAAACCCAAAATGTTGCAACCATAATTATCTTAAAAAATAGGTATACTACGTATGCAAATATGCATACTTATATATAATTTGTATATTGTTATACTACATATTTGTTTGGTTCCATGTGTGTGTGAGCGCACATGCACACACACATACATATATATATATATGTGTGTATATGCTTAATTATGATGCCACATAATTGTGCTTGCAGCTAAATGCCCAATGATGAATCCTAGAGAAAATTTCACATTAGTTGAAAGAGGGTTGGTGCCAAAATTTCATATATTCTGATAGGGATTTTAACATACATACCTCTAAAAAATTTCAAAAGAGTTGGTCGGATCCCTATACTTAATAGTAAAGGTCCGTCATATGCATGTCCATGTAAATATCAACTATATTTGTTTATCATGCATGATAAATTGAAATATTTACATGTGTTGGAACTATGGAACTGTGTGTGCTATTGTATGTCTACGTATAAGAGACGGTTAGGGATTAGAGAGAGGAGCAAAAGAAAACTTTAAAAAATAAAAGAGAAACTAATTAATGAATAATTAGTTAAAGAGACAAACCGCTCAATATTCTATAAATATACATTTTCATACACCTTTTAATCTTTGAATTTAAAAAGGAAAAGTCTAGTAGTACGTATAGATTGTTCTATATATTCTCACTTTTCACAAAAGATATATGTTTTTCATTTGATCTGTTAATATGCAATGCAATGATCTAGATAAAAGAAAGTGGAAGTCTGTACCTGGTGATTGTTGAATAACTTGCGGCGGTTGATTTTGAGTAGCCGAAGACATTTGATCACCATGACTGCTGTTGTCGGTGGTGTCGTCACCGCCAATGACCTGAGAGAGGGCGGAGACTATGGCAGTCATATCCTCTTGTGACTGAGGAGAGTACACCGGAAACGTGTCGTCTTCTTCCTCCTCTTCTGTCCGAGTGGTCCTCTTACCATGTCTTCTGCGAAACATCCTTCCACTTATATTATATTCTATTATATGTGTTTGTCTGTTTATATCTATATTGAGAGAGAAAGAGATCAAATGTGACTTCTGCAACAAGAGACTTGGGAGAGTTTTGGATCTGATCAGACGAACGTCTATATATAGTGTTGCATGGTGTGAAACCTTTGAATAATATTCACGCGTTTTTAAAGCAGCTACATGCATATCTCATCTCATATATATATATATATATATATATATATATGTACGTATTTTTTAAGATATATTATATATATACCTTTAGGTTTCTTTAACAATTTGAAATTGTATATGTATATCTTTTGAAATTCTTGTTTGTTTGTAGCTTATGCATTGAATGGAAAGGAATATAGATGATTTTAAATAAATAAATATATAGTTTACTTAATCAAAAGTTATATGTTGAACTATATGCATGGGATTTAAATGAATAATACTTTAGTTAGATCGCGACTTCAAAATTTTGACATTTCTGCATGCATCGATCACCTTTTATCATTAGTTCATAGATTCAACGCATGCGCGCTATTTGAATTTCATTTATTTCAGTCTTTGTTATATTGTACTAAAAGGAACATAAAAATATGTAAGGTGTAAACAAATATTCTAAGACTTTAGTTTTATGTATAGTGCTAATTCTCTAGACATTATTACAAAATACTCAAATCGTGTTTTTTGCTTTTAGAATCAAGAAACCAGACCCCACATGATGATGACCATTGAAAAAGCCAATTTGCACAACCAACTTCTTCCACAATCCACAATTCCATATTTACAAGTCAAAAAAGCTTCGGTTTATAATGATTTTAAAAGATGAAGCATGACAATAATTGTTCCTAGTTTCCCCACCTAAAAGTCCATAGCTTCTTACCTTCTACACTCATTACAAAACACATAATTACTGTCCAATATTCAAAAACTAATGACCTTTCTATATATTATACAGTAATTCAGTCTCGTGATTCGGCCATGAGGACAATTAAATAGTTTGTAACTATTTAATTTGAATTCTTTGTGAAAATATTAAATTTGGAGTATTTATATTAGAAAGACAAAATCTTTTTGAGAAAAAGCCATTTTTTGTAAAAATAATAAGGAAAACAAAATCACAATTTACATCCTCATGCTTAGACTTTTTGCGAAAAAAAAAGACCCTAAAATTTTCACACTTAGCGTTTGTGGGTTAAGGGATTTGCTGACCCTCTAGCCACTGGAATTGATGGGATGTCTTTTCTATAAAAAATGACTATTTCTTCAAGAAAATGTGAATTTTGCCTCCTAATTGTAGTGAGGAGAACTCAACGTCGCCAACATCTGTTAAGATGTTTTAATTCCGTTGCTTCACCTAGTGTATGGGAGACATGCAAGACGTTAGTTTCAAAAACACCAAAAAGCTTTCAAATCTTTCATATAATTATATAAATCATTCATAACACACGTAAAATTTAAATGAGATGCGTGGCAGCCTTACATACCAAGATTGCATCTTTGGTTAAATCTACAAAAACAAAATTTATTTTCATCCTCGGACTCAATCTTTAAAAACTGGTATTTTTAAAGTAGGTTTGTCGGTTTAAACCAGTATTTAAAAAAAAATAAACCGGGAGTATGATGTTCTAGCAAGCCGCCCAAAATACCGGACTCTAAATACCGATTGTCTTATGAAAATCCGGTATAACCGGCCAGTACGTACCGGTTTTTAAAGTATTGCTCGGACTAAACTAACACAATGCATAGTTCAGTACCACATCACACTAAATTAAGGGTATGTTTGGTTGGAGGTAATGGAATGAAGAGTGAATGGAATGGGAGAAGGAATGGAATGGACAAGGGAATGAAATGGATCATTGCATTCTTTTGTCTTGTTTGGTTTACCTATAAGAATGAAATGAATTATTACTTTATGTTGTTTGGTATCCAAAAAAATTATAAGAATTAAATAGAAATATAAAAACACTCATATCTCAATATATTTTTTTACCAAAAAAAAAAAAAAAAAAACTACACTGGTGATGGTGGTGGTAGCTCCGGTGACGAAAATGGTGGTGGCGATGACGACGGTGGTGGGGGTGGCGGTGGTGGGGGTGGCGGTGGTTAAGCAGTGGTAGCATTGGTAGTGATGGCGATGGTAGGGTGGAGACAACGGTGGTAGTGGTCAGGCAGCGAAAATGGTGGTGGCGGTGATGGCCAAGCGGAGGCGATGACAACGGGTGCGGTGGTTACTGCAACAATGGTTGCAACAACGATGGCGGTGGTAACACTGGTTGTAAGGTGGTGGTGGTGGCGGCGGCGGCGGTAGCGCTGGTGGTGGTGGTGGTGGCGACAGTGTTGGTAGTGGCGGTCAGGTGGTGGTGGTGGTGATAGTAGTGGTACTGGTTGTTGTTGTTAAGTGGTGAAGTTGTTGAGAAAGTATGGTGAATGAGGAATGGAATGAAAAAAAAGATGGGGATGGGAATGAGTGGTTTTGATGGAATGAGATTCCATATGTAATGGATGATTCCATTCCATTAAACAACCAAACATCATATTTTCCATTCCCACGTAAATTAGAAGGCAAATTGTATATGCATGACTCAATCATGAATCATGTAACTTAATAAATAACCTTTAAATCCCATTGCTCCAAATGCATACAATATGCAAGACATTCTTTAAAGTTGGAGGACTAGTAATGCAGTTTGGCCACAAATCTTTTACAGAGAATAACCCCTCAATCAGTTTTAAGTCAAACTCAAATCCCTAATCTGTACCCTAAGGCTGAGGGGTGTGGGGGGCGCGAGAGGGGGCGCGAGTGGGGGCGCCAGCCAATAATATTGTGACGTGTGGCAGAGAGAGAAACTTGATAAGATGGGTGTTGGTAGTGATGCTCGCGCCCCGGGGCATGGTGTGGAGGGGCGCGAGCGGTTTTTTTTTATTGTTTTATAAATGTATTAAAAAAACGTATTATTAAAAAAACTCATAAATTATTTAAAAAAACACACATTAATTAAAAAAACACATTAATATCTAAAAAAAAAATTAAAGTACTAAAAAAAACATTATTCTTATTCTTCGGCTTGGTCTTCTTCGATCAACCTCTTCCGGATACGTTCCTTTTGTTTTTCCATCAGCATTTGGTCGACCGGATTTAGGTTACTGAAGTCTCTTGTAAGGAATTCCAAATCTCTCATTCTTTTTTTTTCCTTTTTGTCATTAGAGACCACCTCCATGGTTTTGTTGAATTTATTGAGGGATTCAACAAGATCGTTGATGTTTACGGCTTCCCCCTCAGCCGGTTTTTTGCCCCTGGCGTCCCTTCCCAATGGCCGCCTCCTCGGCGGTGAAGACGTTTCCTCCCCCGCAACGTTTAGGTCGAATCCAACCCGGCAATCCGACCCGGCGGAAGTGCTGTACGCTCCAGACGAACTAGTTTTAGTCCGTTTCGGCCCTACTTCCGCATCAACGTCCGGCGCCACCAGCTCAACCCACTTAGAACACCTTCTCAACCTCTCCCACACCTTTACATCGTCCCACGTCTTCACCGTCCCATACCTCCGCAGGCACTCCTGCCTCCACTCTTCGACAGTGAAATTATAAACCGCCAAATCGTCACTGCCACTTGGTCTCATACGACCGGCGTTCCTGTTGAACAGATTAGTAAACAAGCCGACAAATTTTCTGATTTCGGTCCACCGACCCGAAATCATATCGGCGTTCTGCTCTGTACTCCCAACGAGCGAATAGAACGTCTCCCTAACCTTTGTCCAAAAGACCTTGCTCTTTTGGTAGTCCGCTGCAAAATGCATAAATAAATTTGTATGTCATTTAACTTTTTTATTTAACTTTTTTATTAAAAATCATTTTTAAAAACGTTAAAACAATTACCGCAACGCCGATCCTCAGAAGTGACTATCCAAGCCCGACACAGGGCTTCCTTCTCATCCGATGACCACGGAGTGATTTTCCGTTTCGACCTTCCGGTCGAAGCCGAACCCGACCCGTCCGTTGCAATTTGTTTTTTCCGGTGGACGCGTCTTCTTTGTCCCGCAGCTTCACCTTCTGGTTCTTGTGTCTCCGGAACTACAAAGTTAGGAGACGGTTGTATGTTGGATGGTTGAAAGCCGGATGGTTGTTGCGACCCCGGATAAAACATCGCTTGGTCCGGTGCCGACCATAAATCGTCGTAACTGTAATCTGATTCTAGGTTTGGGTACCAATTTCCAGCCATGTTTTTAAAAAAAGGTTTGGAAGATGGGGTGATTTTGGGTTTTGGGTGTGGTATGTGATATTGGTATGTGATATTGGTGTTGGTTTGGGTTTGATATAGGTTGAATAGAGAGAAAAAATCGGGTTTGATATTGGTTGCAATGTATGGTATTATATAGAGTAAAAAAATCTTTTTTTTTTTAATAAAAAACGAGCCCAACGGCTCTTTTCACGCATTCCCAGACCTCTTTCACGCTCCCCCCAGCCGCTACCCCACCCGCGCCTGCCTCTTTTTTCGCGCTCGCGCCCCTTTCGCGCCCCTCTCGCGCCTCGGTGGTGTGGTCCTCGCGCCCCGGGGCGCGAGCGTCTCGCCTCTTGCGCCCTTTCTCGCGCTCCGCACCCCTCAGCCTAAGGAATATGAATCTAGCTCTGCCACAATCTGCAGTTTGTGGCATTTTCCATTATCCACCACATGTGGGTTCTTAGGTAAAGTCATGTCATTCAACATTAATCAAGAAAAAAGAACAAAACCAAATCTTGTTCAAGATTACTGTTGATATTCCTCTGCTTATTAGTTTATTGGTTTATTTCATGTCAAGAATCTTGTTGGGGATAAAAGATTGGATAAAGGAAGCAACTTTATAACATTTGGTGGTGTTTATATACTTATTTATATGGTTACATATGTTATAATAATAAAGTTATAAAATTTATAATTTACTATATATTGTAGGCAAGGCAGGCAAGAGGTTCAGAAATCACCATCATTATCTCTGTTTTTTTAACCTGTTGGGAATAGGAATAAGCCTGTAAAGCCACTTTTAGTGTGGAACATACTCTTGTTTGTTGTAACTTCTAAGGGTATAGCAAATTAAATAGTATATATTGTCCTTTTCATTTCTATAGAAAACTGATTAATCTATATGTATTAGCAAACCAACAAAAGAGGGACCAAAAGCAACTTTTCATAAAAATTCTGAGACCAATGTACAGATGGGCAGAGAATTCATCTTTCAAATAAACATCAAGTCCATGCCCACATGCTCATAGACCCCAATTCACACACTCTCACCATTTTCAGGCCTGCAAGTGAGCAAAAAAGCTTGCACCTTATAATCATTATAAAAAACAAAGCATGCACACCAAGTGTTTGTTTATACTCCCCACTGAATATATAAAAAGAATTTCATAGGCTTCATGCCCTCCACTGACCATAAACCACCACCTACAGTAGTATATATTGTTGGTTTTTCATTTTCATAAAGGGTGGTGAAATCTTTGCCTTTGGTTTGATTCTTGAAATCTTGGCCACAATGGCTGCAATGCTTCTGGTGCTTGCACTGTGTGCTTTCATGGTGGTGAATGAGGCTTCATTGGCTGAACCTGACAGGATTTTGAAGCTGCCTGGTCAACCACAAGTGGGATTTCAACAATATTCTGGTTATGTGACTGTAGATGCCAAGAAAAAAAGAGCTCTTTTTTACTACTTTGTGGAAGCTGAAGTTGATCCAGTTTCAAAGCCATTGGTTCTTTGGTTGAATGGAGGTAATTTAAAAAAAAAATAATAAAAAAGAATATTAATGCCTTTTCAAGAATGATGAAAAAAGCTTAGATTTTTATGAAAATTAGTTTCACTTTTTCATAAAGCTTACATTTTAAAGCAAATTACATAGCAATTATCTTGTAGGGCCTGGATGTTCATCACTGGGAGTTGGAGCATTTTCAGAAAATGGGCCTTTTAGGCCAAATGGTAAGGGTCTGGTGAGAAATGAGTATAGCTGGAACACAGGTAAAGTAATTATTATTATTGAAAAAGATGATACCCTTTTCAAGATTAATGAATTAATATCACATTTTCTTGAAAATTTCAGAGGCAAACATGTTGTATTTAGAGACCCCAGTTGGAGTAGGGTTCTCTTATGATTCATCAAATTCATCTGCTTATGAAGTTGTCAGTGATGCTATAACAGGTGTTTCTGGTGCTTCTACTTTCTGTGAAGTATTTGTTTAGTTAGGTTCTTTTGTGCTCTAAAAAGGTTTTTGATAAAAAGAACAAGCCCTTTTTTAGAACCTTAAAAAGGTTTTCTTTTTAATGTTTATACCTTCAAAAGTTGTTTTCTTCATCTTCTTGCCATCTAAAATGCAGAAAAAAGGGTTCTTTTTTTATTTTTCTTCTTCTTTTTCATGTTTCTAAATATTTTTATTTTATTATTATTTTTTTCTTTTTAAATTTTAAAGCTAGTGTGTTCTTGCACAAATGGTTCTTGAAATTCCCTCAATACCAGCAAAGAGATCTGTTCATAACAGGAGAAAGTTATGCAGGTAATCATTACATGTTTAATTTCTTGAATATCTTCATATTTTTTTTCATAATTTAATGCTTTTTTGGGTTATTGTACCAGGCCATTATATACCTCAACTAGCAGAACTTATGGTTATATTCAACAAAAAGCAGAAGATTTTCAATCTAAAAGGAATTGCTGTAAGTGTTTCAAGATGGAACTTAATTTCCTTTATTCTATTAAGATGTTAGCTTGGACTTTTAATATCAATGATTATTATTCAATCTGTTGAAGTTTAACAGAATTAATCAGCAAATTGTGTTACAATTCTAGAAATGGGATAAAATTGAGGGTAAATCAATCAAGAAAGTACAAGATTTGACTTAATAAAGTCAAATCAGTTAATTTTCCTGTGCTAATGTCAAAATGCTAGCTAGGATAGTCATGTTGAATATACATCCATAAAGTTTGACTTTATAAAGTCAACCTTTCAATATTGTTGTGATCATTCTAATTATTTTATGTATCGATGTAAATATGCAGCTAGGAAATCCAGTTTTGGAGTATGCTACTGATTTGAATTCTCGGGCCGAGTTTTTTTGGTCTCACGGTCTTATATCCGACTCGACATACAAATTATTCACTTCTGTATGTAACTATTCACGCTATGTGAGTGAATATTATAGAGATTCGGTTTCACCTATATGCTCGAAAGTTTATAGTGAAGTTAGCCGAGAAACGAGTAGATTTGTGGACAAATATGATGTCACTCTTGATGTTTGTATCCCATCAGTACTCTCACAATCCAAGATTATTGCTCCCCAGGTGCATACACAATTTATAAAATTGGTTTCAGTTAAAAAATTGTTTTTTTTAAATAAAAATACCAGCTTGATTTTAAAGTTTGTTTCTTGAAAAATAATCTGACTGAAAGTATATATTTTTACACACATTTTCACCACTTAACATTCATATAGAATATTATAAAGATCTTGAAATTATGTTGCTTTTTTTCAGCAAGTAACTGAGAGGGTTGATGTTTGTGTGGAAGATGAAACTGTTAACTACCTTAACCGACGTGATGTCCGTAGAGAGCTGCATGCGCGTTTGGTTGGAGTCCGAAAATGGGAAGTTTGTAGCAAGTAAGTTTCCGTATACTATTTTGCAGGCCCGCTTCAGTTATAAAATATGTTTTTAACGTGTTTGACCCGTAAACAGCATTCTAGATTATGAACTGCTCAATATCGAGATACCAACGATCAACATTGTGGGATCGCTTATCAAAGAAGGGATACGCGTTTTGGTTTATAGGTAAACATTAAACGTGAATGTTCTTGGTGTATTGAATATTTTGTGAACCAGGTGTGGATTTACTGAATTTTTGTGTAAACATGTTCTTGAATTTGATTAAATATAGCGGTGATCAAGATTCGGTAATTCCGTTAATGGGGAGCCGGGCTTTGGTCAATCGACTTGCTACTGAACTGGGACTCAAATCAACAGTACCTTACCGAGCTTGGTTCGAAGGGCAACAGGTAGCAACCCATATTTTTGGTGTCGGGTTCAACACAACCCGTATTTTTATTCGTGCCAAAAACATTAACCTAACCTACACACACTTGAAATTGTGTAACCCGAACACGTTCCGTTTAACCTGTTTATCTTGACGAGTCAAACCAGCTAGCGGGTAGCAATGAAGTTGTGAACTTCTTAATCAGGTTGGTGGACTGTGGAAAAACTGGTTAAACGGGCCATAAAAGTGTAGTGGGTTGGCTTGCTCAACTAAGCAGATCGGCAAGTCAACCTATTTAACTAGGCCCAGTTATATAGGTCAACCAGGAGTCCAGGACACGACTCGTTTAACCCATTTATCTAAACATGTCAAATGGGTTGGCAGATTGACGGGTAATTATCAAGCTGTATACTTTGTTAATCTGGTTGTGAAAAATGGGTTAAGTTGTTATTGGGTCCACATGTTTAACTAAATAGGTTGGTGGGCCAACCTGTTTAACTAGAAGGGTTGTTATACATGCCGACCTGAACATGACCATTAATTAACTAATTAATGTCAACCCAAGACATAATTATATTTGTGTCGTGTTCAGGTCAACTTGTTTAACTAGTAAGCAAGTCAACCCTTTAACAAACAGGTTACATAGGTCAACCCGAGCATGACCTGTTTTTTAAATAGGTCAGCCAAAGCCTGTTTATTTTTGTGTATGTGTTTTGGGTTATGTCAGAAATTGCGAGCCAATGCCATAAACACAATGCATAAATTTGATTTGATGAATATGATATTATCTTAGGTTGGAGGGTGGACCCAAGTGTATGGGAACATATAAACGTTTGCAACTGTACGTGGAGCGTCACACGAGGCACCATTCTCACAACCTCAAAGATCGTTGGTGTTATTTCGTTCGTTTCTAAAGGGAAATCCATTGCCAGAAACGTTTTGAGAGTTGGAAATATGAATAAGTTATAGTCCGTCTGAGTCCGGGTTTGCATTGTAAGTAAATTTTGTCATGATATCAATGGTAATCTGTAATTGAGTCAACCAACCTGTTTTTTAATTTATTTTTTTGGCTTGTGGAAGTTGAAAGAACGTACATTTGCATGATTGCTTGAATGTTGCTTGTGTAGTTTGAATACTTGTTATATTTATTTTAACGTTTCTTCTTCGCGTTGGTGGCCGCCTAACGACAGTGGTGGTGGTTCTGTTAAGATGGTGGTGATGATATTTATTTAAGAGAGAAAGCATATCGGTTTGTATGATAAAGAGAGTATCGCGTACATGCACGTTATGGACCAAGATAACTGATTTTCAAATAAAATACAAGTTACAATTTACCTCCCCGAACTAGTTCTATATAACCCTCAAGTTGCTATGCTTAAAGGAATTGCATGACTTGTAGACACAAATATACACCTTATTGCCATGCTTAATCAAAAACTACATGCTTAACACTCAAATTGAAACTTAAACTAAAACCACCTTTAAAAATTATATGAAATTAAATTAAAACCATGTATCTACACTAAAAAACACAAAATAGTTCAGTGACCATACTAACAAAATTATAGTAACACGAACCGGAAAAAATCTCACTTAATAGGCATACATAGTTCCAATTTTTAATTTGGTCATTGGGTTAAAAGCCAATGTTCAAAAAGTTTCATTTCATAGATTACAACTGATTATACGCCGGTATGGAAGTATCACAATATAGTCAAAACTTAGAATTTTCCAATTACCCACTGAAATTGGCATAACAAGATTCTAGTAACATGGTCCGGATAAAGCTTTTAAAACATACGAAAACTGAAAATATGTGATCTAACCAGTAACCCGTTAAAATCTATGGAATGGAACCAGGGCCGGGTCATAGGCCCGAACTTTTTTTTAAAATTATATATATTTTTTTGAAAAAAATATATATATGTATTCTTAATGTTCACTCAACTAATTTAAGGCTCAATTGTTTTTCCTATGACCCAAAATATTTCATGATTATCGGAGAGAGCCCTAAATTGAACTTTTATCCAAGCGATTGATTGATCATGGACTAGTTTTGGGGCCTAATATGCTTCAACAATATACTTAAGGGGTTAGAAGAAACTTATGAAAACATGAGGGTAGTTTCTGCTATTATCATCATCCCTTAAAAGGCGTATATATTATTATTATTATTCCTCCTTCCCACCGACCGTCACGTGATTAACCGAAATCAACCGTAAGTCTTTCCGGCCAGCCTGATTATTGAAATCTAACAATGGCGGCCGGCGAGACAAAGGATGACCTTTACGCTCTCTCTATTCATCAGGTGATTTATTTATTTCCCTCTCAACTTTTTAAATTCAAATTCAAATTAAAAAGGCGCGTACATTTGTTTAATTGCTTTGGATCTAGCCTAGGGTTGTACATTGCACCGTGCCCTAATATTAATTTAATTAACCTATCTGCAGAGAGACGATGATAAGGAGTTTGATTTCGGATATGATGATACTGATGCTCCTCTTCCCCTTACCGTTGCCTCTCGTGTTCGCTTACTTCATTTTCTCACATTATTCATCTCATTTTTTGCAATTAGGCCTGCAAACGAACCGAACATTAAGCCAACACTTCGTCCGGAAGTTCATTCGTTTAATAAATGAACGCACACAAACAACATATTTTGTTAATTCTTTGTTTTATAAACTCCTGCTTTAACTAACAACAAATCTACTTACTTGTGCTTCATTGACATTATCATAATAAAAGCGCCGCCAATGAGGATTATTATTATTATTATCTCAAGTGCTTAAATTTTGTCTAATGTTTTGGATTAAGAATGCTGCATTTTTTTCAACCTTAAATAGTACATGTTCGTTTGCGTTCGTGAACAAGTTCAATTCCTTAACGAGAACAATAGTTTTTTCCTTAGGTTAGCATTCATGAACCGTTCATGACCAAGTTTAATGCTAAACGAACGAGCATGAACAAGGCTTTGTTCGGTTCATTTACAGCCCTAGCTGCAATTCATGAATGTTTATGCGTAGTCTTCCCAAATTGGAGTATAATGTGTATGATGCACTGGCTGAACTGATTATTGGTTATTGGTTGGTTGATGTAGGTATTGTACATGTTGGGTCATAATGCAGCAGGCACTGCTTTTAGGTTTTCTCAATGGTTGGAGTTAGTTAGGAAACGGAGCGCTAGATATAAGTCGTCTGGATTCCCTCGCCACCCTCAAAGACTTGATACCATGCTCTTAAGGTTATTTTTTATTTTCTTTTTCTTATTTTCTTGTGTAAACGTTTATAATAGGAATTTTGATTGCTTAGTTTTGTAATTGTGATTATTGCTGTACAGTGCAGCAGGGGATTTGAGTTTGGATTTAAAAAAGCTTCCGTCTTTTGAGCAAGTTACAGAAATTATCTTATGGGAAAAACTCGGTAAGGCTTCAATGTTGAACATCGAGTCAAGCTCGTTTTCATGGAGCATGCTTTCTTCACTTCACCGTACTGAACAAAGCAGCAGTAATGAACATTCTGAGGATGATATGAATAAAGCGTTAGAAGTATGTGTTTCTTCAGTGATATGAAATTCGGGTCTTAAAATTTACTGTTTGTAACTTAGCGTTTTGATCAAGTACAGGTAACAGTAAATTCAGGTGGAGTTGTATTCTTTGTGCTGTTTAACCATAATGAAAGCGGCGACTTTGTCCCTAAAGAATCAGCAGCTGTTATCAAATTTGCGTCTTCTAGAATGGCTACACAGTCGGAACGACTCGGTTATGAGTTTGCAAAATGGCTTGGTGTTAGAACTCCACAAGTTATTATAGTTTCTTGACTTTTTTTTACCAGATTTAGATTTATCGTTTGTGAAAATGTGAAAAAAATGTTACTGCGTTGTAACGTGTGCAGGCTAGAGTGATTCACAATTGTAGTCCTGAGTGGTTAGAAATCAAGGAAGCTGCAGAAAGAGCAAGAGAGGCTGCAGTTTCTGATGGAGATGAAGTTGGTGAAGTTACTTGCTCAGAACTTCTAGAAGCTCTTGAACTCAGCCGATGCCTTTTCTTGATGAAGTATGGTTTTGTCTTTTACTACTGTTCGTGTTCATTCGTTTAAATTCAACTGAACACGAGCAATTAAACGAATGGGGTTTTCTTGTTTGTGTTCGTTTGTTAAGAAAATGAGTGTGTGCTCGTTTGTAATAGAATTAACGAACGATTCACGAACATAAATGAGCACACATATATGAACAAACATAACCAAGCGAACGCCTATTTAAATAAAATGTGAACTCAATCCACCGGGCCTAAAAAGTAATAAAACTAGACTAAATTGTAGTGGTCCTAAAAAGTTTAACTGAATGTATAGACGAACGTAAACGAACAAACTTAAACACAATTAAACGAACAAACATCAACTAGCGTAAATGAACATAAATAAACAGATGTTCACTAACATAAGTGAACGGACAAGAAATGTGTTCATGTGTGTTCGCTTAACTAAAATGAACTTCACAAACTGTTTACTAAATGTTCGGTTTGGTTTGTTTACAGTTATGTGCATGGATCTCCCCTTTTGGAAAACTCAAGTGCATTCCAAACACAAGAAGCTGCAGAAAAGACGGTGGCTGCCCTTGGCAGAATCTCAATGTTGGATCTCGTTATCAGAAACGAAGACCGGTTTCAGTGTCGATATCTGAGGTGGCGTGGTAACTCTGCAAACTTATTATTAGCAGACAAAATGGCGCCTGCAAATAGAGACGCATTAGAAGAAGCTTTCGATTCTGCTATTAATAGATATAGGCCAAGGGTAATTCGGGCACTTCAAAAAGAAAGAAGATCAACTTCAGGAGATATGAGAATAAGTACCGATGATTCAAATTTATCATCAAAAACCTTTCATCTTTCTGATGAAAAAACTTTAAAAAGACAAGTTACAATGGATCCGATACTAACCGATTTTGATATTGTGGCTATTGACTCTGGTGTCCCTCGCCGACCGCCAGCTGGAAAGCGTTTACACGATCAAGAAAACTATCCTAAACTGGTTGAACTCCTTATCAACTGTCCTGAATACGCATCGCATTTGTTGCATG
This sequence comes from Bidens hawaiensis, assembly GCF_021521415.1. Lineage (NCBI taxonomy): Eukaryota > Viridiplantae > Streptophyta > Magnoliopsida > Asterales > Asteraceae > Bidens > Bidens hawaiensis. The sequence goes on along the minus strand of NW_027491999.1, from coordinate 442,179 downwards.
AAATAACTATCGGGAAATTAGGATTCCCTTAAGAAGCTTCTGAAACTTCTGGAAACAATTCGCCTTTCATTAAAGATATGATCTCGGTTATTCATGAATTTAGAAGCGGGTTTCGTGCAGCTCTAATGGATTTACAGGGTTTTCATATCCTTTTACTCACACTTCACCAAAAGCTGGATACTTTGTTGAGGATTTTTATGAATATTATTGATAAATCATCGAGTGGTGATTTTGATAAAGATGATTTGATGATACTTGAGTCACATACACAATCACAGTCTGCACCGTGTGTTTCTCCTCAAAGTAAGGGTGGTCAGGCAGATTCAAATGATAGTGATTTACAGAAAACAGCTCAAAAAGCATCATGCTTGGGATCTAAAGAGAATCTAGACTCGGTTTCTCCATTATCACGGGATTCGTCTTCACATGGAAAGTCTAATAAGGCGAATGCAGAACCGTTACGTCCTGTGTGCATCAGCTCAAAGCTGCGTGATTTCCACAAATATGCTAAGGTTTGCTTATAGCGTTATGTTTAACTTCTAACAAGTCAAACATGTCAAATTATAGGTGGTAATTTATGTCAAAGTTTGACCTTAACTCAGACATATATAACCTGAGTTATCTAATTCGGTTAGGTAACAGATTGTAAATGGGTTATAAACGAGTTTGCGGGTATATTTATGACCTTTTGAATTTACATTGTAATTTTAAATGGGTCGGTCATGTCAACTCGAACCTGAACGAACATGAATGGGGGCATGATCATGTTCGCCTGTAAACGAACTGAACGAACATGAATGGGGGCATGATCATGTTCGCTCATATATCTTTAACCAAACACGAACACAAACAATTAACTGAACGAACTTTTATGTTCATGTCGAACTTCCTGCCAAACAGTTCACTGAAAGTGTAGTTCGTTTACAGGCCTGGCCCCAACGATAATCCCTGTCATGTTTTTGTCCAGTCAGGAGTTACCATTCCTTGGTAAAATTTTAAAATATTGTTAAGATAACATATCATCTTTGATACAAATTAGTTATCCATTTATCTTTCTCAGGTAGATGCTGAACTAAATAAAGAACTAGAACAATGGAACGAATTGCTAAAACGCGAAGCCATAAAGCTATGTCAAGAAAATAATTTCAACTCAGGGTATTTTGAGAGCACCGAGAGTAACTATGTTGTCGATGCTTATGAATTGAAGGTAATTTATCCAAATTATGAAAGCATTATCTCCTTAGTCCTTAATACCAAGTTACCACGTTATTTACAATTTACTTGTGATTGTTTAATTTACAGCTTAGGCTTGAACATATCCTTGAGAGAATATCAATAATATCCGATGCTGGAAATACAGAAAAACCATCAATGATTACAAGTAACTTATTTATTGGTGGAGTGTTAGCTGCAAGATCGGTTTACACATTGCAACATATAGGGATTACACATATATTGTGTTTGTGTTCTAATGAAGTTGGACAATCTGAATCTCAACGGACCGACTTGTTTGAGTATTTAAATTTTTCTGTAAGTTATATATCCTTTATTTGTTTTATATAAATCTTTTTGAGGTTGCAAAATGAGCATGGCCTGAACGGGTAGGCCTGTAAACTAATCGAAAGTTTAATATGTTTGTTTCTTTAATAAAGGAACGAACATGAACACATGTCTCGTTTCTTTAATGCGTTCGTTCATTTAAATTCGTTTATTTTTGTTTGTTTGTTTACATTCATTTATGTTTGTGAGTTTACATTTGTTTAAGTTTGTTTGTTAATATATTCATTAAATCCTTTTGGTATATTAAACTTAATAGTTTTTACGACTTCTTCGGCCAACACATTGTTCTTCACATTAGTTATAACTAGTTTTAGCCCAGTTATGCTTGTTAATTTGCGTTCATTTGTAAACCTTTCATTTGTTAATTTACGTTCGTATACCTTTCATTTATGCTATTAATAAACGAACATAAACGAGCAAACCATGTTTGTTAGTTGTCCGTGTGCGATCGTTTGTTCAGTTAAAGTTAAACGGACGAACACGAACCTCCCTTTGTGTATGCGTGGTTCATTGTAAAAGTCAAATAAGGTTTGGTTGACCAAAATCACTCTTTGTCCAGAGTCACTATTGTAAAAGTCAAATCAGGTTCGGTTGACCAAACTAACTTTTTGTCCAAAGTTTTAAATTTCATTGGCATTGTTATACTACCATATATAATTTCTAACAAATATACTATTTCAGTAATAATCTATTTTTTTAGATTAAATGATTTAGGAGATTATGTGCATTAAATGTACATTATGGGCTACTTTCAGCCTGTTTGGCACGTTTTTCCAGCTAATCTCTTTTTCATTTTACCTGTTTGACCCGTTAGAGATTTAACACATTGGAATCAGCCCATTAAGATTTTTGTTATGATTAACAGATTGGCGATGAAGAAGATTCAAACATCAGCGAAATTTTTGAAGACACGCATCAATTCATTGATGGTGTTGAACAAAAAGGCGGTAAGGTTTTGGTTCATTGCTTTGAAGGGAGAAGCAGGAGTGCAACAATTGTTCTCTCTTACTTAATGATGAGGAAGTAAGTAAAATTACTAATTTACCCCTTGTTTTAACCTTCTTTGACATACTTTTACTAATATAACATTATTCATTATTTATGGTTGTGGCTATTTGTGAAGGAATTTTACATTGCTGAAAGCATGGAATATTCTAAGAAGAGTACATAGGCGAGCGCATCCGAATGATGGATTTGCAAGGGCACTTTTGGAATTAGACAAGAAGTTGCATGGGAAGGCTTCAATGGAGTGGCAACAAAAAAAGCCCGCGATGAGGGTGTGCCAGATATGTGGGAAGAACGCAGGCTTAAGCAGCAACGCGTTGAAGCTTCACTTACAAAAAGCGCATAAGAAGTTGTCATCAGGGAGTATAGATAGTGCCATGACTATGGAGATACAAAAGGTTTTAGAGGCACTCAGTATTGCACAGAGACAATCTCTTTCTAGTGATTTAACTGAATGATAATGTATAAATACAATGTTGTATCAGTATATGCCATTGGTAAATAGAATAATAATGTTGTAAAATGCAATGTTTTTATAAACAAAAATCGCATAAAAATACTTTGCATATGAGATTAAGAGTCTATTCTTATTAGTTAGTAAACTATATTAAGAGTTAGCGACCCTAGTTTTCACTTGTTTTCTGTCTTTTAACCTCACCTTTACTTGATTTCATTGGTTCGTACTATAATGTTGATATCTTGCAATTTATTTATTACTAGGTGCTCACAGTTACCAAAAAAGATCACATATAGAATCAGCTAATAGATCACGCATGGTAAAAACTCTTCACTCCTATGCGTTTTGCGCCACATGGCGTCTAGTAAGCTTTTTAGAGTTTTGCAAAAAGTGACTAGGTGAAAAGTTAAAACTCTACTCAAAACTATCTAACAACTAGTGTTTTAAAAACCGGTTTAAACCGGCCGGTTGAACCGGATTTCGGTGAGTAGCCCGGTATTTTGTACCCGGTATATTTGAGCGGTTTTATGGAACATCAACCGGCTGGTTTTTATAAAAAACCGGTTTAAAAGCCTGCTAGATTTTTTATGTTTCATGCCCATTTTTTTATTTATGTTACTTATTTCATGTAATTTTTGTATATTATGATTATAGGTAACTAAAATTTCATATTTATATCGTGGGAAATGAAAGTACTTATACTCTTGTTGATGAGGATGGCGATGAGAGTGAATTTCCTCTTTTAAGTGATCGTGAACTCAAGGCATGCAACACTCCGATGACATAAATCTATTGTGCACATTTATTTTAAAAGAACTTTGTTTGAAAATCAAGTGCTTTTATATTATTTATTGAACATGAATTAACTTTTAAATGATATTTTATTATGCAGTCATCTTCATCTTCATTCCCTTCCTGATGTTCCCTTGTAACCTAACTATATATATCATGTTATAAAGCTCTAGCCTTACCTCATCTTCATCTTCATCTTCATTCCCTTCCTGATGTTCCCGCTGCATGCCTATAAAGATGAAGAGGGGAGGGAGAGAACGATGGGAAGCAGGGGCCTAAAGAGATTCTTCGCTTCTCCAACGTTGTGTACACAATGTTTACCCCCAAAGCGCACGGTGGTGTTCCCACTTGTAAAATAAATATGATGCAACATCTTGTTAAGTTGGCTTCTTGATGACTTGCCAGCCCATATGTATTTTTAAGAATATGTGGCATTCATTGACAGTAAACTAAAATTAAAAACATTGTTGAATGGACAGTAGTTGTGTAAAATTTTGATGCATTTAAGTAATGTTTTCTAAGTTTAATGGACAGTTTATCTTTTGTTATGTGCCAAAGTAACTTCAACACGTAACTAAATTACTCAATCGAATGACAAATGAAAACAAAAAATGTCCGAAAACCCCAATACCCCGACCAATGTAAAATGACCAAAATACCCCTTTCGTCTACACTACAATCGGCTCGGCTAACGCCTCTGGCGGAGCACCACCAGCAGCATTCAAAACCGTCACATTACCATCCGAATCAACATCCACAATCACCGAATCGCCCTCCTTAATCTCGCGTGCAAGCATCTTCTCGGCCATGCTATCCTCCAAAAGCCTCATTATAGCCCTCCTTAATGGCCTTGCACCATAACTAGGGTTATACCCTTCTTCAACCACCCTATCTCTAAATCTCTCAGTCACTTGAAGCTCTATTTCTTTACCCTTTAGCCTTTCAAATACTTCCTTTAACATAATATCAGCTATCTCTTTGACTTCCAATTTAGTCAACTGTCTAAATACTATCATATCATCCAATCTGTTTAAAAACTCGGGCCTAAAATACTGTTTCAGTTCTTCGGTTACTAAACTTTTGATTCGGTTATAGCTACTGTCTTTCTCGTCATAATCGAGGTCAAATCCGACTCTCCTACCGCCTTTTTCAATAACACTGCCTCCGACATTCGATGTCATGATTAAAAGCGTGTTCTTAAAGTCAACGGTCCGACCTTTGCTATCAGTCAACCGTCCGTCTTCGAGAATTTGAAGCATCATGTTAAACACATCGGGGTGAGCTTTTTCGATTTCGTCGAATAGGACAAGTGTGTACGGGCGACGGCGGACCGCCTCAGTCAACTGACCGCCTTCGGAATAACCAACGTAACCGGGTGGTGAGCCGATGAGTTTTGAAACCGTGTGTCGTTCCATGAACTCACTCATGTCGAGTCGGATCATGGCTTCTTCAGACCCAAAGTAGCATGTGGCTAGTGATTTGGCAAGCTCAGATTTCCCGACACCCGTGGGACCTGAGAATATGAAGCTGGCGATGGGGCGGTTAGGATTTTTGAGACCGACACGGGCTCGGCGGATGGCTCGGCTAATGCCTTTGACTGCTTCGTCTTGACCGATGACGCGCGTGTGAAGGGTGTCTTCCATTTTGAGGAGGCGGTTTGACTCGTCACTACTGACTTTCTCCACGGGTATTCCAGTCCACGTGGCGACAATATATTGGATGTCGGATTCTGTCACTGTGGGTCCCTCGTCACCCGCTTCAACCTCGGCTTTACTCATTTCTTTGTTTTTATCAATTAGAGTTGATATCTGAAGCTTGAGATCCATTTCTCTATCTCTAAGCTCCCCCGCCTGGTCAAAAGTCAAAGTTAAGGTCAAAGACAAACATATGAATTAAGTCAATGAAGAGAAGAATTACCTTTTCAAAGTCCTGACCACGGACCGCTTTGTTTTTCTCTTTTGTTATCTGTCTAAGCTCTTTCTCAAGATCTTTAGCTTCCTCAGGTAACTAGCCACACAAGCGGGTCGTAAACGTGTCAAAACGGATCGTAAACAGATCAATATATATACAAAAATGTACCTGTGCATGGCGAAGTCTAACACGAGATCCGGCTTCATCGATCAAATCGATTGCTTTATCAGGAAGAAAACGATCACTACAGCATACAGCATAACTCATCAAACATTGGGAAAAGTGATCTTATAATATAGATAAAAAGATTAAAATACCTTATATATTGATGTGATAGCTCGGCAGCAGCAACTACAGCCTCATCAGTATACCGAAGCTTATGATGAATTTCATATCTTTCTCTAAGCCCTCTTAAAATCTGTATTGCTTCATCAACAGATGGCTCGGGCACCTTAACGGGCTGGAATCGTCTTTCTAATGCTGGATCTTTTTCAATATGCTTACGGTATTCGTCAAGTGTTGTAGCCCCAATGCACTGTCACATAACACATTAACACACATCAATTAATAAACTTCTTTTACAAAAAAAATAATAAATTACAATAATAATATTACTGGTTACCTGCAATTCACCTCTAGCAAGAGCGGGTTTTAATATATTAGCAGCGTCAATAGCTCCTTCTGCAGCACCGGCTCCAATAAGAGTATGAACCTCATCAATAAAAAGAATAATATCATCACTTTGTTTTATTTCTTCCATTAACTTTTTTAATCTTTCTTCAAACTCCCCTCGATACTTTGTGCCAGCAACAAGCAGACCCATATCTAGGGTTATCACCTGAATACATTACAAAACAAAAAAATGAAACTTGTTTTGACCCATTACCGACCCGCCCATCTTGCCACTTGTAAAGTTTCTAGAATGTCATGAAGTCAAGTAGTCAACTCACCTTCTTCCCCTCTATGGTTTCAGGGACATCACCATTTGCGATTCTTTGAGCAAGGCCTTCTGCAATGGCGGTTTTCCCGACACCCGGCTCACCAATAAGGCACGGGTTATTCTTGGTTCGGCGGCCCAAAATCTGTGTGACCCGTTCAATTTGTGGCTGCCTTCCAACCACCGGATCCAACTTACCCTATAAATGAAAAAAAAGTGATTTAAATAACATTAATAAACATCATCAAGAAACCATTATGCAACATACCTCCTCAGCTAGCTTTGTTAAGTTTGTTCCATACTCCTCAAGTGTCGGCATCTTGCTGCCAGAGGTCCCGCCACCAACACCCGCACCAACTGCTTCTGCATTGTCACCAACCATTCGAATCACCTACTCGTGAAATTGAAAAAGTAATGAGCAAATTAGAATAAAGATAACACGTGGGGTTGGAACTTTGAAAATGTAAATGTGACTGGAATATCTACATGCTAGGCCTGTAAATGAACCAAACATCAACCGTTCGTGAATTGTTCAACGGGAAGTTGGCTAATTTAAAAAACAAAACAAAACAAAAACAAAAGTTCATGAACAATTTTGTTCAGCTCAATCGTTCATTCATTTATGCTCGTGAACGCTCAATCGTTCATTTATGTTTGTTTAAGCTGGTTTGTTTACATTCATTTATATCCATTAGTCTAAATTTGCTAAGTTCATTAGTTTACGCTCATTAATATATACACTGCTGTTCACGTTTACTTTTAACTGGTTTGACCTCACTACCTCAGATATGTCTATTTATCTAAGTTCAGGCATGTTCGTTCGTTTACGTTTGCGAACCATTTGTTAACAACGAACGAACACAAACACGTTCACTTCGTTTGTTTAATTGCCCACGTTCATAATTTGTTCGCTTAAAGTTAAACGAACGAATACCAACATGCTTTGTTCTTGTTCGTTCAGTTTGTTTACAGGTCTTCTATGGGCTATATACTAATAAACCCTAACAATAACATACTAGTAACTATAGCTAACAAATAACAACAATAGGCTTGCCTGAGTGCGAATGTTACTAGGGTCAGCCCCCAAATTCTCCAAAACACGAGCTGCAACACCCTCACCCTCTCGAAGCAAACCGAGTAGCAAATGCTCTGATCCAATATAATTGTGACCTAAAAACATTTCCATAATAAAATTAAATAACTGTTAATGAAGATAAATCTGATAAAAAATTTATTAAAAAAGTTGAAAATACCAAGTAGACGGGCTTCTTCCAACGAGAGTTCCAAAACACGTTTAGCTCGAGGCGTAAACGGGATCTCAACGGCAACAAAACCACTACCCCTACCAATAATTTTCTCAACTTCCACACGGGCGTCTTTCAAACTAATCCCCAAAGATTTCAAAACCTTAGCAGCAATTCCGGTTCCTTCCCCAATAAGCCCTAAAAATATCTGCTCGGTGCCAACAAAATTGTGACCTAACCGACGTGCTTCCTCCTGCGCAAGCATAATTACCTTTATAGCCTTCTCCGTAAACCGCTCAAACATCGCTTTCGGAACAACACGTGTTGCGACCCGTTTCGACAGAACAGACGTTGCTAGCGAAACCCTGGAATGAAAATCTTGACCCGTTTTCATAATATTATCCAACGAATTCAGCCCGCGGAGCCCTGAAAAGGTCCTGATTCTCATCGGTGCATATGAACATGACATCATTTTAACAACTCTTTTAGCCTTCCCGGTTTTATAAACCTTTGTTTCGTGGTCAACCGACGCGAAACAAGCGGCATGAATTAGTGATCCAGCCATAGCTGCAACCAAAATAATAATAATAATAATAAGGTATATTTGCAGCAGCACTACTATTGACTAAGTCAAACATGAAATGAATTACAGGTTATGGGTTCTGGGTTTACAGCCAATTTGCATAAAACCATCAGATAATGAATCAAATGACAGGTAGCAAGATATGAACATAAGAAATGAATATCTGTTGGTACAAGAAAACGATTAAAGTATTCATTTTGAATGATTTAAAAGAACAAATCAGGTGATGAATGCCTTACCGGAGGCTGATATGAAGGAAAGGTAGGGTTTTGCGAAGAAGATGATAGCCGTCTATGGGATGATGCAGTGCACCTTCATGTACCTGCAACGCCTGTTTGTTTGTTTTAATTTAATTTCATTTCATTTCATTTGCTAAACCCTAGCTTTGTATTCTCCACGTTTTTGTCCTATTTATTTATTTCATGTGTTTACGCTTTACATTTTTTCAGATTTATTTTTTAGTTTTTTAAATAAACAACTAGGAAATATTTATTGATGATTTCATTGTTATTGTTATGTAAAGTATTGAGATTGAGATGTTAAGTTTAAATTGATTTAGAGTATGGGTTTTGGATTTTAAGTTATATACTTTTTAAAATGATGGTAGTGTATTTTTATTTTTAGTATATCGGCTATAATAAACTTATACTATAAAACTTTGGTTTTAAACTCGATATGGTGGCAAGTGGTTGAATTGGTGGTAGGTGGTGGTTGTTTTTTGGGTAGAAGGTAAGTCTACCACCCTTCACTAGCCATTACTCACCATCGGCTTATCAAGTCCATCCACATTGGCGGATTAAAGCCCTAGATCGGCTCTATACCTCAAATCAGGAGTTAAGATCTAATCGGGGTGAATCAAAACCGAGTTGGCCTATATACGTACTCTCCCTATCTCTCTCACACATAACATCTCATTCAGCCATTTCAACACCAAAGTTCGTCCCTCGAACTGCCACCACCGCCGTGACGTCTTCAATGTCTTCATGGATTTGTATAAAATATTCAAAAGTTTGAGAAAGACGATAATAGTAGGTAAAAATAAGATAAAAACGTGTAAACATATTCAAAAGTTTGTGAGACGTTTTTCATTTACGTGACAAAATATTTCAGTTTATCATAGATCTATTGCGGATACCCTAACGACCGAAGTTCATGAGTTTAATCTGGCTATAGATGATCAATCTCATGCATATGGTGGTAGTAGGTGGTTAAGAAGAAAGTTTTAACATAAAAGAAAGTGAATACAAATATAAACCAAGTACATAACTAAAAGTGAAACATCAAAGGCTATAAACTTATAAATATTGAAAATTTCATAAAATAAAAAAATTATAAAACAAGAATTTATAAAACAAAAAACTTCATAACAGGTTTATACAATAATAAAGGACCAATTTCATTTTATATTTGAGTTAATGCCATTTTCGTCCCTGTGGTTTGCTACTTTCGCCACTTCAGTCCAAAATTTGTATTTTTGTCAATTTAGTCCTCATAGTTTTAAATATTAGCCAATTACGTCCTATCCGTCTAACGGCATCCAACTATGCCGTTAGTTTAAGGGTATTTTTGTCTTTCTCCCTTTTATTTTGAGTTATTGGTCATTTTCATCCCTGTGGTTTGATACTTTTGCCAATTCAGTCCAAAGTTTGAACTTTTGTCAATTTAAGTCAGTTTTTTTTTCTATAACCCTAGAGAGCATTATCCAAGCCCAAAACAAGTCTGCATTTACTCTGTCGACAACAGTAATCATACCCCCTCCTCTCGTATTTAGTTTTTAGACGGTTCCTAAACTCTCCCCCATGGTGGAATTCAATGGTAAAGTGGTCAAAGCAATTCCGTGAAACCGAATTGTACGGAAAAAACAAAAAATCGTTTCTTTGATGAATGCATAATATTTAGGGTTTAGAGATTAACATATCATAACGAAAATCTGGGTCGTAATAAACTATTATACATTAATCAACAAAACAATTTTTAGTTTTTTCTGTATAATTCGGTTTCAGGGAATTACATTGACCACTTTACCATTGAATTCCACCATGGAGAAGATTTAGGTAATGTCTAGAAACTAAATATAAGGGGGGGGGGGGTATGATTACTGTTGACAATAGAGTAAATGCATACCAGTATTTGAGGTTGCTCGATGGTTTTGGGCTTGAATTATGCCCTTCAGGGTTATAAACAAAAAACATAAAAAATAAAAAGAAAACTAAACATTAAATTGACAAATTTTCAAACTTTGGACTGAATTGGCAAATATATCAAACCACAGGGACTAAAATGACCATTAACTCAAAATTAAAATAAGAAAGACAAAATTACCCTTAAACTAACGGCATAACTGAATGCCGTTAGACGGATGGGACGTAATTGGCTAATATTTAAAACTATGAGGACTAAATTAACAAAAATAAAAATTTTGGACTGAAGTGGCGAAAGTAGCAAACCACAGGGACGAAAATGGCCATTAACTCTTTATATTTCCATTTTCAACTTTCTAGCAACCTGCTAAGCTTGGCTGCTTGCAGCTTCCTATTGGAACCCTAAAATGCGAATCATCCTCAATGCATTGATCTAAAGCCCCATGGATTATCCACATCTATAGCAAAAGATCCGACCCATATTAAAACCGGACCAACCCATCCTTCTTCTTCTTCTTCATTTCATTCCTCTGTAATTATTTTCCATCAACGATGCGAGCAATAAATCTCATAAAAACCCAATCTTTTCCAAAATCAAGATTAGGGTTTTGCTCAAAGATCGAGGATAAACAAACTGTGACCCAAATCACATCAATTCTCCATCAAGATGACGACTGGCTTTCACGCATCAAATCAATTCAAAACCTCAATCAGAAGCTAAACCCAGATGTAATCGAATCAGTTCTTCATCAAAATCAATCACTTGACCCCAAAAGACTCCGCCTTTTGTTCAACTGGTCCACCAATGAAATGGGTATTGCTCAAAACCCTAAATCTTTCTTGATTCTTTCAATGTGTTTTTGTAATTCGGGTCGGGTAAGGAAGGCTAGTGCCATTCTTGACAAGATGATCAAAACCCGAATGCCGTTTTCGGATGTCGTAAGTGCGGTTGCAAGTGTTGAGTTAAGTTCTATAGGGCTTTCGCAACTGGTTTATGCTTATAAGAATCAATCTTTGTTGAATGAAGCTGTTTCTTTGTTGTTAAGCTTAAAGAATAGCGACGTTGTCCCGAATTCGGTGTGCTTGAGTTCTTTGATGGGTGATTTGTTAAAAAGCAATAAGATTGATTTGTTTTGGAAGGTGAATGATAGATTAGTTGAAGCCAATGTGGCACCTGATGCTTATAGATACAGTCATATGATTACTGCTTATTGTAAAAGCGGGGAAATTGACGAGGTGAAAAGGGTATTTTTGGAAATGGAGGGGAAATATTGCAGCCCTAATTTGGTGACATACAATCTGTTAATTGGAGGGTTGTGTAGACACGGACTCGTTAACGAGGCTCTTGATTATAAAAAAACAATGATCGAAAATGGTTTGATTCCCGATGAGCATACCTACTCGATAATAATAAAAGGATTATGCAAAGCCAAGAGATCAAGTGATGCAAAACGGGTTTTAGACGATATGAATAACGCGGGTTTGGTTGCCAAACCTGTTAGTTATGAGTATTTGATTGAGGGGTTTAGACGAGAAGGTAAGATAGACGAAACTTTACGGGTCAACAACGAGATGGTTGTTAAGAATTTAGAACCGCAATCCACTTTACGGCGGGTCAACATTTTGATGAATGATTTGTTGAAACGAGATAATATGGAGTTGTTTTGGAACACGTACGATAAAATGTCGGCATCGAAGTTAAAACATGATAGCTTTACGTATACTAACATTATTGGTGGTTACTCTAGGGTCGGGAAATTGGACGAGGCGAGAAAGGTGTTTGGTGAAATGAGAAAAAAGGGTTATAACCCGAGTCTATTAACGTACAATGTGTTAATTAGCGGGTTGTGTAAAATGGGCCTTGTTGATGAAGCGTTTGAGTTAAAAAGATTAATGGGAGGGGAGGGTTTGAGGCCCGATATTTATACGTACACGAGTCTTATAGACGGGTTATGCAAATTGAAGCGATCTCACGATGCAAAACTGTTGTTAGAAAACATGTTACATGTCGGTTTGTATCCAGATAAGGTTACCTATACCGCGTTGATTGATGGGTTCTTGAAACAAGGGGATGTAGACGAGGCGTTTAAGTTGAAAAATGAAATGGTTGTTAAAGGGATTGAAGTTAATCTTGTGACGTTTAATTGTATTATAGATGGATTGTGTTAGCTTAATCGGTGTGATGACGCGATCGAGATTCTTGAAAATATGAAGGAGGCAGGTGTATTACTTGATGTTTTTTGTTACAATTCGTTAATTATTGGGCTTTGTAAAGCGGAACGAATGGAGGAAGCGCGTGCCTTTTTGGCTCAAATGGTGGAAGGTGGAGTAAAGCCAAATGCTTTCACTTATAAGGCGATTATTTCGGGTTATAATAATATAGGAAAAGTTAAGGCTGCGAATGTGTGTTTTAGTGAAATGATTGGGTTGGGAATCGTGGCAGATCAAGCGGTTTTGGCTTCTATGGTTGATGGTTATTGTAAAAATGGAAACAATAAGGAAGCACTCAAGGTTTTGAAAAACATGTTGGGGAAAAGTATTCTTCCGGACGAACAAATATACAACGCGCTTGTACAAGGTTTTTCAAAGAATGAAATGTTGGAGTTAGCAATGGAGGTCGTGTCTGAGGTTCGGGAAAAGGGTTTAAATCTTGATGTTCATGCCTGCAGTTCTCTGATTGCAGGGTTTGTTAATAAAGACGATATTCAGAACGCCTTCCAGGTCTTCGATGAAATGCTTCTGAGAAACATTCGTCCAAATATTGTCACTTATAATACTCTGATTCACGGGCTATGTAAGACGGGTGATGTTAAAAGGGCACGTGAGTTGTTTGATGGAATTCCAGGGGAGGGTGTGATGGTCAACGTGTTGACTTACGCTACGATTATTAACGGGTACTGCAAATCGAAGAATCTTTTGGAAGCGTTTAAGTTGTTAGATGAGATGCCCATGAACGGGATTCAACCAGTTGAATCCTTGTATGGAGTGCTTGTGAAGGGCTGCTGTGAAGAAGCTGATACCGAAAGGGCGCTTTTGGTATTTGACAGAATGGTGGAGAGCGGGCTTGCGCATACACCAACGTTTAACACGTTGATTAACGGGCTTTGCAAATTAGGGAAGGTGAATGAAGTATGTTTAGCGTTGAAAGACATGTTCACTTCCAAGAGTTTGACACCAAAAATAGAAGCTTTCGCACCCGTTTTACAATCTTACATAAAATCGGGAGAAAAATCAAAACTTTTTACAACCTTTGAAGATGTGATCTCATTGGGTACCAGTAAAACCGAAGCTTCAGAAATCTTGAATAATCTTCTTTCTGAAGAGAACAATTTCAAGAAATCTTTTGAGCTTTTGGACGTGTTATTAGTTAAGGATCTTTGTTGCAGCAACGTTTTTGATGGATTATTGGAAATGTTATGCAAAAGGGGGAAACTTTCTGAAGCATCGGCTTCCATTGATGAAGTGAACAAGAGAGGGTTGATACTTGGTTTTGACACGTGTAAGACTCTGATTGGTGGATTAAAGTCGAGCGGTTATGGTGATGATGGTGTGACAGAGGTTTTGGATAAAATGGTGAAGTTTGGATGGGTTCCTAGTTCAACGACTGTGAACGAGTTAATAAGTCAAGATGAAACAGATGTGAAAGAGGTTAATGTGTCGAATGAAGCAGCTTTGTAAGTTGTGGTTCTGTTGACAGCTGACAGTTGACGGTGCGGGTCAAAGATGTTTGCATTTTATTAAATCGGTCAACAAGATAAGATGATGATTTAGTTCATAATGATTTACACCAGGTAATTTTGAGTTGTTTTTTTCTCTAATTTGTATGTTTTTTTCAATATAAAAGCATATGTTTTTATAGTTCAGTTTTAGTTAACTGTTAATTTGTTTTTTTAGGTCGAGATATGTGAATAAAATTGCTTAGAGCCGATTTTGAAGAAACATGTCATTGAAATGAAAGGGAGGATGAAGGCGGTTGATGACGAAGAAAACCTTTAACTTGGAAAATTACTGGTGTAGTAGCTGACAAGAATACAATTTTGGTACTTTTTTTTTTTTTTTCTGTTTACTAGTTTTGGATATCAAGTAGAATATGTAGGGAGGATAGAGCAACAACCATGGTAAAGGCTTTGAGTTTGGGTTGAAAAAAGAGTGGGAATAATAGCCATTATTGTATTAACTGCAATTGACAAAATCAAGTTATAACCATTCAGGATTTTGAAATAGTGAATTGTAAGATTCATAAACAAATATTAATCATAATATTAATCATAAAACAGTTTTGCATTGATATAAAGTTTGGTTCTTTGTGCCCTGCTTGCGGTGCGCGCATATAATGTATATATGTGTGAACCCTCGGGTGGGCAAAAGTAAAATTGCACTAATTTTGACGTTATTTTACTAATTTTGTGAAAATAACGTTAAAAGTGATGGAAGGTTAATCAGGCATCATGTGGTGGCGTTGATAGCCGAAAGACAAGGGTACATGCACCAATCAGCCGGCGTCCCGATGATTGAGTGCTATGTGCCTTATGTAATATGTCCAAGGCTTGATGCAAAACTACTATCGAGCCGGGGGTCTCACCGGAAGTAGCCTCTCTATCCCCATGGGGTAGAGGTAAGGATGTCTACATCTTACCCTCCTCAGACCCTACCATAGCTTTGCTATTGGTGGGATATACTGAGTACAATGAATGAATGATAAAGTTTGGTTCTTTGTGTTGCTTACTTGATGAACTCATTTCTTTTGTGCGGGCCAAAATTGTTACCGGTATCAAAACAGTTGAATTTTATTAAAGTTAAACAAGGTACAACAATTTGTCAACCAACAAAATGTTGGTCTCCGCATCAAAATCTGCCTGTCTTGCAATTCTGACATGTGTAGTTATTACAAAATTGTAAATTCAGGAATTAGATCCAATCTTGATGATACAAGAATTGTTAAATGCTAAAGCTCCTACTTTCTCAAAATTCTGTACCAAAACTGTTTTTGTGTAAACGCACGTCGTTATGTTGAATACAGAGATCAACTCGTATACGTTATGGTGATAAGACTTTAATGGTAAAAAAAAAAGAAGAAAAAACTAAGAAAACTTCATTAAACTTGTAAAGAGCAATTATCATCTTCATTGACAACTGGTTACAAAATTGTTCAAAGTTTTAAGAAACTTGAACCAAAATCAAACTTAACTCAATTGATATATATTATCCTTACCATTAAGTTTAATACACTACAATTAATTAATTTTATATAGTTTGTATTCATCATCAATTCATCATATAAGGTCAAACCCTTTAGAAACAATCAACTGAAGAGGCAGATATTACAAGCAGCAAAAAAGTGTCCGGAAATCAGATTATTGTAGCGAATGAATCTCCTAGAACGCGTCTTAGTTACCAACTGTCACAATAAAGGTTCGTATTTCCATAGGGGCAAGTTCAACAACCAGCTTTTGCGAGTCAACGGGTCCACCCCTTTGACTTGCAGGTTCATCATTTTTGGACCCTTCTGCTTTCCACACTAACCTTTTCTTTTCCATTTCCGCCCTTCCTTGATTAGCCGATAAACTCATTTCTGATACTTTGGTTATCTTAAATAATATATAAATCGAAGATAAACAAGAAACAAGTCAAAAATAAATAATAAAACCATTATTGTACTTATTTTGTTAAAACGAACTGCGTTTTGGATCTTACCTTCCTTTTAGCAAGTAGTTTCTTCAACTCGACATTGGTTATCACCGAAAGATCCTTATCCTCTCCGATCTAAGACCAGAAAGTACAGAAATTTAACGGGACAGATATAAAGATTAGCTAAACGGAAAACGGGCCAAATGGGTCGAAGAGGTCAAACAGTCAAACATGTAGGACAATGTTCAAGTGTGTTTTAATGCTAACAAACTTCTAATTTGCTTATTCAAAAAGTTATCATAAAGGGTCATATAAAAAGATTAAGCTAAAAAGAAAACGGGTCAAATGGGTCAAAGAGGACAAACAGGTAGGACATTGTCCATGTGTGTTTTTAATGTTAACAAAATTCTAAAAGCGCGTTTCAAGTCGACCCAACCGATTTTGAAAAATGGCCCGTTTCTTACAACTCAGTACACTTAAAAGAAAAATCAAGAACCTCATATAAGTGTGCCAAACG
Organism: Bidens hawaiensis; assembly: GCF_021521415.1. Taxonomy (NCBI): domain Eukaryota; kingdom Viridiplantae; phylum Streptophyta; class Magnoliopsida; order Asterales; family Asteraceae; genus Bidens; species Bidens hawaiensis. The sequence goes on along the minus strand of NW_027491999.1, from coordinate 425,404 downwards.
AAGAAGAATTTTTCCATCTTCAAGATCTTGGAGTGTTAGCAATGCTACATTATCAGGGAGACTATAATTGAAATCCATTCCTGAAAATTTCGACACTTGGAAGCTTGCTCCTTTATTTCCATCCTGTACAACGCGGCCGAATTAATTAATTACTAATATACAATAACTATCTATAATATCTAAAAAAACACTAAAACTGCACTTTTCTTTCACCTGCTCAGTGAATGCCAAAAGAAGTGGAGAGTATATCTCCTGACCATACGATCGACGCCACTTGGCGCCCTCTCCAAGTGGATCCATTCTAATATAGTATTTACCTTGAACCTATACACACAAGTACTTGAATTATCAATTTGTCTATATTTATTGGAATAAATAATAATAATAATAATAAGAATAATACAAAAATGCTTACTGCTAATCCTCAACATTCAGCACCAACACAAACTGTTTCATCTAGAGCTTCTGCAACACCTTTTCCATCATCATAGAGCAATCTCCTGCAAAAATTACAAAAGTATTCATACTGTATAGGGAAAACCACCAAATTAACCATTTTGACCAAGAAAATAACAAAATTAACCATTGACTTTTTATTTTTTATTTTTTTACCAAACTAGCCATGGACTTTACTTTTGACCGCATGTCATCCTATAAATGGGTGAACCGTTCGGTAAAAAAAAAGTTTCGATGGCTAGTTTGTCACTTTTGTGGGTCAGCATCGTTATTTGTGTGATTTTCCTTATTATATACCAATATACATGCGTATGTGGCTGATTCAAAATTGTTTAATTGTAAACTGTGAGAACTAATGACATAATCAAGGAAAGATGTACCTATGAAGCATCAACTCCAGTTGCCCGTCAACAATGCTCGATCCACCAACGGATCTATCTACCAAAACTGAGAGCTCACTTATTTTGTCTTTTATGTAAATTCCAAGATTGATCTACAAAATAATCCAACTTTGAGTTAAGCATGTGTAACTCAACTTGAGTAATGTATGCATAATACTACAAAAGTTTAAAACATACAGGATAATAGTTTCCTGCAATTGGTTCATTCACTTCAAGATCCCAGTCAGCTCTATAGTCTCGAATCTGCCACAAAAAAATTACCTTAAAATATTACGAACATGTTTTTTTTTCAAGAATCACAAATTTAAGTTTTGATCAAATACCCGTTTTGTAAAATCTCGACCGTTAGAATCAGAGTAAAATGTTTTATTGCTTTTTATGGTGGTTGTGATCTTAGTTGTAATCTCTTTCCCAACTCCATCTTCCCTAGGTATGGGGCCCACCTGAAATTCAGATTATTAGTCATAAGCATGTCCCAAAAACAAATACTAAAAAGAGTAAAGAATGCTGAACTTACAGTGAATTTGACTTCCGCATGTTCCTTATGTTTGTACACTCTAGTGATCTAAAAAGAAATTAATAATATTATCAAAGTTAATCAAGAAAGGATGCTGATCAAATAATTTATTACCTGGTAAATCCAGTTGTTTATTTTCTGATGCACTTCATCATATATTGTCCCTCTTAGAACTGTTATATTCTGTAATTTTATTGCAACTGAACATTATTAATTCGGAATTTTGGATCAGGCTACAAATCATAGCATACATGCATCAGGAAATAAATATATACCTGCTTCTGAGAAGCAATAGGATAGTCACCATTTGGACGAAAAATATATGCTCCGGACGCCTAAAACAAAAATAATAATTTTATGACATAGTAATAACAATAATAAATAATTAACAATAACAATAATAATAAAGTTACCTGACCCGAGCCATCATATCCAGCATAATAGCTATATGATTGCTTCAAAGAGGCTTCAATCTTTCATAACCAACACATAAGACACACATTAGCAATTTAAATGTTAATAAGTTTGAGTAAATTACAATTTTCGTTTTTAAGTATATATTGAATTTCACTTTTCGTCTTTACACTAAGGAAATAACAAAAATCTCCTTTATGTTCATATGTTGTCACAGTTTACGTCCTTTCCACTAACGGATGTTAGATTTTTCCGTGTCTTGCACATGAGGGCATTTTGGTCTTTTTACCCAATTAACTTTAAAAATATATTTTATCAAGATAACGAATACGCTAAAGTACTTACAGAGCTTCGACTATTAGCATACTGAGAAAGCTTTCCTTCAGTTCCAGAATATATTAATTTTAAATTTCCCGTCCCTATCTGTATATCATCTTTTCCGTTTCTTGTAAGTGCGTAAAACTCTTCCTTTACATAAGATGAAGAGTAATTTTAATCAATACATAAAATTTGATTATTCAACATGCAAATAAATTTATTTTAAATAAAAGCTTAGACATTATAGATTTTTACCTGGTTTTTTGGTGCTAGAAATGATGTATGTGCTATATCCCAAAGGCGGAACGTCTGCTGTAAACGCAAGCCAATATTTTGGAGTAGAGTTTGGTGATTCACCCGTATATGCAGTCGTGTAGTAGTTTCTTATGGATATAGATTCATTTATTATAGGGAGAATTTGAGATTCAACTACTTTCTCACTGGAGTCATACACTGCAAGATTTTCACTAACAACCTAATGTAATAATATACAAAAAACCAAATGACCAATAATCAATATTAGTATCAATATCAATATCAATATGTATAATATAAGGAAAGGAGTATGATTGTATGAAGCATGATGTAATACTTACAGGAAGTCTTATAACATCAGATCTCTTCCACTCCAGTGAATTATATACAACAATCTACAGTAAAGGTGACAACAGTACATTTAATTTTGACGCGTGCATGCATAATATAACATAATGTTTTATGCCATTTCCTTGTGTATTGGACAATATCAGGTATGTGTGACAATCATGACCCATTTTTCTAAAGAACGGGTTGATTTGGGCAAAAGTTAATTTATATGGGTTTATTTGGGTCAACTCGAATTAGACAGCGGGTCAATTTGCGTCTATTCAAACTAGACACTGCTGACAACCATTATTTAACTTATTTTGCTTAGACCCGTACTGACCCGAACCTATTTTAGCCCAAGCCAAGTTGATTCTTTTTAAAACAACTCGTTTTGACTTGAACTCATATTGCTTAGAACTCGTATTGACTAACACCGTTTTTATCAGAGCCAAATTGATACTTTCTAAAACGATTCGTTTTGACCCGAACTCATATTGACCCAAGCGAAAATGATACTTTAAACAAGACCAATTTTAACCCGAACTCATTTTGCTGAGAATCTGTATTGACCAGAACATGTTTTGACCCGAACTCATTTTGCTTCAAACCTGTTTGTGACCCGTCACCAAACCCGCCGAGTTTTCCAGGCTTAATATTAAGTATCAAGAATCTCACTTACCAACTTTTTGCCAGATGAAAGATCAGCTTCAGTTGGAGGGCAGTTGCTTATGTTCAGAAGTGGACACTAGAAATTAATGAAGAAAAATCATTAGATACAAAAAGATATATATATATATTCTTTCTATCATATACACATATATGTTGCATACATACCTGTTGAATATTAGTTGCTGAACTTGCACATCCCGGTTTTGGTGATATCATGCAAGCTATCGATTCTGCAACCACCTTTTCAGCTTCTTTGTAACCTATCGCAAGGCGTTTTGAATCGTTAGCCACATGTTGTTGAGATGTACCACAAACAGCATTATGATGCTGAGCAACCCCTAATGCATCACCCAAATACTCGGTAGTTGGCCCGGTTTTTTTCCTTCCCTTTATTACTTCCAACTGTCTTGCTTCCTGAAATAATTTTAGTCAAAAACTAGAATCATAATCAAGAACTTTAAATAATAAACTAAGATGTAAAACAAATAAATACTTGTGTTACGCACCAGATAATAACCGCTCAACATTCTCACATATCCCTTGAGACTCTCAAGTTGAGAGCAGGCCTACTAGTGAAGTATCCTATCCAGTACGTGTTTATGTCGCTAGCATATCTAAAAAAACAAATATATGTTTAAACTATAAGCAAAATGGAGACTAGAAATGCCAATGCCATAATATTAAATATATAACTTAAGGTTTACAAAATATACTTACGGAAAATAATCGTCTTTTTTGAGAGACCAGGTGTCAGTCTCAGCATGTTTAGCATCAGTGTATATAGACGGTGTTGAATAGAGCGCATTGACCCGGCCATCCTGTATGCATATGTAGTCAAAACTCAAAAACCATTTTAAGTCCGTTTTGAATTTTTTTTAATATAATGCGTTAAATATGATTACAAAAAAACTATATTACTATAAAATTTTAAAATAAAGTGACTTAGGAGGTATTGATAGAGTAACTAACTTTATTGACATAATGAATAAACTTATCCATATTCCGAAACCATGACTCTGCATACTGATATTTGAAATCTGTCCCCATTGTCCACATAACATGATTTGTGCGTGTAATGTTTGCCTGATAATACAAGTTAAAGTTCAACAAATATTTTTAGTTCATTAATAATAAAACGACAGACGGATGCTAATAGTTAAAAGTTAAAACAAATACACGCAGCTCACCTGTGACAAAGCTGCATCTACAAAATCATTGACTCGTTCTTGAACGTTGTAGTCAAACAAGTTGACGTCATCCTTCAGTATAAAATATGCAGTTATGTATTTATGTTACAGTTTTAATAAATATTCATAAACCTTAATCTTGGTTTGAAGTTTACCTGGACGATCGGGGATTCGTCATTGACTTCAAAGTAGAATCCGCCAGGTGGTGGTTCATAATTTTCGGGGAATGCACCTGCAAAAATCTGTATAGATCAATGAAATCGTTAAATAGTGTTAATAATGATAAAGTTACACTTTCGTATGTTTTTAGTACTAATGATAATAATACTGAAACGGACCTGTGAAGATGACCCGAGACTCTTGGAGGCTCGCCAGATAACTTCAAGATTTTTATCCTGTTTTCGTTTAGCTCTATCTTGGTAATCAATCCGGCCAAAGAAAAGGGAATCAAATCCAACCTAAATGATCATAAGGGTTAAAGTCTAAAACTTGAAAATATTATTATTTAAGAAGCATCAGTAACATGTGACCTCTGCTCCCAATAGATAAGCCTGCACTGCGGAATGACCAAAGGGGTCTATTTGCCAGCCAACTCTTGGTGTTACATTAAACTGTTCCTTGATGAATTTATGCCCGTACGTTGTTTGATCAATCATGTCAATGTAATACGGTGCTGCCTCATCATGCATGCACCAGCCTCCATTTCTGCCCAACAAAAACAAATTACACATAACCGAGTTATATAGTACAAGATAAATCCATTACAATATATAAATCAAACACCACTTATGTGTCATGGTCATACACTCATACATATTGGCTCATCATACGGGTCACGATGTTTTCACGTCTAGTCATGTGACAACACACACCAATGACAAATTTTATAAAGCCCGTTTGACATTTGTCGTATGTTACGGCCCGTTTGACCATCCTTGACCTGTCATACGGCCCGTTTGACAAACTTTGACCTGTCATACGGCCCGTTTGACCATCTTTCACCTGTCATACAGCCCGTTTGACAAACTTTGACCTTTCATACGGCTCGCTTGACCATTTTTCGCCTGTGATATGGCCCGTTTGACCATCTTTCGCTTGCTATACGAGCCGTATGACTATCTTTTGCCTGTGATATGGCCCGTTTGACCGTCTTTGCCCGTTTGACCATCTTTTGCTTGTTATACGGGCCGTATGACCATCTTTCTTCGGTCATGTGGCCCGCATGATGACAGATGATATCAGATGGTGTATGTATAGCAGCCCAAGTATATCATATCTATCTGCTTACATCATCTCAAGTTGACCCAAGCTAACAAGGCGCTTGACTTTAGCTTGGGTTGCCACACTCTGCTCCCTCCACCAACGCTGGAAAAACGCCTGCAACATTCACAACAGTTTGTTCAAAACCAATATGATAGGTGCAAACACATAACTGTATTAACCGAACCTAAACCAAAGTAACTGACTAAACCAAACAGTTTATATCAAATAACATTTAATGTAAATCAGTAGCACAATAAAATCAAAGGGTTCAAGATCTTTAACCTGTTCAACATAAATAAACTTCCTATTCTTATCAGCTAATAGCGCTTGAATCGTCGAATCAAGAATGTTTTGAACACAAGCAGCCTGCATAATGATCAACACACAACAATTCAGATATCAAACAGTAAAGCAAAAAATTAATAAATCAATGAATGTGTAAGACAAAAAACAATTTAGATATCAAATAATTACTTGAATGGTGTTGTTGGATCCAACATAGTACTGATCAACAGTCTTCAACCAACCAACATCATCATGCGAATGCGGTACAAGATGCACATTAAGCTTCCCCTTCACAACTCCTTGTGCAGTATCATATATCATATACTTGGATTCCACACACACACAAATAACACTCAAGATCAAAACCACAAACACTCGAATATCCGCCATTGTCCGAAAACAAAAACCAAACTCTATGTCAAATAACTGATTCAGAGCATGTGGTCATGCAATCGAATATTTCAAAGAATATAAAATCCACAATGAAAGTGGCTTTTGTTTTGTGTATATATTATGAGTGTAGAAAACAACGAAGACTAAGAAGGTATTGTGCATGGACCCCATGGATTATTATTATTATTATTATTATTATTATTATTAATGCCTTAATGGCTTTGACCTGTTGTTTGTAAATTTCTCCACGTTTAATGGGTAGATGAATAATAAATATGAAACAGGAATATTAATTAATTGGCGTTTTTTGATAACTTATCTTTTTTATATCAATATCGTATCTTACAAATCATATTTGTTAAGTCGTGATATGTCGGATCTTATGTTTTTTGATATATCTTTTATTTACAAGACAAACTATGACGATATCTTGTATTTATTATTGTTATATATCTTTTGGTTGATTCTAACGAGTTTTTTTTATCAAAATGAATGAAGGAGAAAAATTATTTACCATAATAGATGATTTTGAAATATCAAAATGAGGTTATCACATATATTCTTTTACTTTTAAGGTTTAAAAGTAGAAAAAAACTACTAATGAGTTTATCCTCTCTTCTTTCATTAATAATCGGATCTTCTATCGTGGCTCCGATCCACTAGACTTCAATCGCAATTTCCGGGTTCGATTTTGTTATACCGAACATGTATGTCCAATTTTTGCTTTCTATCATGTTCGGTATTTGATCTCTAAGAATATTGGTTTGATTAGCATTATTTTTTATTCTTGTATTTGATTTCTTTCAGAATATGGTTTTTTTGTACGTTTTTTTCTCACAGCCATCTTTATTGGATTTCTTGAATGTTATTTTGATTCTTATATTTGATTTTGCTCATGTCTTGTAATTGTCTTACGATTTTTCATCACATCGGAATTGTTTTGGCATTTTCCTTAAGAAAAAATGAATGCTTTAGTGGGTGGAATTATTTTTGTTTATATTTTGATATTGATTCTTAACTTGTTAAACCTTGTTGAGAAATAAAGGATAAAGATACAATTAATACAATTTTGTGCAATACCAATACCTACAATGCTAGTTTTTATTTTCATGTTTATTTACGTGTACTTTTTCAAAAGTATATACCTTTTGACTCATATTGTAGAACTAAATTTTTAATCGATGTATACTATATCATTGTCTTAATGTCAGCGATTGCACAATTGTTGGCCCACTAAACATGTTCAGAACACTCGAATTATTATGTAACTGCATCCAAATTTATATACAAAGACAATAGATACCATGTTTACAACTGAAAATGGTTATAGAGAAAAGAATTATAATTATGATTGAAAAAAACAAATTAAAAAGATGATAATAGATTAATTGACTAAATAAAAGCAAAATAAAAATATGAATAATCTGTCCTCTTCTCTTTGAAAGAATGGGCGCTTTCGGTTCTGTCGGTGCTTGAAACAATTTTGTCTTCTCCATATTACTATATCTCTAGAGTCAATAATTTTATATGAGAAACTACTGAACTCAATCACTTGCTGCCGTTACTCTTCAGTTTTCTGTTGAGGTCTATCCTGTAGAGGTACTCAAATTAGATCAGTGATCGATTTCTAGGTTTCGTCGTAAACCTAATTGGTTACTTCCAATTACGTAAATTAATAGTTCAAACAACACTCAAATGTAGGGCATTTCCCATTTTTATAGGAACTTCTGTACCAAAAACAATGGTATCTCCAATTATAGCCCCCCTGGGATGTAAAGTATATCTCTTCTCACCATCCCTATAGTGTATGAGACAAATGTATGCATTTCGATTCGGGTCGTATTCTATGGTTACGATTCTACCATATATAATGTTCAGAAATTCAAATAAAGTTGTGAAGTTGAAATTTTTCAAAAGAGTCTTTGATTACCAGAAATCACTTTCATACCCCCAATTAGATGTTGTAAGCGACCCTAAGCTAATAAGGTATTTCGCCGGAAAGGAAAAAGGATTAAAATCGGGAAATGGGGCGAGCCGGATTTCTCACGGCTATTCGATCATTTCAATGTTTGAATTGAAGGTTCATACTGTCAGACTTATTTGATCTTATCAAATGTTATCATTTTTCTCGAATAAATCATGAATTCTGTAAGATACTATTAAAGATCTTATCGAAAACTTACAGCAGCTTGCCAAACAAAGGCTAAAAGAAAAAAGAATAGGGGTATTACTGGCATAACATCTACGATTGGATTCAAAAAAGCATAGGCTTCAGGCAATTTGGCGAAGAAAAGACTACTCGGATAAAGGGCATAATTAAGACAGATCAAACTAAAGATATTAAGCATAACAGACATTTTTTTCGTCGAGATAATTGCATTTTGATTGAGTTATTGGTATAAGGAAAAATGAAGAAAGTAAGGTAGACAAAAAAACCCTTCTTTTTCCACTCAATCAAAACTCCTCCAATTCTCAAAGGAGACTAGAAGAAATCATACTTTCATACAATATCTTAATTGAATTATATGTAATGATCAATAAATTAAGTTGAATTATAATAGATTATTAGAAAAAAAATATGACTAAAAAACCCTATTTTGATAAATACTTTCAAAATCACCTATTATGGTAAATAATTTTTCCCTTCCACCCATTTTGGTAAAAAAAAAAAACTCGATTGTGTCTATAATATATAGCTTTAATGATTAAGTTATTAATTCCAACATTTTATACATTTCTTTTAACAGAATATACAAGCAACTGATAAATTATAACTATTTTTTATAACAAAATATGAGTAAAATTTAATAAATTAATTAATATGTCAGACTATAATAGTATAATATCAGATTGTAAATCATTTGGTTAAGAACAAACTGTAAGTGCATTTATATAGTCCATTATGTATATTTTTTTAAATAATTGTATTTTTTTTGTTTATAAATTAAATATTATATTATCCAAATTAACCTCCTGTCCTTCACCTCATCCTATCATTATATTTCACATTTCACTCTACTACAACAACATACGAATGAGTGTGAAATATGTAAGCCCAAAATGCCTATGTGACGCTTACGTGACGAAGTCACATTTCACACATTCCGTAAAACATAGCATAATAGGGGTGTTAGAGCATTCTCATATCATTTTCTATCTCCAAACCAAAAATTACACTAAAACTCACTTTATTTTATATCTCCATTTCAATTAAATGATACTTCTTATACCTTTTATCATTACCTTTTCTCTTTCATTCACTTACAACCACTTTCAAAATATATTAAAAAATTATATGGAATGAACAGTAACTTTTCAAATATACAGAAAAATCACTATTTTTTCTAAAATATAAAAACTCTTAACTCACAATACCCTGATCACTCTCTAAATTATAAAAACACCCCTCACATAATATAAGGAGTTGGTTGAGAATGCTCTTAATTAGTTTGCTTTTTTGGCATGGAACTTTTTCGGACCAAACAAAAAACAAATGAATCAAATTCAGATAGTTGGAAAAAAAAAACTTAAAATTGATAATTCTTTAACATGGTCTAAAACCAACTGTTTATAATTTCCACAACAAAAGATACAAAAGCCAGGAAACATTCTAAAACAACACGCAAAAAATGGAAATTATTTAAATGGAAAGAGATTAGTGGCAGGGGCGAAGCTCTGTGGAACCTCGGTGGCCCCGATCACTGCTGTTTTTTCAGTTATTATGATAAATTTTGTGATTTTTTCTGAAAAATTTTATAGGTATTAAGTGCGGTCACCCCCAATGTATTTTTCCAAAAAGCTACGGTCACTACTGATTATGTATATAGAAACAAGATCAAATACATTTTATTCTTAACATGAAAACAGTGAGAACCAATTTGCTGTTATTGTTAGGTTTATTTTTATAAGTGTTTGCTGTTATTTTTTGTTCGTATTTGCTAATTTTCAATTATGACACGTTATAAGTATTTGCTTATTTGTATTTTGTTGTTATTATTAGATTTTTTCATTTGCTGGTATAAGTATTTGTTGGTATATGCTGTTATTATTTTGTTATTGATTTTGATTCTTTTGTTGTAATTTTTAGGTTTTTTTCTTTGTTATTATAAATAATTGTTTATGTAGATTGGTATTGTAGTTGATATTGTTTCTTGCGTTCTCATTTTTTTATAAATTGATATTATTTCCTACGTTCTCATGTTAAGACTAAAATGTACATGAGCCTTCCCCTATATATATATATATATATATATATATATATATATATAATACCTCATCGTTTGATTTTTCTAATAAAACCTCGTAGATTTTATAAGACCGGCTCAACACTCTCGGAGGCCTAAAACTAAAATATTAAGGTCTGCAAGAATTATAGAATGTGAATAATATGCAATGATAATGGATATTAAGCTATTATCCTTAGCTTATAGCCCATCAATGAGCTACTCTCGAAGGGAATAAAAACCTTACTATCTTATTTTTCACATTTTTTCTGATTTGTTTTCATTTTCGTTACTTCTCTTTTTAAATGTCCAAGTTGCACCACTGAACCATTTGACGTACTTAAAAGAAGATTAAAGATGCCAAGTTTAATCCAAGCTAGTTTTATGCTTAGAGGGAAGTATTGAAAGATTAGCATAAAACTTAGATGCTATGTTTTTTTTTTTTTATTTATATTATGGTTATGATGTTAATTAATTGTGACGTTAGTATACGGGTCAATGATAATTGAGTTTGGTGAGAGGGAGGACGATGATATATAATCAATGATAAGTTAAAGGCGTTAATATAATAATAATAATAATAATAATAATAATAATAATAATAATAATAATGAGGGGAAAGTTAACGTACAAATGAAATTAGCGTGCTAATTATGAGAATCAAGTAGAGTAATTATGTAATTACTCTATGATGCAATTACATAACTATTCTATTTGTATATATAATTACTCTATTTAATTCTCATAATTTTTACGTTAATTTTATTTGTATTTGATCCAAACCAATAATAATAATAATAATAATATAGCATTGTGTGTGTATCTAGAGAGAATAAAAAACATGCATGACACTTCTCATTACTTGGTTTAAGACTTTAAGTTGGTACATGGCAGTTAAAAGAAAAGTAAAACAAAAAATTTAACATTGCAACTTAGCTAGGTGAATCAAGACGCACACACTTTTCTGAATTTATTTAGAACTAGGCATTTTATAGAAAATCAAGGTGTTACCAGGTGGGCATTGGAAAACAAAATGAATCTAAGTACTCCGCTATCTTTAAGAAACGGACTTCAACTAATTTTTGGTGAGGACTAGGTAAGTCCGCTTGTGCCTTTAGCATTCTTGGACGTTGAAGACAAAAAAAAGGATGGGAACCAAGGTGCCACCTCAATGCTAGTTAGTTGAAAAATAACAGACTACCTAGATTTGATTGGTTTTCCAATATCCGCCCAGAAACACTTTCATTTTCTACAAACCGCTTACTCAAAAAAAAAAAATCTTTAATATGATAATCATGACTCCCCTAATAGTTTCTTGGATCATAATCTTGCCAATATTGCGTGGACCCATAATCAGATGAGCTACCCTGAAGATTCCTAGACGACGATGATGAATTAGATGACTGCAAAATGTTCGGATAATAATCACCCATTTGATCATTTGAACCCACAAGAAACTGTGAGTAATCAACATAATTAGGATCTACGGTGGTGTGATACGGCAGCTGAGGCTGTGGAAGTGGTTGCTGAAGGTGGTGGGGAAAGGTAGTTAGATAACCTAACTCCGTCCTCCCTGGTTGAACCCTTTCAGGGAAATTGAGCTTTGCTTTGTTACCTTTAAACCTAAGAGCGGCTTCATCATAAGCATTGGCTGCATCTTCCGCGGTCTCAAAGGTGCCGAGCCACACCGGAGCCGCCTTCTGTGGGTCACGTATCTCGGCTGCCCATTTTCCCCATGGTCGTTGCCTTACTCCTCGATAGTGTCTCCTCCTTTGGTTCACATCTGTTCATAACACGTACAATTGTGATTCACATGCACATGCATATAATAATAAACAAAAGTTACATATAAATCACATGTTTCAAATAATGAGACGAAATATATAATAAATTGAACATATGGGGTCTTCTTAGATGAGTCTGGCATGTATGTTGCACGTACAATTGTGGTCTTCTTAGCTGAGTCTAGAATATATAGTAGAATGCATGTTGCATGTGTGGATCTTGATTGTAATAAATTGGAAAATTGGAAAACAAATATGTTGACATGCACACATCACATACGTATAAATTTGAAAACACAACACAAATGTTAAACACACGTGATATGCATAAACCAAACAAAAAACACACGTGAAGTGCATGTATTATGAAGGCAAAATAAACCCAAAATGTTGCAACCATAATTATCTTAAAAAATAGGTATACTACGTATGCAAATATGCATACTTATATATAATTTGTAAATTGTTATACTACATATTTGTTTGGTTCCATGTGTGTGTGAGCGCACATGCACACACACATACATATATATACATGCACACACACATACATATATATATATATATATATGTGTGTGTGTGTGTATGCTTAATTATGATGCCACATATTTGTGCTTGCAGCTAAATGCCCATATTTGTGCTTGCAGCTAAATGCCCAATGATGAATCCTAGAGAAAATTTCACATTAGTTGAAAGAGGGGTTGGTGCCAAAATTTCATATATTCTGATAGGGATTTTAACATACATACCTCTAAAAAATTTCAAAAGAGTTGGTCGGATCCCTATACTTAATAGTAAAGGTCCGTCATATGCATGTCCATGTAAATATCAACTATATTTGTTTATCATGCATGATAAATTGAAATATTTACATGTGTTGGAACTATGGAACTGTGTGTGCTATTGTATGTCTACGTATAAGAGACGGTTAGGGATTAGAGAGAGGAGCAAAAGAAAACTTTAAAAAATAAAAGAGAAACTAATTAATGAATAATTAGTTAAAGAGACAAACCGCTCAATATTCTATAAATATACATTTTCATACACCTTTTAATCTTTGAATTTAAAAAGGAAAAGTCTAGTAGTACGTATAGATTGTTCTATATATTCTCACTTTTCACAAAAGATATATGTTTTTCATTTGATCTGTTAATATGCAATGCAATGATCTAGATAAAAGAAAGTGGAAGTCTGTACCTGGTGATTGTTGAATAACTTGCGGCGGTTGATTTTGAGTAGCCGAAGACATTTGATCACCATGACTGCTGTTGTCGGTGGTGTCGTCACCGCCAATGACCTGAGAGAGGGCGGAGACTATGGCAGTCATATCCTCTTGTGACTGAGGAGAGTACACCGGAAACGTGTCGTCTTCTTCCTCCTCTTCTGTCCGAGTGGTCCTCTTACCATGTCTTCTGCGAAACATCCTTCCACTTATATTATATTCTATTATATGTGTTTGTCTGTTTATATCTATATTGAGAGAGAAAGAGATCAAATGTGACTTCTGCAACAAGAGACTTGGGAGAGTTTTGGATCTGATCAGACGAACGTCTATATATAGTGTTGCATGGTGTGAAACCTTTGAATAATATTCACGCGTTTTTAAAGCAGCTACATGCATATCTCATCTCATATATATATATATATGTACGTATTTTTTAAGATATATTATATATATACCTTTAGGTTTCTTTAACAATTTGAAATTGTATATGTGTATCTTTTGAAATTCTTGTTTGTTTGTAGCTTATGCATTGAATGGAAAGGAATATAGATGATTTTAAATAAATAAATATATAGTTTACTTAATCAAAAGTTATATGTTGAACTATATGCATGGGATTTAAATGAATAATACTTTAGTTAGATCGCGACTTCAAAATTTTGACATTTCTGCATGCATCGATCACCTTTTATCATTAGTTCATAGATTCAACGCATGCGCGCTATTTGAATTTCATTTATTTCAGTCTTTGTTATATTGTACTAAAAGAAACATAAAAATATGTAAGGTGTAAACAAATATTCTAAGACTTTAGTTTTATGTATAGTGCTAATTCTCTAGACATTATTACAAAATACTTCATGAAATTCGAACATTAGTCAAAATAAAAATATTCAGAGTAGCATCCTACTTAAATGGAACTCAAGTAGTGGATCTATCTATAGCAGCATTATTGTGCTTCTGGTGCGAAGTGAAGAAAAAAACGAACTAAACACAAAAGGCAAATAAATGAACACAAGGATTTAACGTGATTTGGTTTAAACTAACTTGCGTATGTCTACGAGCGGCAACTAGATATTCTTTTATTTTATTGATACAATTCCGACTACAAGTACATATATAAATATAGACAAATCCAAGAGTTATAAGTTCGTGCTTAATTACAAATCACTAAACGAATTGGGCATAGGGTTAGTTGCCGTTGTGCCCCTTCTCTCTTCTTGCGGTCTCATCTAAACATGGCCTAAAGGCCTAAGAAGCCCACAATCTGCCACTTAGAGGCCATGATACTTATGTTTGCACTTACGATCATATTTTTTTATCTGTTAAGCTTCTTCTAGTTGTTACCGCCTTGTCATCAATTAACCTGAAGACCGTATAAAATCATATTTCTTAATGTTTGTCCAGGAAATTGAATCTTCTTTTTAACCACTCAAGGTGGCTTAGTGATAGTGATAGAAGTTATCCGTAGAGACTTAAGTTCAAACCTTATACGTTTTGATTTTGGGTGTCATGTGATTAAAAAATATTATTTTAAGAACACGCCATAATTCATCTTTTAGCAATCCCAATGCAATAAGCTCAAAGTAATCATGGTACCGGTTGCCACGTAATTCATCGATCTATTAGCCAATCACACTATGGGTAACACCGTATTTTTAATTTTTTTTAGTTTAAAAAGGAGAGTGCCTACAATGATTAACATGATCTGATTTAGAAGTGACGTATGCCCACGATCACAAGAGTAATCATGCATGTTGAATCAGATTAGGGTATTATAAGAAGAAATTATTATACTGTGATAAGTAAGAGCAAAGGCTTGATAAAACTAATTCGGAGCTAACTAAATATGGGTTTTTATGTAAATTAAGTAGGTGTAGCTGTAAGTATAAAAATTGTTATAAAAATACATATAAAGCTCAAAATAATAGACAAATTAATTCAAACAATATTATTGCAAATTTGCAATTGTTCTTTCTTAACTTATATTTTACAATCACAACTTGATTTTGTTAAAACTTAAGTAAGCGGTTTTTTAATGTGGTTAACCCTAAAAAAAGAAAAGAAAAAGAATCACTACAAGAAAGTAGATATATGGGGGCAAAACCTTTTAGGCCTTTAGGGACGACATGTCCTTTCTGTAGCTCTAAAACCCCTGTAGAGACAACTTTTTGCTTACACAGATTTGGTCACTACATGCTTGTACCGATAGGTCCTTAGGTTGTCTCAATAGGTGTTGTCTCCATAGATATACTTTTAGGAACGATATGTGGTGTCAACAGATTTAAATAGAAAATACTTGTTTTTACTCTGTAGAGAGAACAAGTCGTTTCAATAGAATTAAAATAAAAAAAATTAAATTCAATTTATAGAAACGACATGTCATCTCAATAGACTAACAACAAAAAAAGATATTCAAAATTTGTAGAAACGATATGTTGTCCCTACAAAATAAAACATCTTAGACATCTGGTAAACCAATAGGGAAGATACGTCGCCTCTATAGGAATTATATATATATATATATATATATATATATATAATTTGCATTTTTAACCTGAATTCAAACAATATAAAAAAAATTAAAACGACACATAATATTCAACGAAAGTTCAAAATACAAAATAGTTAAAGTTCAAAACACAAGATATTCAAACTTCTAAATAAAGGCAAAACATTCGGTTCCTAGTTATCATCTTCATCAAGTTGAGGCAATATTCTTCTCAGTACATTTATTTCCTGTTGCAACTGCTGGGTCATTTGTTGCATTAGAAACTGATACTGTTGGTTTTGTTGTTGCATTATTTCCAGTAATGCTCGGTTTGAGAATGGTGACACTTGTTGCTGCTGGGCTGCTTGTTGCTGCTACATTTCTTGCATTTGTTGTTGCATTTTTTGCATTTCTTCTTGCATTTCTTGCAATTGTTGTTGTGGCGGGGGGTATGACCTTGATATTTCGGGGGTTACATTTCTCACAACACGTCCAACGCCGCGTATGTAACCACGCCTAGAACCTAAAGCACGCTGGAGTACCACAATCTCATCAACTGTTGCTGGATCAGCCGAATCTTTCAACGTTTATGCTAACTCGTCTTGAATTTTACCCTACATTAAACGATACATTATATTTTTTTTACTAAAACTTGACAGCAAAATTGCTTTAAAAGGAGCAGAACCAACCTATTCAAATAGGGTTGTTCACGGTCCGGTTTGGCCGGTTTTTGAGTCAAACCACAAGCCAAACTGTTACTAACGGTTTTTTATTGTTGGAAACCGAAACCTAACCGTTGAAATTCAAAACCGAACCAACCCGAATTGTTACTAACGGTTTGGTTCCGGTTCGGTTTCAAGGTTTTAGCTCATTGCACTTATGCATAAGCGCTCAAATAACAGAAAACAATCAAACAACTTAAAACAAAAAAAAATCCTAATGCAATACCAAAAACTACAAATTCACTAGTATATAATAAGCCCTCAAATTGTAACAAATTAAGCAAAAGGAAAAAACCCTAACACAATACACAAAACTATAAATTTACTAATATATAAGCACTCCAGTAGCTGACAACAAGGAAAATTGCAACAAATCACCAAAAAAGCCCTAACTCGTTACACAAAACTACATATTCACTGATATTTAAGCGCTCAAATAACATAAAACAACCAAATCGCAACATTAAGTCAAAAAAAAAACGTAATAGGATTTCTTTATAGGATCAAACCAAACCGTGAACACCCCTATATTCAATAAATAATAATAAACAATAACATTTCATTTATCTCAACAAATGCAACTATACTAAGAATAATATCTATAACGAAAACCGGTTATATAAGACTAAACCGAACAGCTAGATTATGACAATTTTTATATTGTATATATAAATAAATATATGTATATATATAATAATAAGATACTAAATCATACAGCAAATAGTTGTTTACAAAAATTTAAGCTCTATTGAATGTCTATTGAAGCTATAATGAAGACTTTTACAACTACTTAACAAAAGACTTTTAATACCTCATTTAAGCTCTATTGAATACCCACACATAAATAATAAGATACTAAATCATACAAAAAAAAGTTTTTACTTACCCAATCTGCTTCACAATCCTTGTTTGCCCATCCTTCCCCTTCCTTGAAATACGTCTTCTTGAAAATACCAATACGACTAGAACTTCCAGTTTTTTACTCCTTCGTAAACACCAAAAATACTAATTTTTAGACTTCAATATGAAAATTAATAGATCCTTGTGTAATATTGACAATTTTCTTACGTCCATGTGTTGAATTTGGGCAAAAGATTGACTGCCTTGAAAACTCGGGTATTTTTGTTTTTTTCGGTTATTTTTATTTGCTTCACATCTCAACCTATAGCCAGGATCCATGAACAAATCATCAATAAGCTTAATCCACTTGACTACATCATAATTCTTTAGGGGACACTTCTTTGCTGTTTCAACGTCGACATAACCTCCATTTTTTTCAAAATGTTCCTTAAATTTAGACTTTCGAGATGCGTAGCGTCTGTGACAATCAGCAGTAATTCCAAGCTGAATACTTGACCATTGGATGGGATCGGCATTTTTAAACTTGTTGAAATTAAAGTAATCCTGTAAAAAGAAATAATTGGAGATGTAAAAGTTACAAAATTGTAATACAAATATATAATTAATTACACATGGAGGCCTTACGAAAAGTTGCGGATAAACAATATTTTTATCCTCATCTGGAACATCCTTCCAACTTTCATAATGCAAAGGAACTAGCGCTAGAATAGTGTTGGAGATCAATCTTACAAAATCCGAGGCATTCGCTCCAACGAACTTATATTGACGTGCCCCTTCAACAACTTCAAGGGGTAGTGGCTCACCCTCATTTTGTTGACATTTATTATGTAACTTTATATTTCTCCCCGGTCCACGCTTTCTTTTGGCTTGGGCTACATATTTATACATGAAATTGAAAAGTTAGCAAATTAAAAAGATATTCAATATAAAAGGACATATAATTAAATGGAACAACTTACAAGACTCGCAAATGCTAGGGGTTGTATTTGGATTCCTATTGGGGTCCTGACTCCCACCATCCCCCTCGTGTCAATGTGCAACATCTGCCATCCCTTAACAAAAAAAAAACAAAACATGTAATAAAGATATAATAATAAGCATTCTTAATAAATATTCACAATTTAACATGAATAACTTATATACATACATGGAAATTCTAAATTGGCGCTACGTTATATCGTTCCCTCCATTCAGCCCAAAATAGTTGCTTCATTCTTTTTTTCTAAATATTTATTTATTAAAAAATCTATAAAATAATTATATTTAGCTATAGACACCACATTTCGTCTTTATAGGTAAACTAATCTTCCACCCGTCGCGTTGCGGCAATCTATTAACACGCGCTCGGTTGTTATGGATAAGTTCGTTATGATACTAACAATAATTTAGAAAAAGAAATAAGGCATAAAACATTAGTGGCACACTTAGCTTCGTTACGGTACTAAAAAAATTAAATTAATAAACGCCCAGAATTTGGTTACGGCACCGGAACTAAATCAAAAGAAACTCATATAACTTATGAGAAAAATATAATGCACTTAAAATGATGTTTATTCGGTCAATAACACCCGAGTATTACGGTGGCAAGTTGACGCGAATTCAGTCATTTTTGGTTATCTCTGTTACGGTATATGATACAAAAAAAAGTAACATATGTAAAATGACGTTTATTCGGTCAATAAAACCTGGGCATTGCAGCGGCAAATCGACGCAAATTTGATCGGTTTTGGTTATGTTCACTATGGTATATGATTAAAAAAAAACATATTTAAAATGACGTTTATTCATTAGTTCGATTACATTCGTTACGGTAACGGAACTACACAAATTACATATTTAAAGGTAAAATATAACACTAAAACAATCAAAAATTCCCGACTTGGTCTGAAGGTCTGCAATCTGAAAATATAATACTGTTTGTTTTATAAACTGGATATCATCTGCATAAGCTGAAAATTAGTTACCAGTAAACTGGATATCGTCTATATAAGTTGAACGGTGGTGGTGGACGGTGGGGTGGTGGTGATGGACGGTTGTGGTGGGTGTGGATGGTGGTGGTGGCCGATGGTGGTTGGTGGTGGTTGTGGTGGTGGGCGACGGTGGTTGGTGGTGGTGGTGGTGGGTGGTGGTAGTGGATGATGGTTGTGGCCGACGGTGGGTGGTGGTGGTGATGGACGGTGGTGGTGGCGAGGACGGTGGTGGTGGGTGGTGGTTGTGGCCAACGGTGGGGTGGTGGTGGTGATGGACGGTGGTGGTGGCAAACAGTGGTGGTGGCGGCGGACGGTAGTGGTGGGTGGTGGCAACGGCAGACGGTGGGTGGTGGTGGTAGGTGGTGGACCGTAGTGGTGGCGGAAGTGGTGGTGGTGGTGGGTGGTGGACGGTGGTGGTGGCGGACGACGGGTGGTGGTGGTGGCGGACGGTGGGTGGTGGTGGTGGTGGCGGCGGACGGTAGTGGTGGGTGGTGGCGGAGGCGGACGGTGGGTGGTAGGTGGTGGACCGTAGTGGTGGTGGTGGGTGGTGGACGGGTGGTGGTGGCGGACGGTGGTGGTGGGTGGTGGTGGACGGTGGTGGTAGGTGGTGGACCGTAGTGGTGGCGGAAGTGGTGGTGGTGGGTTGTGGACGGTGGTGGTGGCGAACGGCGGGTGGTGGTGGCGGAATGATTGGTAGGTTGGTGGGAAATATTTAGACGGCATGTCGTCTTTATAGTTTATATGTTAAACATTTTTTTATTAGTATTGAACATATTTGATGGATTGGTGGGAAATTTTGGCCCCTAATTTTTCATTAGTCAAACATTTTAAAGACAACATGCTGTCTCTGTAGGTTTAAATACATATTTTTAGTACTTTTTTTAACAAAGATCATGATTAAAATAAATTTATAAAAGATTAATTTTCCCTAAATACTTTTTAGGGACAATACGTTGTCTCAATGGGTTATATTATTTTTTTAATACAGTTTTTTTTCCGGAATGAATAAATTTTCCTTTTATTAAAAGTAAATTCTTTTCACTCAAATTTTTTAGGGACAACTAGTCGTTTCTATAAGTTGTAATATTTTGAATTTTTTATTTTTTTTTTATTTTTATCTTTAATTAAACAAAACCAAAAAATGTATATATGCATATTAAATGTTGCAGAGACGACATATCGTCTCTACAAGTTAAAACACTTTTTTTATTCTTGTTTTCCATCAAACACGAGTTAAAGAAAATTAAAAGAAAGTCATTTTCAATCTATAGGGACGACATGTGGTGTCTGTAAGTTATCAAACTTTAAAAGAAGGAAAATCCTATAGAGACAATATGTTGTCCCTATATGATAAACTATAGAAACAACTTGTGTTGTTTCTACAGGTTTCGTCCCTGTATGGTCTTTTTCTTGTAGTGAATAGGATTAGTAGTGCTAAAGTGTATTAAACTTGACATGTACCGTAATTCATAAAAACTAAAATCCTTCTATATTAATTGCGTATCAAACCTATAAACATTATCATGTTATGAAACAAGTGACTTATTTGAAACTCGTCACTCATTTTAATCCTAAGCAGATGACACGCAATTTATGCTTGCTTATAAGTACATTTTTAATAAGAAAATTAGAACTCTACCTACAAAAACTTAGAAACCTAGCTTGCATTTCCTATTTACCATCTATTTTATCCTTCATCATCTTGAGCCTCCCTAGCTAATTACGTACCAATGCTTTTAATCCTCTAAATGTTCTCCCTCCAAAAACAAAAAAAAAAGAAAGAAAGAAAGAAAAAAAGAATATTAGCATCTACAATTAGAAACCAACAACCAAAAAATTACAAAATAAGATACCTTGTGGTGCTTCTTTTAGGGGACTCTTTGTTTCAGCCACCTTTTGACGTAGAGCTCATTCAAAAGCTAGAAAATTTGGATCAGCATGATAAAGGCAAAAAAAAAATAAAAAAAGACTTTGTATGTTTACTCTACGTGAGAAGTTACTGACCCCAAAGTAGAGGTGTTCAAAAAAACCGGTTACGGAACCGGTTTGGGCGGTTAACCGGAAAACCGGTTTTTTAAAAACCGGTTTTTTTAAAAACCGGTTTGACCGGTTTACGTAACCGGTTTACGTATCGGTTATACGTTTTGGAGCCAAAACCGGTTTTGTAACCGGTTATAAAAAAAAACCGGTTTTTTTTTAATAACCGGTTATTAAAAAACCGGTTAACCGGTTTTTAAAATAACCGGTTTATAGCCGTTATAAAAAAAACCGGTTAACCGGTTTTTTAATAACCGGTTAACCGGTTAAACCGGTTTTCGAACGTTACCAAACGGCTTTATAGCCGTTTTTTTTTTTTTTTGCCCGTTTTTTTTTGCCGTTTTTTTTTGTTTTTTTAACCCCCACAAACATCTATATATAGTTTAGGTTGGGTATTGGTTAGATCACACTTGATTATACAACTCCAAAAGCTCTAAACGTTTATTTCATACGCGATTATAACTCCAAACGCTCTTCTTTCGTAGTCGTTTATTTCATACTCGAGTATACCACTCTTAATTCGTTGTCGATTATCATGGCCTCCCAAAGTGCTGCTTCATCGGTCAACATGGGTGCCTCGAACACGGGAGAAACCGTCGTTCGGGTCATCCCCACGAAACGAAACCAAGATATTTGGCAACATTTCGACCTATGCGAAATGTCTAACGGAACCCAAAAAGCTAGATGCAAACATTGTTTGAAGTTTTATAACAAAGAAGCAAACTCCAGTTTAAGAGCTCATGTAGAAAAGCCCTCTTGCAAGGTCTTGAAGGACGAATCCGGAAGTAGTTCGCAGCCGGAGATGACGAATCAAGGAACGGTGTTTACGTACGACCTTGAAGCGGTACGTCAACAGTTTGGCAACTTTGTGATTCAACAATCACTTCCTTTCAACCACTTCGACAACCCTCAATTCACGCAGATGATGCAAAAGTATGTTCAACCACGCTACCAACACGTAAGTCGTTCGACCCTTAGAAGAGATATGCTTAAAGCATGGAAAGACGCTAAATCCGAACTAATTTCATACTTTTCAAACTTACAAACTGGTGTGAACTTAACAACGGATGTGTGGTCGGTACCTAATGGTTCGCCCGACTCATACATTTGTGTGACGGCTCATTGGGTTGACCCCCGGTCGTGGCAAATGATGAAACGAACCGTTGCGTTTCAATTGTTTGATTACCCGCACACGGGTAGAAATATTTTTAAACTCTTGGATAAAGTCATTCGACAATACAAGATTGAAGATAAAATCTTTTCAATATCGTTTGATAACGCGTCCAACAATACGGCCGCGGTTGGCCATTTAAAATTAAAGTATAAACCTATTTGTGATGGAGCGTTTTTTCATAGCCGATGCATTGCACATATTATCAACTTGGCCGTGCAAGATGGGTTAAACGTGATCGAAACGCAAAGAAACAATTTTAAAAGAATGTTACGAGATGTTTTTAGCAACAATAAAACATTTTCAAGATACAAAAAATTTTGTGATGAAGCTAATTGTCAATGGTTGGGGCCCAATTGGGATTGTCCAACAAGATGGAACTCGACTTGTGATATGTTTGAGAAAGCCATCCAACAAAAAGAATCACTAGTTGCGTTTCATCAAATAATGTCAAGTAGGGGTAAATGTGCACCGTACGATCCTAGAAACTGGTTATTGATTGAGATCGTTACGGAGGTTCTTCAAATTTTTAAATCTTGCACAACTAGTTTATCCGGGTTTACTATCCAACAAGCCCCATTGCTTTACCAAAAATTGCTGTCATGTGCACAAAGTTGACTGAAATTCATTGTAGGGGTGCACCTTATTTTGATATGGGTGCAAAAATGAAAGAAAAATTTATAAAATATTTTCAACAACTACCCGCTGTTTTGACCTGTGCGGCTGCGTTAAACCCTTGCATCAATGTTGGTGGTGTTGAAGCTTTAATAGAAAAAATTTGTGATGAGCTAGGGTTAAACGACGATCAAAACCCCTATCATAGCCAAACTTTAAAGAATGATTTCAACACCACATTGGCAAACATGTATGATGTTTACCTTACAAAACACGGGTCGTCTTCCCAAATTCATGACTCGTTAAGAGCTGTTGCCCAATCCCAATCCCAAACCGACCTTGAAATGGGGATGTACTACATGATTTGGGAAGACGCCGGTAAACGTCAAAGGGTAAACACCCCAAGCAGTGAACTTGGAAGGTATGGTGGTACCAACTTTGTGAAACACATGACTCCGGATGAATTTAGAAGTCTTGATTTGCTGGCTTGGTGGAGAGGTAAGGAGGATGAGTTTCCGATCCTCGCCGCCATGGCCAAAGATTTACTAACGGTCCAAGCTTCCACGGTAGCTTCGGAGTCTGCTTTTTCTGTTTCTGGCAGGGTTATATCGATTAGGAGGACTCGACTCACTCCAGCAGCTGTAGAGATGTCGATTTGCTACAAGGATTACTTGGACTCTTTAGACAGGGCACAACATCAACGCTCACTCGAGGGGGAAATGGACTATGAGGCGGCCTTGTATGAAGACGAGGTCAATCAAGGACACATTCAACCAATGACCGATGAAGAAGCCGCGTACGACGATTACCTAAGGAATAGCTCGGGATCGGGTAGCGAAGAAAATGAGTAACAAACATCAACTTGTTAATGTAATCGTGTCTAAGCATTCTTTAATGTTTGTATTTTTGAGTTACGAATATGCGATAACGATTTAATGTTTGTATTTTTAATGTAAAAGCTATAAATGAAAGTTATGTGTTTTTAATCTTCCAAGCAAAGAATGCTAACAACGAAACCCTAAACCCTAAACCCTAAACCCTAAAGCAAAAAAAAAAAAAAAAAAAAAAAAAAAAAAAAAAAAAAAAAAAACCGGATAACCGGTTAGACCGGTTATTAAAAACCGGTTATAAAAAAACCGGTTTAATAACCGGTTCTAACCGGTTTTTTAAACCGGTCCAAACCGGTTTGGCCGGTTTGAGTTTTCACCATTAAAAACCGGTTAATAACCGGTCCGGTTATTAACCGAACCGGTTTTTTTCTGGATAAAAAAAACCGGTCCGGTTAATAACCGAACCGGTTTTTTCAAAAAAACCGATTTGTGCACCTCTACCCCAAAGTAATAATGTCACCCGATTTCCATTATCAGGAACCTCAAATCTGAACTCAATTGTTTTTAATCAATTTTAGCGATGTTGATTTATTTCATTTTTATTATGATATCGCGAGAATGTTTAATTTGAGTACGTTGCATTTTTCATTTTGGAAGTTAATTATGCGGCCGTCTTTAGTTTTTCAAAATTTGGTTCAACCTAAAAATTTGGATTTACTTGGATTGATATAATAGTTTAGTGATTGAACACTATGTTGAGATTTCTGATTCCCCTCTACGTCATGGTGTGTTA
This sequence comes from Bidens hawaiensis, assembly GCF_021521415.1. Lineage (NCBI taxonomy): Eukaryota > Viridiplantae > Streptophyta > Magnoliopsida > Asterales > Asteraceae > Bidens > Bidens hawaiensis. The sequence goes on along the minus strand of NW_027491999.1, from coordinate 400,194 downwards.
TAAATTCAATTTATATGAAATTTGATTACACTTGGGCACTGCATTTTCATTGGCTCTGAATGCCAAGGTTGATCATAATAAATAAGTTCCTAAATACTAAGAAACACTGGGGCTGGGTGAGCCTTAAGTTCTGCTATTTCCAACTCCTAATCTTCTCAAAAAAATCTTAATTGGTAAAACAAAATGAGCACTAGGACTCTAGGAGAAGTACACTTGTCACAACAATGTGCCGGAAAGTCTTCGTTAGGAACATAATAATTAGTGACCGGAGATTCTCGATCTATGCACTTACCTCCAAACATGCACTAGAGATCTACTCTTTCACAAACAGAGTGCCAAGCGGCCAGCTGGTTGTCGTTAGTCGTGTTCCTTAAAACGTTGTTGATCTTCGTTTTCGATTGTCAACAAAACAAATTGTTTGTTGTAATGAAATAAATCCCCCCAAACAAAATTGTTTTGTTGAGCAACTTCCACATAGATTAATTTAGGTTGGTTTTTAATTAATCCTTTGGGCCTAGCCTCCAAGAGAAATAAAGATATATAGTCCATATGCTACATCTAGTATATGTCTCGGGCTCGAATCTTATAACTTAAACGCCATATTAACACAAGTTTTATTTTACCTGATCTATTAGTAGTGTGACTTTACGTTGAACATACTCATGCTTAAAAAAACAATGAACGGAAAAGGGACGTTTTATTGTTCCGGTAGATATGCAAAAAAATCGAAAGTAGTAACTATATGGTTTTTACTCTTAACTAGAACATAACAAATTTGGTCTTTTGACATTAACTCCCTCCACTACCAAAAGGCTAGAACTTGAGACCTCATGATATCAAGTGACACTTAGAGCATTCACAACAAGAAGCTTCGACAAACAGGCACATCAATGCCATATTATATTTCAAACTTTTCTTAAAACCCTCATTTTGTTCCACAGCAACAAACCCCACAAAAAAATTATTAAAACTATATATATATATATATATACATATATATATATATATATAAGATTAGGTTTAATTCAGAAGTGTTTCTTATTGCGAAAGTGCGAGAAATAACTCCAACCAATCACTTTTTTTCTTTTATTTTATCATTTATTTAATGAAAAGGGTGTTATAGTAAAATGCAAATTTTTTCATATTTGGTAGGTCATAATGTATGAAGAGGTTACAAGTAATTTGTTTTCATATTTTTTAAAATATAGTCAAATCAACCTATATTGAATTCTTTATCATATTCAATTTTGTTGTTTATAAATATTATTTTTTTTATTCTCGTAATTTGATATTCATACCTTTATCCAGATAGTGGTTCTTAAATACAATAGCACCGACATATTTACACACTACATAAATGAGCATACACATGAACAAAATTACATATACAAAATTCAAAATACCACCTACATAGTACATATATGAACCTACACGGTATATAAATAAACCTACACACGATAAAAATTACACATACATCTTTCAAAATACCACCTACAAATATATGAACCTACATATTACATAAATGAACCTACGCACGATAAAAATTATACATACACAATTCAAAATACCAGATACGTAGTACACAATAAAAATTACACATATACAATTCGAAATACCATATACACAGTACATATACGAACCTACACAATACATAAATAAACCTACACAATACAAAATAAGCTTTTTTTATTGCATTAAACTATATATAATAAATAACGTATAATGATAATAACATGTACTTGTAAAATTTTCACATAGACATTCGTAATACCACCTAAATAGTACATATATAAACCTTACACGGGACAAAACATGTAACGTCCAACTTTTGTTAAATAAATTACAGAAAGTTTTGTTAATAGTGTGTGTCGTTAAATTAGTCATGTGTTAAGTGTTTGGGGGTAGAATTTGGAAATTCGTGGGGGGACCCGTGAAACCCCCCTCTATATAAGCCCAACCACTTCTTCTTTTCCTTTCTTTTCTCATCCAAATACACAAACACACACACTCAAGAAACACACACATACTCTCTCTCAAGACCCAAATCCATTCTGGGATTAAATTAAGGAAGAGTTTGGTGATTCAAGTGTCTTCAACTGACAAGAATCACGTCCAGATCCTCTAGTTGTCCGGATCTGAACTCGAACCCGAAGCAAAAGGTAGGTTTCGGTTTAAATGGTTAAGTTTTATGGTTAGAATCGACATGCAAACCGATAGAAGGATAGATTGGGGTATGTGATGGAAGCAAAACATGAACTTGATAAGTTATAACCCCACGAGAAAGTTATATGGTAAAAATGTGATGTTCGGGCCTTATAACATGCAAGTATGAAAAGTTGGTACAACCCAAAACCTCTAAAAAGGGTAAAATTGGGTCCTAAGTGTAACATTCGTTACTTTTCAAACCCGAAAACCTGACCCATTTCAAATTTTCGGTTTTTTTGTTTACAAATATATATATTATTAATATTCTCAAGTTTCACTTCATGTGACATTCGTCATTTTTGAGTTTGTATTGTATTCGTTAAACCGACCCGGTTTATCATTTTAATGTACTCTTGTTTGTTGTTTATCATACCTCCATTTTCTATTCGTATTGAATTATGAAGATTTACGGTTATCATTCGTCACTTTTAATTCATTTTGCGCAATTAACGAAAGATAACGTTTTAAAGATAAAACAATTTGCAAACTGTGCGGGTAAAATATAAAAATATCCAAGTTATATAAATTCTATTTCATATAGATTGCACCTCAAAGTTCAAGGACTAAAGAGTAAATATATTTTGAAAACTAATTCGTTTTATTAGTCGATGTGATCAATTTAGTTATAAATACAATCATATGTTACATATTTCGTATGAAATAGCTTTTACTAAAGTTATTTAAATATATTAACCATTAATAATATATATATATATATATATATATATATATACTTTATTCAATGTCGCATAGATAACATTACTTATGCATAACCAAAGTACATTTTTGTTATTATTTAATTATGTTAGATTTTTTTTACCTAGATCGTTTTAAAAGATGAAGAAAAATATATTCCTACTACATTTAAATCTTGGTCAAAATTCTTTATGATGATAATAAATGTGTTTGAATATAAATTGAAGGTTACAAATTAATTTTTATGACCAATTACAAGCTTTAAATGTCATTCATGACTCATTAAGTATTTTGACCAATTTAATACAATTGAAACAACTCTAGCTCACTTCACTTATAAATAGAGCTCCATTCCTTCTCATTTCCTCACAACTCAATTTACAAAACATTCTTGTTATTCTCTCATTTTGGTGATTTTCACCTACTTTGATTTATGAAGTTAAACCGTGAAATTCAAGATTTCTTCTTTTATTATCTAAGTTATTGTTCCGGGTATGTTTTTTAGTTTCTGCTTGTTCGGGTCGTTTAGAACTTAATGTTATATTATTTATTTAACATTAGTGTTAGTTCATCAAAAACGATCTTGACTCGCTTATGTATTTATTTGGTTCGGTTTAGTTATTTTATTTATCCAACATCTAAAACTAATTTTTTTCACCTCACTCTCTAAAATATAATACTTTTTACTATGTCGGAAACGAACCCAACCTAAAGTTGAGTCCGGGTCCGACCGGAAATGAACCGAATTCTTTTAAGTCGTCTTTATTATTAAATAAACCAAATAAATTATTAAAAATTATTTTAAATCAAATAAAATCATTTTAACATAAATAAATTACTTATAAATTTAAGTTTAACATTTTTCACCTAAAAACTAACGTTCACCTTCATTAAACCCGATAAAATTATTTTATTTTTCCGTTTCGTTAACTATAGCTCGTTACCTTTTTATAAATTGTAAACATAAACATTTTTTCGAGATAAAACTATAGTTAAAATCCGTGATTCGCAAATATTATAATTCCCGTATTAGCGTTAAGTTATTAATAAAATATTAATTTAAAACGTTAAAACCCGTTAAAGATTAAAAAATATTATTATAATATAAAAATGTCATAAGATAATAAAATCTACATTAAATAATTCTTAACTCCGTTAACAAAATAAATTGAACCTTTTCAATCCCGATAGTTAGACTTTGCTTTTGTTTTAATTATAGTTGGAGAAGTTCAATCGTTTCGGATTTCTTTAACGCATGTTTGACCGCTTCGGTTTCGTTATCATGCTTTCGGTTTTCATTGCAAGGTTTATCTTCAATTTCAATGTGAGTTTCTCACCACCCCTTTTTAAGCGTTTTCATATTTTGGGGTAGCATATGTATCCTACAAAACTTCAAGTATTTATTATTGCGATACAAACTACAATTCACTATATGGACTTGTGTGTTACTTGATTATTTGCTCGAATTTACTTGCACGTGGTAGCCTCAATAAGTATGATCATACACCCCCCTTTGCACTCAGGTCCATTTGTATCGAGTGGAAAAGGGCCTCATTACCCGAGTACGTTGGTTGTTACCTACTGGAAAGGACCTTACTTGCGCGATTACCCGAGTACGTTGGTTGATACCAACTGGAAAAGACTTTACTTGCTCGTTTATCACTTGTCCATGAATTGTATGATTTTTACGTATTATATCAAATTGTGGGAATCTCACCAGCTATGTTCATAGCTGACTTTATTTTATACATATGTTACAGGTGTAAAGATACGAGAATGAAAGTTAGAAGACACATAGCATGCCTATAGGATATTCAAAGAACGACTTGTCATTTGTTTATTTATTTGTTACAACTTGTATTATTTGATAAACTTGTGTTACATGAATATTTAAATGAAATAATGTTATTATGGTCACCTAATAGTGTCACGTGTGTTTGAGCAATCTGTACGTCACACTCAAGCGTTTCCGCTTTAGCCGGGGTGTTACACTAAGGAAGAGTCACGAAGTAAAATGGCCATTGAATGGTAAAAACGAAGAAAGGAAGGCATTTCGCTTCGCTCAGCCTTGAGAAGCGAAACAGGTATTTCGCTTCGCTCAGCCATTCGAAGCGAAACGTTCCCATGCAAAGCGAAACGCTTGTAACACCGTGAAAATACCCCATCAGTTTTTGGGCCAAAAATGTCAAAGATTAGAAGTTAAAGGCTAAAAATGTCAAATCCAGAACTAGAAGGACTGAAAATGAAATTTTGCACCTTCGCTTATCGCGAAGATGCAAAGAAGGAACATCTTCGCATATCGCGAAGATGCTGGCACAAATTTCAACGTTATCCAGTGACGTAGTGACACGTGGCAGCCTGGGGTTGACATGCAAAATTGCGGCGCCGACTTAAGCAACTTCGTTTATCGCGAAGATGCTCAGGCAAACATCTTCGCGTATCGCGAAGATGCACAAAAACGGCTATAAATAGGGCAGCCACGAGTTCAGTCGTTTTCATCCCATTTTCACACTTTTCTCACACACATAACCTTGGGAGTCGTGCCAAGAGAGTTCTGGTGGTTCCAAGGCTGTTCTAGCAAAGAATCGGGTGTTGTTACGCTGCCGAACGAGCTGTTAATCTTGAAAACGAAGTGCAAGTCGAAGTGCTGCTGATTTCTTAAGTTCTTAAGTCTCGTCGAGCCGATTAAGGTAGGATTAAGGTTAAGTTACTTTACTAGTTACTTTAAATACATAAGATATAGCTTAATTTGAGGGTATAGTCGTTAAACTATAATTATTTTCCAAATAATGTTTTATAAAGCAAAGACATTGCTTCCATGTGAAGTAATGTTATCAAAACTATTATTTTGATGGGCATGTAGTAACTGGAAGGGGGGTATCATTAGTAGACTCTTCTTGCCTAAGGAAAGCAATTCGTACAAATCCCAATCAACCGCGGGACCCGTTTGCTTACCTGGAGAAGTTTGCCAACGTGATATCCTTTATTAGGCCAAAGCGTGTTATTCCAAACGTCATATGTAAATTCAAAGTATTTTCATAAAACGACTATAACTATACTAAGGTTAGGCCAAACCTAAGAGTCTGCTGATCAGACCTCGAGTCTGCTGAACTGAATCAGACATTAAGTCTGCTGATCAGACCTTGAGTCTGCTGAACTGAAACAGACTTAAAGTCTGTTGAATAGTATCAACTAGGTACTTATGCTTACCTATTATGAATATAGGTTGTTAAGCATACTGAGAAGAGGAGTTTGATATTATCCACTGATATACGAGGTGAACACGTTAACCTTTTACTGTATGAACTGATTTTACTCTTGTAATAGACTGGTTGTTTATTACAAAGAGTCTGATAAATGTTTGCATGAGATATAATCTCTAAAATCGTTATAATACAAAATAGATAATAAAAAGCAACTCAGACCGAATACACATGTGTCTGGATCCAAACATAACTGATAATTGGCATACAAAACCAAGTCAGTCGTAACCAGTTCTCCAACAGGGTTATATAGCCTAGGGGAAGGTTGTCTCCGAACAGGGGCTATATACTCGGGGAACCTTTGAATTGTGTGTGTAGGGCAGTGGTACAAATCCCGGGAATGGACAGGCGTTCCTGTTGAGACTGTGAAACAGAAAACTATGTTTGTATTTAACGACTGTTATAAATATTTTATCGAGTCAACGTTTCACCAGCATATAGCTGACGTGTTTTTTTTTCACCCTTACAGGTAACTAGATGATAATAGATGATATACAAGGATTGGAGTCATAGAAGATCGCTCGAGATGGCTTGTTTTTGAATATTACAAATCCTTGTATTATTAATATCACGGTGTTGTAAAACTGAAACTCGGGTGTTTAATTCCCGAGTAATTTTGATAATGTAAATTAATATTTTAATATTTAAAGTCTTCCGCTAAAATGAACCCGCTACTCTGATATATTTACAAAACAGGTACCAATTGATGGTCACGCTCCTAGGCCCTGGATTGGGGTGTGACAATGCTCCCATGCGAAGCGAAACGCTCCCATGCGAAGCGAAACAGTTTCATGCGAAGTGAAATTCCATGCATGCGAAGCGAAATTCTTCCATGCGAAATTTTATAAAATTCATTTTCTGATGCATTTTTGTTAAAGGACTGTTAATGAAAATAAAATTTTTCTGAGGACCTTCCAGGGTTACCACCGGAGCGAGAAGTGGAATTCCAGATAGAATTGATACCAGGGGCACAGCCCGTCGCGAAAGCACCTTATCGTTTGGCGTCGTCTGAGATGAAGGAATTGATGTCCCAACTGCAAGAACTCCTCGACAAGGGTTTCATAAGGCCGAGTGTTTCCCCGTGGGGCGCGCCGGTGTTATTCGTTAAGAAGAAGGATGGGAGTATGAGAATGTGCATCGACTACAGGAAGTTGAATAAGCTTACCGTAAAGAATAGATATCCGTTGCCCCGGATTGATGATTTGTTTGATCAGTTGCAAGGTGCTTAGTTGGTTTTCGCGAATAGACCTCAGATCGGGTTACCATCAACTGAAGGTGAAAGAGGCGGACATCCCTAAGACAGCATTTCGGACGCGGTACGGACACTACGAGTTCCTTGTGATGTCGTTTGGTCTAACCAACGCCCCCGCGGCATTTATGGACTTGATGAACAGGGTATGTCGGCCGATGTTAGACAAGATGGTTATCGTTTTCATTGACGATATATTAATTTATTCAAAGACCGAGTCTGACCATGCTGAGCACCTGAAGGAAGTACTGGAAGTTTTGAAGAAGGAGAAATTGTATGTAACGTTCTCAAAGTGCGCATTTTGGTTGTGAGAGGTGCAGTTTTTAGGCCATATAATCAATTCAGAAGGGATTACTGTGGACCCAGCCAAGATCAAAGCGATAAAGAATTGGAAGACTCCGCGAAACCCGACCGAGATACGCAGTTTCCTAGGGTTAGCTGGCTATTATAGGAGATTCATTCCGGACTTCTCTAAGATAGCCGCACCGTTGACAGGTATGACCCGAAGGACTGTGGTGTTCGATTGGGGTAGGTGGCAAAAAGAGGCGTTTGAAGAACTAAAGAAGAGGCTCACCCAAGCTCCAATCCTTGTTCTGCCCAGTGGAGAAGAAGATTTGGTAGTTTGCACCGATGCTTCATATCAGGGGTTAGGTTGCGTGTTGATGCAACGAGGGAAGGTCATAGCTTACGCGTCTAGGCAATTGAAAGTTCACGAATGTACGTACCCGACGCATGATCTAGAGCTAGCCGCTGTAGTACATACTCTTAAGATCTGGAGACACTACTTGTATGGTACCAAGTGTACTATATACACGGACCACAAGAGTTTGAAATACTTCTTTGAGCAGAAAGAGCTGAACATGAGGCAAAGAAGGTGGTTTGAACTGATAAATGATTATGATTGTGATATCAAGTATTACCCGGGAAAGGCTAATGTGGTTGCTGATGCCTTAAGCCGGAAGAACGCAGAAGTTATCGCGATAGTAAAGTCTTATAAGCTGATAATCAACTCTGATTTCTTTGAAGAGATCAGCAAGGTCCAGTCAGAAGTGTTGGTAGATGAAGGGTTAATGAAGAAAGAAAGGATTTGGGGCAGCAGAACGAGTTGATAGATAACACTCTTGGCGTAAAGACCAGGTTTGACCGGATGTGGATTCCACGACATGGGAAACTTAGAGGTCGAATCCTAGATGAGGCCCATAAGTCTCGTTACTCGATTCATTCAGGATCTACCAAGATGTATCAAGACTTGAAGAAAGACTACTGGTGGCCGGGTATGAAGAATGAAGTAGTAGATTATGTCAGTAAGTGTTTAACCTGCCTACAGGTTAAGGTCGAACACCAGAAACCATATGGAAAGATGCAGCCGTTGGAGATACCAGAATGGAAGTGGGAACACATCACCATGGATTTCATAACTAAGCTACCGCGTACAGCTAGAAGTCATGATACCATATGGGTGATTGTGGATCGTTTGACTAAGAGTGCTCACTTTTTGCCTATACGAGAGGCTATCTCGTCAGAAACATTGGCAAACGTGTTTGTCAAAGAAGTGGTTACAAAGCATGGAGTGCTGTTGTTGATTGTGTCAGACAGGGATACCCGCTTTACTTCAAGATTCTGGAAGAAGTTCCACGAAGCCATGGGAACAAGACTAAACATCAGCACGGCGTATCACCCTCAAACAAATGGGCAGTCCGAAAGGACTATCCAAACCCTTGAGGATATGCTACGTGCTTGTGTGTTAGACTTTGGAGGAAGTTGGGATGATCATCTGCACTTGGCAGAATTCTCTTACAACAACAGTTATCATTCAAGTGTCGGTATGCCTCCTTTCGAGATGTTGTATGGAAGACGTTGTAGAACTCCTGTATGTTGGGGAGAGATTGGACAAAAGGAGATTGGAAGTTTGGAAGTGGTGCAAGAAACCTCTTCGAAGTTTGATCAGATTAAGGCCAGGATGAAAGCTGCTCAAGACCGCCAGAGGTCATATGCGGATAAGCAGAGACGGCCCATTGAGTTTGATGTTGGAGACCACGTGATGCTTAAAGTCTCACCTTGGAAGGGGATTATTTGTTTTAGAAAAAAGGGAAAGTTGAGTCCAAGGTACATAGGACCGTTCAAGATCGTGGCCCGAGTGGATGAAGTGGCTTACAAGCTTGATCTACCTGATGAGCTGGAAGGAATCCACTCTACCATTCATGTTTCTCACTTGAGAAAATGTCTAGCTGACGACACATCCCATGTGCCACTGTTGGACATCGAAGTGGACGAGCAATTGAATTATGTCGAGCAGCCCATTGAGATAGTCGACCGCAAGGAGAAGCAGCTCCGTCGTAAGGTTATTCCCCTAGTGAAAGTGATATGGAAGCACCGTAAGGGATCGGATGCCACTTGGGAAGTTGAAGAAGAAATGCGCAAGTTTTACCCTGATTTGTTTAAGTAATAGTTAGGTTTCGGGGACGAAACCTCTTTTAAGGAGGGTAGACTTGTAACGTCCAACTTTTGTTAAATAAATAACAGAAAGTTTTGTTAATAGTGTGTGTCGTTAAATTAGTCATGTGTTAAGTGTTTGGGAGTAGGATTTGGGAATGGGTGGTGGGACCTGTGAAACCCCCCTCTATATAAGCCCAACCACTTTTTCTTTTCCTTTCTTTTCTCATCCAAACACACAAACACACACACTCAAGAAACACACACATACTCTCTCTCAAGACCCAAATCCATTCTGGGATTAAATTAAGGAAGAGTTTGGTGATTCAAGTGTCTTCAACTGACAAGAATCATGTCCAGATCCTCGAGTTGTCCGGATCTGAACTCGAACCCGAAGAAAAACGTAGGTTTCGGTTTAAATGGTTAAGTTTTATGGTTAGAATCGACATGAAAACCGATAGAATGATAGATTGGGGTATGTGATGGAAGAAAAACATGAACTTGATAAGTTATAACCCCATGAGAAAGTTATATGGTAAAAATGTGATGTTTGGGCCTTATAAAACGCAAGTATGCAAAGTTGTACAACCCAAAACCCCTAAAAAGGGTAAAATCGGGTCCTAAGGAAGAGTCACGAAGTAAAATGGCCATTGAATGGTAAAAATGAAGAAAGGAAGGCATTTCGCTTCGCTCAGCCTTGAGAAGCGAAACAGGCATTTCGCTTTGCTCAGCCATGCGAAGCGAAACGTTCCCATGCGAAGCGAAACGCTCCCATGAGAAGCGAAACGCTCCCATGCGAAGCGAAACAGTTTCATGCGAAGCGAAATTCTTCCATGCGAAATTTTATAAAATTCATTTTCTGATGCATTTTTGTTAAAGGACTGTTAATGAAAATAAAATTTTTCCGAGCGCTGCCCCTTGGACCCTGCTAGGGGCTGCCGCCTCTAGACCTGCTACCAGGGGCGCTGCCCCCGGACCCCCGTTAGTTGAGGGTGTCATTGACTTAGATATAAGAAGTAGTAGTAATGGATATTTGACACTCGTAATGCGTTATACAGTTAGCTGTGCACAGTTAAAGAAGAACATTACTATTAACGGCGAGAGAAACCGACTTCAGGTGAGTTTCTAGCCCCTTTATCCGTTATGTTTTTGGGGCTGTGTGCATACTCCTTTGTGATAGTTGTTAATACACTTAACTTAAGTGGTAAGTGTATGATATGTGTATGTTATATGTATGACTAAGTATTGAATGTTATTACGGAATGTTTATACGAATGAATATGTATATACACGTATATACATGACCAGAAGATATGTAAAGTATGCATGAATGAAAATGAATGTATGATCGAGTGACATGACAGGTATGGTTATTGGAGACAAAGGGACCAGACCCTAATAATATCTGAGACAGAAGGGACCAGACCCTGATAATATTTGAGACAGAAGGGACCAGACCCTGATAATATCTGAGACAGAAGGGACCAGACCCTAATAATATCTGTGATGGTAGAAATAGAATAGCCTATGGTAAATTACAATTTCTTATGAAAGAAAGTATGTAAGCGCGAGTGCATGTATATAAAGTTTGTATGAAAGAAGTAAGAGTAAATAAGGTATGAATACGTATCTTCGGATGCGTATGAGTAAGGGTATGAATGTATTGTATGTTAAATGATTAACTAGAACTCACTCAACGTAGCTGACTTTTAGTATGCATGCAGGCAAATAGATTGAGGCAGCTGGCTTGAGGAGAGACACATGGCATGGACGGAAGAGATTGACATCCATGATGAAGTGTCAAAACTATTTTATGTTATGTTATGAAAAGACAATTTGCATGTTAAGACGAAAATGAATGTTTGTAATGTGATGTTTGAAGTTTTAAATTACTCCACGAAAGTTTAAATTAACTCTGATTTTACAAAACAAATTATTTTTCACATTAAACTAAATCTAATAAATAACATGTTAACAACCTACAATTTTAAAATTTTCACATACGCATTCATGATTCCACCTACATTATACATGAATATGCATGTTTATGCAACACATAATTAAATTTGTGTAGGCATTATATAATGGTTGACACATTTGAAGAAATATGATTGAAGATATTATAGTATTTGATTAAAGTTATATTTGTTTAGCATTAGTTTGATTAATGATAACAATTAAAAAATTCATAGGTAACTTTCTGTTAGTTAATAATTATACAAATAAATGCTATTAATTGCTTAAGTTTCACTTTGAAAAGTCTAAAAAGCAAATACTAAACTACCCTTTTTAATTAAAATATTGATAGATTAATATTTTAATAATTACAACTTTGCCATAACTTTTCTAATCCATTGATTACATATAATCAATGGTCTAGATTGATTTCTCGCACTTCTCGCTGTAATTTGACTTCTCGCATGATCCATCCCCTATACACACACACACACACACACACACAATTGATTCAGGATCAGATACAAATCATTCTTAACATTAAAAAAAGTGAGAACCAATTTGCTATTATTATTAGGTTTGTTTTTATAAGTGTTTGCGGTTATTTTTCGTTCATATTTGTTTATTTCTGATTATGTGACATTGTAAGTATTTGTTGATTTACATTTTGTTGTTATTATTCAATTTTTTTATTATGTTGTTATAAGTATTTGCTATTATTATTTTGTTGCTAATTTTGATTCTTTTGTTGTTAATAGGTTTTTTCTTGTTATTATAAAATATTGCTTATGTAAATTGGTATTGTAATTGGTATTGTTTTCTACGATCTCATTTTGTTAGGTCAGTATTGTTTCATGCGTTCGCATGTTAAGATCATTTTCTACATAAACCTTCCCCATATATAGTGTATATATAGGTGTATGTGAGAGAAGGAAAGAGGGAAACTGCCATGTCATCGTCTTTTTCAAGTGTGCAGCCACAAACTTAGATGTGGCAGACTTGCTCCACAGCAATGCGCGTCTGTGTTGCCTTCGTCTGTCCCTGTCACCTAGACATGGACCTCGGGCTTTGTTGCCCTTTATAGATGTTCTTAGAAACAATCAGACCACAAGGGATGTCTTTTGACATTAACTAACGCTAACATTTTATATACCTATACAATTAGGCCGGAAAGAGAAAACACCATAGAATAGTAATCTAATTTTAAGTTTGTTCTGATTAAGTCACTCATATTTTATCTTAATTAGATCACTCAAATTTCAGTTTGTTTCAATTAGGTCATTTAACTTTCAATTTGTGTTCTAATACAAGAGGGACAACTACTATATTATTATAAGTGATATATTATGATAAAAAAATGTTGGTTTTAATGACGTTTTATTATTTTTTGAACATAGAATATTATTAAAAAAATATAGTATTAGAACATTTATTGAAAATTCAATGACCTAATTGATTTGATATTGTGACCCATGTTTGCAACCATTTAGCGAATGGATCAGGGCTGGTTGCTTGTTTTACCACGTTATATGATTTCGGTCACGTTTTGTTCATAAATTTTACAACCTGGTATTCTGATTGCAAATTTTGGCTGCATGTGCCCAATTTTTTTGTAGTTATGTCGTATCATTTTAGATATCAAAATAGCATATAAGCCGGCCTTGGTGGAAAATCATTATAAATGGATGTCGTTTATGTCTAATACGACGAAGCTATAGCAACGACACAATGTCATTGCTAGACATCGGGTCAACCCTTTAGAGAAGACAAGTCGTCGAAAATGTTTGAAATTTATTCCATTTAATATTTTTTTAATTAGGAAATATTTGTCGAGTCAAGCCTTTAACGATGACAAATCGCAGGGTAAAGTATGAAATATATATTTTCTTTAAATCTTTATTCTTAATCAGGAATATATTTGTTGAGGTGACCCTTTAGCGACAACATTTTACCCTTTTAACGTCGAAGTAATGGCGACATGTCGCTGCTTAGCCTATACTGACGACAATTGGAAATGTATCGTTGCTAAAACATTGACGTATCAGACAAAGATTATTGTAGTGGGGTTTGGTCCCACATTCTACATTTGTGGAAACCGTATAATACAAATTATAATATTTTAAAATATTGTATAATATTACAAAGTATAAACATACTTAAATATTAAAAATATATACTCTACTAAAAATAAGAAAATAAACTACAACCCTAACTAGTTAGAAATTCGGATTATGAGAAGTTGGTCTAATGGTAAGAGGTCTGTCCTTTTTTAGTGGAGACGCAGGTTCGATTCTTACTTAGGGCAATTCGAAGGATATTTAGGCGAATGGACGGATCAGGGCTTTAATCTCTGGTTCGAACCCGACAGCGAGCGAGGGTTTACGAATTATATCCGGTTTCCGCACATCAAGGGGCTACGGTCTCACGGCGGTCGAGAAGTCAATCTTGGGCATAACCTCGAAATGTTAGGTTTACACGTGAGACTCTTTGCCATTAAAGAAAAAGTTAGAAATTCGGAAATGTAAAATATATAAAAAAAAGTTATTTTAATTAGTAATATATAATATGTTTTTAATTACTACATTAAAATATTACAAAAAAATTAAATCAATCTTCCGCAAGTTTCCTCACTCCGGTGGAGAATTCCACGTATTACACGCAACAAACAAGAATATCGAATTTTATTATTTTAATTTACAACGCACGTAATCGTCACAAAATTATCCAAGGTGCAATTTGTGTCTAAAAGTATCGTCGCTATGTCAACCATTATTATCTTCGTCGCAATAAACTATTAATTTTCCGAATACTGGGGCAGTCGGGCAGGCTCGATCAACTGACGTCAAACACATTAAATGTTATTTTATGATTAATATTCCCGGGAATAAAGTGATAACGCGTTGTTGTTGTTGTGCATGACGTACGTTGATGCCAATTTAGGTGCACGTGTAGGCCTCGTATTAATGTTGTAATCTGCATGGGCAACCACATGTGAATCTGATACTTTCTTTGTTGCTTTTGCTTTGTTTTGATATAAAGGTTTCGACTCGTCTAACATTTGTGTGTTTTTTTCCCGACGATAACGCTCAGTTTCACACAGCAAAATGTGTTGTAAATCCAACATCAACATGCTAAAAACAAATGTGGATGCATGTGTGGTAGGGACATTCTACTTTTGTGTCTCATTGGATCATGAGCCATGGCTTCAAAGTCCCAAAAAAGTGTTCATGTGGCCTACCGGCCTTTATCGGATTGTGATTCCATGCGTGTCCTCTAATGGGTACACAAGAAAATACAAATTAGTCCCAAAGATTGAACTTTGATTCATGTTACAAACATAAGCTTTTTGGGATCTAAAGTGAATTCTAAAATTACGACCTGTTTTTACGTACAATTTTTATATACAGCTTCTAAAGACATACAATCACACAAATCAACATGGGTGTGAATTTAAAAAACGAAACTCTTCTAAATATACGTACTTATCATTTGCTATACCGACTATATCAAATCTAAAATGAAACAAATCGATTCTAAAAATCGAAGGACCATTAAATGTGAGAGCCTCAAGCTTTAAATTGTTTTCTTATGGTTGAACCGTTTCTTACATGAGCAATTTTTTCAAGAAAAAAAAGGGTTTCAACTATAAGAAAACAATTTAATATTTGTATCGCGTTCTGTCGTTATAAAGTTACGGCTTTAGTAGTTTGCGTTGATGGGTCAGGTAATTTTACTATTTTTCATCATTTAAATTTATACTTTGACTCTTTAGTATTTAACTTTATTAATAAATACAATGTAACTCGTATAGTTTATAATTACTGTTTTTACTATTCTTAATATTCTATCATTACTGTTATTTTTATATATTTAGTATGATAGTTATTTACTTTATTATTTTTATTATACTAATATTAGTAGTATATTATCTATTTTTTATTATTAATATGATTATTGTTGCATTATTATTCTTATTAATATACTAAAATATATTTAGTAAACTAGGGTACATTGGTGATTACAGAAAAACTAACAAAAAAGTCTATTAGAGTTTGTGTTAGGGACGAAAATGGTTAAAGATGAAACTATAGTAACTCAAAGGGTTGAAACGCTTAATTTTGAATTTAATTAGTTAATATGTAGAGGAACGAAACAAAATTAACTCTAATAGTAATTTATGTTTTTTTAAGAATAAAATTGAACAATAGAAAGTATTTTTTTTCAAACAAAAAGGGCTATTGGATTTAAATATTTTCAACTTTTACTCATTGGTCGAGAATATTCTTAGCTAATGAAATATTTATCATCACTCCCAACTTTCACTTTATTACGTACAATAATGGTTTATCGAACATTACGTACGCGACCCTATTAAGCGCCGATTTTAGTTTTAAAATCAAATTGCGTGGTAGTAGGTTCGCAAATAAACCTATATATGATTTGTGAGCTAATTCATTGGTTACAATCAACTAATTGATTGGGCGTAATACAAAATTGCATATAAAATCGAATAATTAGAAATTGTGGGAAGAAACCAAAATCAAAACCATAATTCAGCAAATCAGTTGATTTCAAAATATGAGCGTGATTATAAGGAAGTGCGTTATGTTCGGCAGTCCTTACTGATTTTTTTTTCAAATAAAAAAAATCAAAAACAAAAATCAAATTGAATTACGTTTCACCGTGTGATTTTAGTTGACCATCCGTCCGTAATTATGCTCAAATTTGCTTATGATTTTAAATTCCGAGCGTAAAATTGTCGACCAAAATTTGAGCTTAATTGATTTTAAACTGAATCAATTACGAGTGTAAAATTGCCTCCCAAAATAAACTGAATTACTTTATCAAATTACGCTATCAGTTTGATTTGTATTAATTGATAGCTCAAATTAGGTGGTTATCAAATTACGTGTTGTACATGCCTAGATCTTTCAATTAAGCTCAAAATTGAATTTTAATTACGCTAAATCCAAGTTTACGTTTAATACTCAGAGCTTTGAAAATTCGCTCAGCTCAATTTTCAGAGCTCTGAAAAACCGAAAGTGAAAGCTTGAGAAGCAATCAATTGGATTGATATCCGGGAACAAGAACGTGGATGGAGAACACAAACCAATATGCTCGATCGTCAATTTTGATTTGATTTTGTTTCTGATTTTGGTCGGCAATTTTAGAGTCAATGTATGATCTTGGTTGACAGTTTATAAAATGAACATAATTGAATTCTGCCATCATGCTAGACAAAGCGTGCTTGCAACGGTTAATTAAGATAAAGACGAAATTGAATGAAATTTCAATCTTGCAACCGTGTGATTTTTGAATCAAGGGTTGCAAATCTCCCATACGTTTTTGCACGATAAGACATTATTGCCCGATTGTCTTCTGTTTCGATGTAATCCAATAAACAATCAAATTTATTGCTTTATTAATCTTATTTAATCACTCTTATACAACATATTAAAAAAAAAGACATTATTGAATATTAACATTTCTATGTAAGCATATACAAAAAAGAAATAAGCATGTACAATTGTTAAATTTATATTTGGAGTAATTTTGGACAGAAAAACGTTTTAAAAAATGTTTGAAACCGGTGGGTTTAAAAAGTGAAAAAATCAAGTTTACTGATTCAACAAAGTTGTTTGACCTTGAAATTTGTAGGGTTTGTCGGAGGTGGCACGAGAATTCTGGTTCAGGTTTCATCAAAATCAAAAGAGGTATGAACCCTAGCTTTAGAGATTTTAAATATTTAATAGTCTGCCTTTAATTTGTTTGTTACTTCTAATATAAACATATTAAATAAAATGGTGAAAAATACAAGAAAAATAAAGAAAGGTAAGAGTACACATTTTGTTCTTTAAGTTGTAAAAATAAAATGAATATAGTTAGAAAAGGATTATTGGATTTATATATTCAGAACTTTCACATGTTTGGAAACACTTCCAATTAATAAAATGTTTACCATCATTTTCAACTTTCATTTTATTTTTTTATGACACTACCAAACTAGTGAAACTTAGTTTTTTATGATGTGACATTTTTTAAATGGTAAGGGAATACCAGAAGAAAATATGATAAAAGTTGGAAGTGATAGTAAACATTTTGTTCGCAGGAAGTATTCCCATCCAACTAGTGAAAATTGAAGTTATTTAAATCCAGTAACCCTATAAAAAAAGAACAGAAAATCTAATTTTGCAAGTTGAAAAACATAATTTGTTACATATTTTTAAATATATAATGTTTTTTTATTGTAATTACTTTAATTTAAAAACACAAATTTAATTTAGTCAAGCGGTCGGGTGTCGCCTAGAATTAATTGGGATTAATTAGAATTTATATATATAATTTTTCAAATTTATATATGTGTATAGTTAATTTTAGAAATATTGGTTTTAAATAATCCCAACTATTGCCTATTGGTAAATTATCAGTCTCAACTTTACACTTGCCTGCTGACCGTCCCAACTATTTGATGTATTTGTTTTTAACGTGCTGCGACTAACGGATGTTAACTTCGTTAGTGATTTGCTGACGTAGACCTTCTTCTCCGGCCGGAAACCTGCAACTTGCCTCCATTCTCCCTAATATCGTCACACCGTCTCCCTCCCTCTTCAAAAGACATCGGAAATTAAAAAATGAAGTAGATTTCATCTTCTTTCATAGCCAATCCCTATATACCAAACCCGATTTTATTTTCAAAAATTTGAAATCAATGTTACACGATTTATAAAATAAGCATAGGGCTTTTGTTAAGAGGATAAAAACAAGTCGAATGATGTGTCAATTACCTCAAATGGTGCACGATTAACGAGGGTGGACTTCGCCGGAGACAACAACGGCGGCACGCTGGTTAGGTTTCGAATGAGGAGAAAGATAGAGAGAGATGGTGTAACGATATTAGGGAGAATGGAGGCGAGTTGCAGGTTTCCGGCAAGTTTCCGGCCGGAGAAGAAGGTCCACGTCAGCAAATCACTAACGGAGTTAACATTCGTTAGTCGCGGCCCGTTAAAAACAAATACATCAATAGTTGGGACAGTCAGCAGGCAAGTGTAAAGTTGGGACTGATATTTATCAATAGGCCATAGTTGGGATTATTTAATGTATAAAGGTCCAAATTTAGAGACCAAATGTGTTCTTCACGCAGCTGTAAACAATCTCCGATAATCAAAAGTGCAGCACGACAAGCCCAAAATTAGTTCAATATCGATTCAAATTAAGGTTAGAACTCGTTCCACTTTAGCAATTTGACCCAATTTTGACCGATTGGGTCCGATTTTGGGCGATTTGGGGACTGATGTGGGCCGGTATTGACCGACTAGCGGCTATATGCTTCAATTGGCCAAAATCACGGCGTTAGAGTTCCGACTAGCGCCTAGGTTCCGATTAATCGGCCACCCAGGCCGGTATTTACAACACCGTATATGCCTAAAGGACAAAAAAATATTATTTATTTTATAATATCTTTCGTCATACCTAAAACATATATAAATATTATGCTTTTTATACACTTACTTTCTTATAATAAGAATTATGATATTGATTCTCATACGGGTGGCAAAACAAACCCATTTGGGTTGTTTTGGGTCAATTTGGATAACTTTTAAAATTGAGATGGGTCAGGATGGATCAAAAGAATTTTGCAAGAAGGTCAAGATGGGTTGGGAAAATACTAGTGAGTTATGGTTATAGGTTAGAATGGGCTAAAACAAGTTTTATCCAATTTTATTTCACAAAACCCACGGAACCGAATAGAAACCGAGAAATCGAAACCGAAATCGTTGAAACCGAACATATACCGAAACCGACCGAAATGAAAAAAAGCAAAACCGAAGGGAAAAAAAACTGAAAAAACCGAACCTGAACCGAGACAAAACCGAGTTTTTTTTTCTTAATGAACGAGGAATACGGAGAAAATATTTTAGTTATTTTACTTTTTGTGTTTTCAATTTATATTTTGAGTCATTATTTTTTTTGAATATTTTTTTGAGGGGTTTTTGAATCCTTTGTATTTTAACCTTTACTTGGTTCAAGATAGGAGTTAACTTTACCCATCTTGAGTTCTTGACCTATATCCATCCTAAACCGAATGAAACCGAGAAATCGAAACCGAACAAAAACCAAAAACATTGAAACCGAATAGATACCAAAACGAAAAAAAAAGCAAAAATGAACCGAAAAAATACCCGAGCCTAAACCGAGACAAAACCGAGTTTTTTTTTTATGAATCGAGGACAACGGCGATGACATTTTAATTATTTTACATTTTGCGTTTTTTATTTATATTTTGAGTTATTAATTTTTTATTAAATTTTTTGAATATTTTTTTGAGGGGTTGTTGAAACCCTTTGCATTTTAACCTTTACTTGGGTTAAGATGGATTAACTTTATCCATCTTGACCCATACCCATCCTAACCCTCTATTTTAAAAATCCATTCTGACCCATATCCATCCTGACCCAAACCCATCCTAACCCATCACCCAAATCCAACCCAACCCATTCATATTGCCACCTCTAGATTCTCAAAATATTGGAGGATGGTTGTAGCTTTGTATGTGTGGAGCATTAATTGATTACTAAGGGCATTCTTTACTCATCCTCTAAAATTATACGAGAGGATTTTGCAAATCAAATGATGGGGTTGTGAGTGGTTTTGGGTAAAGAAAAAGGAAAATATAATGATTTTTTATAACTTTGACCAATTTATTTTTTAATATTTATTAAAAATGGTTGTGAAAGAATGGAAGAGGAAAAGTAATGATAAAGATATAGAAAAATATTATTTAATTGAACATGATTAGAAAAATATAATGATTTTTAGTTTAATTATAAAGATGAGGATAAAATATGGATCAAGAATGCTCTAATAATTTATGTAAGAAAGCAATGCATGCATTTATGCTAAGAAAATAAAAATAAAAATAACATTTTTATGAATAAATATAACATTTTATTTAGAAACTTCAAAAGTGAACAAAGAAAAGTAATAACAAATTGGTGGCCGGATGAAACACACATATATTTCGGGTTTGATTTATATAATTGTTTTTATCTAAAATAAAATACGTGTGTTAAGTGTAACCTCTTTCGGTTGCGGAATTGCGGATACATAAATCACATGGCTATAAAGTTGTCGCCATCCTCAATGGAGCTAAGAATATGGGCCTAATTTGATGGGCTAAATTTTTATATGGGCAGTGATTGAGGTAGATCTTTAAAAAAGTATATATATACAAATACATGTTTTGTAAAACAATTTTCAAATTTTGGATCGGGACCTATTTGGGCTCTATGTATGTTCGCATAGATGGAATACATTATAACTCATTTGGAGCCTTGGAGGTTATGCTCATTATTTTAGCCTTTAGATAAAATCTTAGAGGAGCATCTCTAAATGCTACACTCCACAAAACCTTCACCTCTACATGTTGCATCTCTTAAAAACCTTTATTTTCCTTACAACACTAAACCTTCACAAACTCAATTAAAAAAAATATTAAAATTATATAAAACATATGTAATACGCTTGTGAGAAGAAGGGGGCCCACCTTCAAGTCCAAAACAAGGTCTGCAAAGGCGAACTTAACTTTGGCAGACTTGCTATACAATGGCGGAGTCTAGATTGGGGGTTGTTTGCTTAGTAGGCATCTATAGAACGTGGCTCACAAACCTCCCATTAAAGGTGTTCTTACATACCTAGATTTATACGTGTCAATAATTCATCAGGTGTGAAGATGAATAATGATGGTAAGTTTGAAAAAAAGTGCATTTGCTGATTACAGTAAGTCAGAAAATATAGAAAAGGATGAATAGGTGATTGATGAAAAGAAATGTGTAACTCAAGTAATACACTAGTCTCAATAGGTAGAGACCGGGATGAGTTTTCCAACTCTTTAGACTAGCTCATTTGGCCATTTATTTGTACTTGCATTCATGGAGCTTAAATTTCCTTTTTGGTTGAAAATCTTCGCAAATTTTCTCTTCTGACATGGGTAAGTGACTAATATGTTAGGAGTGTATATGACAGTAACCAAAATAATCGAACAAATGAAGGTTTGGTTTTATGGTATCATAAAAAACCGAACTTTTGGTTTTGCATGTAATTAAAACAGAACCAAACCAAACTAATTTATGGATATGCAATTTTTTATTTTACATTCTAAGTAATTTATAAGAATTTAATAAATAGTATGGCCGAAATATATAATAATCAATTATTTATTAATTAACCGAAAGATTTAGGCCCAAATTAACTATTCTGGGCCAATATTTTCGGGCCCAAAAATTCAAGCTCAAATAGCAAATCCGAAAACCGAAAACAAAAGGTTCTCATAAAAGCAAAACCAAAATTTTGGTTTTAGGTTTGGTTCGAACTAATACCGAATCAAACCGACTCATATACACCCCTACTTTATCTTTTTATTTATTTATTTTTTTGCATTGCATCTTTTACCTACCTAATCACACATTTTTTTGTTAGATTTTGATATATTGATAGCAATCACGTGTGTTTCGATTTTATTACAAGCTAATGTTAATTTTTTTTTTCTTATAAGACAACTTCTAAATTTCATGTTTTCATGATTAGATCCAAAGTTCATGTTTCCGCTACATGTCTTGGTTTCTGTTAGATTGTCACCTCTAAAAGTCCATATTTCCGTTACTATATCGAAAATGCGAAGGTAAAGTGAGTTGATCCTCACGAGATACGGTAAAAAAAATCACATGTTTAAGCTCGTTTATAACAAGATACAAGCATCCAAATTCCCAAAAAGATGGCATGTTGCAATCTACAAAAGGAATGCGAATTACCCTACATATAAAAAATGAGGAGGTTTTATGATAAAAATAAATAAATAAATAACCCACAAAGAACACATGCAATATAAGGACAAGGAAAAATGTTTCTCTTCCATAAACAACACCTCATTTAGCTCAAAGTTCATTGAAGACTATAGAGGTAGGATCCCCAAACCCATCTAAGTAGGATAGAGGCCATCAAGGGTACCACTAGATCCACATGGCCCTCGCGGACCAAGATAAAATTGCGTTCTGCACAGAAACTTGTGCATATTGCTACAAAATGATGCCATTCGGATTAAAGAATGCATGATCTGCTTATCAATGGCTAATGGATCGGGAGTTCAAGGATCAAGAAACTTGGAAGTGTATATGGATAACCTAGTCATCAAGAATGCAGAAGAGCCCTCGTTGTTGAAAGACATCAAGGAGACTTTTAACCCACTTCGCGGGATCAACAAGAAGCTCACCCTGGGCAAATGCTCCTTAGGAATGGAGGAGGGCAAGTTTCTCGACGTCATTGTCACCAAGGATGGCTTCAAAGCCAATCCTGAAAAAGTGGGACCCATCGTCAAGATGCATCACCCGCCACAATAAAACAGGTGCAAACATTGAATGGGTGCCTTGTGGCATTAAATAAGTCTCTAACAAACCACGCTGATAAGTCGTTCCCATTCGTGTTCACTCTCCGCAACTGCCTAAAAAGACACAGTTTTGCTAGACCCTAGAGCCGGAATCTGCATTCCAAGAGATCAAATCCCGATTGATCGAACTCCCCACCATGATAGCACCACTTCCGAATGAGTACTCATGTTGCATCTCTTCGCCTCAAATAGGGCTGTCGGCGTTGCACTAATGGCAGACAGGAACAAAATACAAACTTCTATCTACTATGTCAGTCGCACACTCACCGACACAGAAATCAAATACTCCACCCACAAGAAACTGGTACTCGCGCTAGTGCAGGCTTCCCGCCGCCTACGCCGGTACTTTCAAGGACACCTAATCAATGTCCTGACCAACTACAAGCTCCACAATGTGCTTTGAAAATCGGAGCTCTTAGGCAGGATCGCAAAGTGGGCGATAGAGTTAGGGGAACATGCGATATAATATAAACCCTGACCCGCAAAAGGTCAGGTGCTTGCTGATTTCATCGTAGAAGTGCCCGCAACAATGGAAGAAGAATGCCGCCGGGAGCTAGAACCTCCAGTGGCACAGGAAAAGGAAAGCATTTTGCGAATCTACACAGTCGAGGCCTCAAGTGATGAAGGCTCAGGTGATGGCTTTCGACTCACAATTTATTGAAGAGATATACACGATAGGCGAAGGGTAAACCATGATAATGAATTCTCACATGCAATGATGTTGGACCTTAATCTCGATTAGACAAGATCACAACCATAACACCAACTGCTGTGCCATATAAAAGGAAACTGAGCTTTGCAAAAAGGGTTTTAGATCATCTAGTCAAAAGGTTTAACAAGCAAAAACACCCGGAGCTTAGAAAGAAAAAATAATGTACGTCATTCGTAGCTCGAGTTCTACCTACCTCCGATGTAAACATCAAGACAAACACATTACTAATCACAAAGTCAGACCATAACCAAGAATTGTATGCCACAAATTATATCATGATAACAACAGAAATCAAGGTCAAAATATGAATTAGCTCGTAATGATCAGACGATTTCAAGTTATCTCGTAATGCTTTGGGAAGAAATATAATAAAAGAATTGAGATTTGAATAATTTATAATGTGCAACACGTTGGTATTAAAGTTGGAAATATGATGTTAATAAATCAATCTAGTATTTTAATCATAATAGTAACAATAAAGAATAATATGAAGATTTCTTGTCACATTCAAATCATAAAGAGAGGAGCTAACAGCCTAACAGTAACCACTTGTGGTTTATAGTAGCAGTAAGCTTGTGTTTTTTTTACTAGAGATCCTAGTTTGATCTTTACTTATGTCATTTTTTATAGATTATAGTAATGAATGATTTGAGTTGGGCCTTATGTAAGGTTGTCAATAGAGGTATAAAAACAAGCGGTTTGAGACCGGTTCATGGCAAACCGACTGGTTTGATAAGAAAAACGGTTTCACCCAAACCGGTGCATGAACCGACCCAAACCACTGATTTGGTACAGATTCCCTCTTTTGAACAACCAAACCGGTTTTAAAATCAAACCGGCTCTAAACCTAACCGACCTGGACCAGGTCGGCCTCTTTGGCTTCTAAACCGGTTTGGGTCAAACTGGTTTTGACCAGGCTTTGACCAAACCGGTTCGGTTTATTCGATTTATAAACCAGTTCGGTTTGGGAAAGAACCGGTTTTATACACCTCTAGTTGTCGGTCTGAATCCCGAGCCTACCCGGGCTTTCGTTCCACCATGCGTTACGCCAATGAGTTTTGCTCTTGTGGCGACACAACAACTGTCAAATGGCAGCCGACGGTATGGTTTTCCGAAAGAATGCTCTAGCCAAACTCTAAAGCCAGCTTGACCCGGTTAAAACAACATGCTAGAGTGGGACAACTGAACTCCCTAAGTTTAGAAGAAATTTGCTATTAAAAAAAGAAAAAAGAAAAACAGCATAACACTATGTTAAACTAATAATAAAACATTTAACAACCTACATTTCAAAATCAAACTAGTATTTCATAATTTATGCTCTCATCTACAAAGATGTTTATATTTTAAGAAAGAAAGAAAGAAATGTGTAACGACAGCTTTGACAACAAAACCAAACCAACTCAGATGCCTCCTTCTCCTCTTCCTCCCTGTTTCTTTAAGCAATTTGACCTAAATACCCAATTTTTAAACATCAGATTCCAACAACCACCTTCTCTAATCTGATGACATTCCAACCATCTCTCTGCCCATTTAAGTAACCAATAGCTTGTGGGTTCTCACTCATTTCCCAAAAAGATCATCTTTTTACACTTCTTGTTCATTGATTTCAACAATTGAAGACAACCCAGATGAGTAATTTGAATTGGGCTTTTGTTTTGCTGGTTTTATCTGCTTTTGTGTTGAATCTTGATGCGTTTGAGCTTCGTAAAGGTCAAAAAACCGAAAGAATTTCAGGTAATTTAAGCACTTCAGTTTCTTGATTTTGGTCAATTGATGATTAGTATGATAGACTTAGATTTGAAAATTAGGGTTTCATTTGAACTTGATTTGGGCAAATTAAATTTAGGGGTATATTGGTAATTTTATTAATCAAGATCCCATAAATGCATAAGTTTGTGCTGATGCTAGTTCAAATGGTGAAATAATATAGGTAGTGCTGGTGATGTGTTAGAAGATGATCCAGTTGGAAGGCTAAAGGTTTTTGTTTACGAGTTACCGAGCAAATACAACAAGAAAATATTGCAAAAAGACCCTCGGTGTCTTAACCACATGTTTGCGGCTGAAATTTATATGCACAGGTTCCTGTTATCGAGCCCCGTTAGAACCCTTAATCCAGAGGAAGCTGATTGGTTTTACACGCCTGTTTACACCACGTGTGATTTGACACCAAATGGGCTGCCATTACCATTTAAGTCACCAAGAATGATGAGAAGTGCGATTCAACTTATTTCTTCTAATTGGCCTTATTGGAATCGGACCGAAGGGGCTGATCACTTTTTCATTGTGCCGCATGATTTTGGTGCTTGTTTTCATTATCAAGTATGGATCTTTATCTTTCTTGTTGTAGGCTTGAGTCAAGGTCAGGCACTCGGGTTGGGTCAGTTTGCCCCCCTAAACACTTTTCATCAAAATTTTAACTACTTTTTGTTAGTAATTAGTTTGTCAAGCTTGATTCCAAGAGTCATACTATTTCAATATCGGTCTAATATATTTGAATTAGATGACAACAAGATACTTTAGGCAAGAATCATACCATTTTGATTTATGCTATTTTATTTACTTGTTTGACCTGTTTGATATAAAACATAACCCAAACTGGCCTATTCATAGTAGATATGTCGAAAATGCTATATCTAGTCTTGAACTGCTTTTTGTTTTTTTTGTTTGTTTTTTTTTTGGGGGGGGGGGGGGGGGGGGGGTTATGGTGAATTTGTCTAAAAAATTGTCATTTTCTTAAAGTTGCAAGGCTATTTTTTACCTGTTTGACCGGTTAGAGATAAAACATAACCTTAACCGGCCAATTTATAATTATAAATTTATGTGTCGAAATTACCATTTCTAGTCTTGAGGGACTTTTGTGTTTATTTTTAGGTGGGAATTTGGGATTGCTTGTTTAAATAGCTTATGCTTATTAGCAGATAATTGCCTTAAGTAAAACAACTTATATCCCCTTAGGGGTGAATTTGTAATTGAATCCACTAAAAGTAATAATTTTGAAATAATAATCTTAAGTTGCTTATAAATAGCAACTTATTTCACCTTAAATTCTTAAAATAAGTTTTTCCTTTATACACACAATCAAAGGGTCTTATTTGCTTTTAAATAAATCTACTATATCTAAATATTGAAGCTTATTGTAGGAAGAAAAAGCCATTGAAAGAGGGATTCTTCATCTACTCCAACGAGCTACTTTGGTTCAAACATTTGGTCAAAAGAATCATGTTTGCTTAAAAGACGGTTCAATCACAGTGCCCCCATATGCACCGCCTCAAAAGATGCAGTCCCATTTAATCCCTCCAAGTATTCCTCGATCCATCTTTGTCTACTTTAGAGGCTTGTTTTATGATGTTGGAAACGACCCCGAAGGTGGTTATTATGCAAGGTACATGCCTTCTATATTCTTAAAAATAGTTAGTTATGTATATATATTATATTCATGAATAATCCTTATCATTTTCTAAAATTTGATGCAAATTTCGTTTTATAATCTTTTTTAGAGGAGCAAGAGCAGCAGTGTGGGAAAACTTCAAAGACAACCCACTCTTCGACATCTCAACCGAACATCCAACAACATACTACGAAGACATGCAACGAGCCGTTTTCTGCTTATGCCCACTCGGGTGGGCCCCATGGAGTCCACGGTTGGTTGAAGCAGTTATATTCGGTTGCATTCCCGTCATCATAGCAGATGACATCGTCTTGCCTTTTGCTGATGCAATTCCATGGGAAGACATCGGAGTTTATGTAGACGAAAAGGATGTTCCAAATTTGGACACCATTTTGACATCAATTCCAACGGAAGTTATTTTAAGGAAACAAAGATTGTTGGCTAATCCTTCAATGAAACAAGCTATGTTGTTTCCTCATCCCGCTCAACCGGGTGATGCTTTCCATCAAATCTTGAACGGTTTGGCCCGTAAATTGCCTCATGATAAGAGTGTTTATTTGAGGAAAGGAGAGAAGGTTTTGAACTGGACTGCGGGTCCGTTAGCTGATTTGAAGCCTTGGTAATGATGGTTTTCGAGTTTATAAAATGTATGGTTTTTGTTGGGTTTTAGTGTTTTACAGTGTAGATTTCAAAGTGAATTGATGATTTTTGAATCTTATAGACTTTGTTCTTACCATGGTTGACATGATACGTATCTTTGTATATTAAATGAGTTTGGTAAAATGTATGTGCCATTCTACACTCTTACAGTAATAATGTCTGCCTTACTGATCTTTTGAATTTTTTTATGCATAGCTTGAGCTTTAGAATTAGGGTTCAAACTTCAAAACGAGCTGAGTAGAGCTTGAGCTCTCATAAAGTAAACAATCCAAGCTCGAGCTTAATTGAACTCAAGCTCGGCTAGGATCGTTTACACCCCAAATTCGTGAAATCTATGAACTGGTTAATTGTTTGTACAAGTAAAACACAATGTAAACGTATAAAACATTTAATTTATATAAAATCACATGACTAAATCCTCTATCTAGTGGACCAAGCATTTTAAGTGAACCACTTGAACTTCAATAACGACTCACGACACGACCCTACCCGACCCAGGTCAAGGGAAATGATAAAACGAACGTTAGCATATGAGACACCGTAAAAGATTTGCATTATTCTATTTTTGAACCTTCTACACCAAAAGTTACCATTAAATCAAAACTGTTCTTCCATATATTCCACATCACATTTCAGAAATGTATCTCGCGTCTTTCTGCAAAGAATTTGCCACTAATACACATATCCGGAAGCAACGAAAGCCATACCGCTGTATCAGCACCTTCTTCAGGTGTAACCAGACCTGCCCAGCCAGTCATGGCGGTCTTGACCCAACCCGGACAGTAACAGTTGATGTAAATCTTTTCACCTTCTGGTCGACCCGCCAGTTCACGGGCCACCAACCTCGTGTATGCATTCACCGCCAATTTCGACAGTGAATAATCTGTATTGTTTTGTGGCCATCCTCCACTAGTCCAACTCCCATCTTTCACTTGTTCCAAAAACTTATTCACTGTTCCATCGATTAACTCTTCGGATAACGAGTCGACATCTTCTAGTTTTTGTCTTAATGCATCATCAGAAATCCTCTTAACATCAAGTTTCACAAATTATATTCAAGTAAAACAAATAATCCAGAATGAATAAGTTCAAAAGTTAAATGTGAATTTAAATACTTACATTTTTCCTGCCATTAAGTCTTCCCAATCGCGAGCTAACCGTAACAATTCGAGCACCTGCAGGGTTAGCCTTCATCAAAGGGATTGCAGCTTTGATCATATTCTTGGCCCCGGTATAATTAATGGCGATAACTTTTTCAGCAAATTCAAGAGAATTCTCTGACCCAATATTATGATTAAATCCTGCATTGTTTATCTGCAAAAAGAACTCAAAAATAAAGGAAAAAAAACAATATGAACTCATTGCTTGTTTTGTTACAAGTGATGATATTACCAAAATGTCTATGCCACCATAGTTTTGTTTTATCCAGGAACAAAATGTATCAATAGATGCTTTATCTATAACATCTAGTTGATGGAAGACTACTTTTAAGCCGCCTTCTTGAAGTACTTTTGCTGATTCTTCACCTACAGCAGTCTCTCTTGAAGTAAGAACAACGGTTAACCCATGCAACCCGAGCTGGTGTGCAATTTCAAATCCGATTCCTCGATTTGCACCAGTCACAATAGCTATTGTTTCAGCAGACCACCACCTACAGTTTATACAATAATAAAACTCTATGCATCACCTTTGTGTTACCAGAGTGAATTAACTAGTAACCACATAAAGTGGCAGCCAAGTTATGTTTTTTGTGAACAAGTTGTAAACCCTAGTTAGAATCTCTATTAAAACATCCGTGTACTGTGACGAAATAATTATTTTCGTAGCAATGGTACCCATTTTCTAGTAGTATAGTAAATCCAGCTGGTTGCAGTATGTGGACATAGTCAGCGTAGACCAAAACACGTAAATCTTTTATCTAGTGTTCGGTTACTAATCTACTATGTGTGTGTGTGTGTGTGTGTTTGCGTAACCGAGATCTAACAAAGAGAGAATCACTAATTTGAAAAGTATATGTGATGTATCCTTTGCAAATTTGAAGGTCTCATTTTTCGTTCATATGGATTTGATTTAGGAAAGGGCTATAGCTACACCAACCCCACTTGATTTCACACCATCTAACAATTTACACAAAGCACTCGTTTTGATCAAAAATGTCGAACTTTGAAAACTGTTGATCAGAACGACCATTTGAACGATACCCGGATGTTCTGACCATACTTTGAAAACCGTTGGTTAGAAAGGCATTGGTCCAATATCCGGACGTCTATTCATGACCATAGGCGGTCAAACTTATAAATTTTCTTGTCAAAACGACTGTTCCACCCTATCCGGACGGGTGTGGGACCGCCCCATATACGGTCAAACTTTGAAATAAACGTGTAGTAATGAGAATTAAGACGAAATGCTTAATGTATATATATATACCTCTGATGATCGGAATAAGGAATGGAACGGATTAGAGAGATCTCTTGACGACGTTTCTCTCTACGTTCCTTGGCTCGCTCCTTCTTATCCATTTGTTTCTCTGTAGTAGTAACATTACTATTATCCATTGCATCCATCAAATCAAATCAGCTAGATTTCGATTATGAGTTTGAGTTTGCCTTTAATCCATAATTTTAGGATAATTTGAGGTGTGAGAGATACATGCATTCATCCATGCAATGCAACCATTAACTTTTGCGTGACCTCCGGTGTGTGTGTGTATATATATAGGATCAGGATCATGTGTTGAGAACTATGAGAACCATTTTGGACAAAAAAACGCAAAAATAAAAAAAATCATAAAACAAAAAAAACACAAAAATAAAATAAGTGAAAAAACTAAAGTTCATATTTATAATCCCGATTTCTAAAAAAACCGTAAAAAAATCTTGGTTTAGCTAAATTATACATATATGCATAATATGTACATATATATGTACACATATGTTTTTTTTCTATACACATATGTATAATTTAAAGTAAATGATAAAGTACATATGCGTACATTACACATCTAGAGATTAAATTAAAGTATATATATGTGTATAGGTATAATACGAATTAAAAAGAAAAAAATAAATTCTTTTTTTTAATGAAACCGGAATGAAATATAAGAATTTTGATTTTTTTACTTTTTTAAAATTTTCGTTTTTTTTGTTTTATAATTTTTTAAATATTTTAGAGGGTTTTTTTTTTTTAGTGTTGTTTGTGTTTTATTTTGACTAATACTATTAGCATACTTTGACCTTGCATGAGTTATTTGTTTTGTTTGAGCTAATTCATCTTTGTTGTCAGAAAACAAAACTAAATGTATAATTTGATCTCTAGTAAGCCAATTTGATGGAAGCCCCTAAACACGAAGTATGTCTGTCAAATTATGTCACACGCCACTATTAACTTTTTTCTCTTTTTTTTTTCCGTATTGCTACTGTTGTCGCCCTTAAATTGTTAAGAATACTGTTGGACCTTTTTATTTTGTAACCATTGGTTTATTCTTGTTTTAACTTTTAAGAACACTTTTATTTTTTGTTTGAAGCGATGCCTTTTTTTTTTGGTTTTATTTTGATAACTTTTATACTATTACCTTGCAATGATATCTTTGTTTTGTTTGGACCAATAGCTCTTTCTTTGATTCATGAAACTAAATACGTTATTGGATATCTTACAAGCTAATTTGATGTAACAAAGCGCCCCGAACTTGGATAGTGTAACACCCGTCAAAATTTTGTGTAAAAAAATGTCAACTATAAATGTACAAAGGGCCAAGATATAATATCCTGAACAAAAAGAGGTATAAATATACGTTATGGTGACATTCGGACATTCGTTTTGACATTTTGTAAGTCAAGGGACTAAATGGTATTTAACTCAAAATTAAAGTTGAGGGCTAAAATTTAAAATGACCCAAAAGTTGGTTAGCATACCGTCTAACCCTTCAAACGGTCCTAGGGTTCAGGAGAGTTGTATGGCGGTTTAGACTAATTAGATGGACCTTTCTAATGTCCACATATCTATTCAAGATGTCGTGTAAGACTATACAACCTTGTTTGACGAGGGTCGTCGTCACCCTCATTCCACATGTCTCGTAAGACCAATCTTATTTTACATTACTACTAAAAGAAAATGTTAAAGCTTATGTGTCTAGTCTATATTTTTCTTAATTTCTAATCTTTCATCTCATTCATTATAGTAATCCATGGATCATGGGTCAAAATCATTTTGTCAAGCGGGTTATAACATAGCGTGAATTTTATAACATAATGTCATTTTCATACATGAGGTTTGACAAACTATACAACTTTAACACATTTTTTAAATTTCTTGCAAATCCACACCCGACGTTTCCAAAACCATGCTATTTAGTAATTTTCGTTAACCCTTTTGTTTTCCTTTAAGTCTACATTAAATTAATTCATAAATATTTTGAGAATTACAATTAAAATAAAGAATCTTTTTTATTTGTATCGTTTGATAAATCTCGCGTAATACACGGATTCAAAAGCTAGTTACATAATATAAGCATGTACAAGATTTACAAGCCTTCCCTATGTATACATTATCATATCCTACATAACTGTTAAAATTTAATAAAATCTCCACCCCACCCCCACCCCCACCCCCACCCCACCCCACCCCCAAAATGCATTCAGTCCATATATGGTACGTAGTTCACTCCCAATATGATCCAGTACCTATACAAGCCAGACACAGATGCATTCAAGTCCGATACATGCTGGAGCCCGTGTGGCTACACACTCAACGTTTTCTGTGCCACTAAAATCGTTCGAAGCCGCGATATCGGTGACACTGGTAACGTGTTCGACGCCAACAACATAAAGCATCCAACATCAGTTAGTACTTCTGGCACGGATCAATATGGGTATTAGCTAGCCCCTAAATTCCTGGTACACAATTAGGCATTAGCAAACGGAAGTAATGTTCGTATCCATATTAATTACTTGCAATATAGTATTAAAGTTGTCCCGTATCCTTGCAAAAAGAAGTGTAAGAAAATAAGAAAGATGCAAAGTTTTACTGTTTTAAAGTACCAGGCATCACCTCCTTTTCTTCCCTTGTAAGTAATATCAAGATTCTAATTTAATATAGTAAAAGGATTAACAAAACTAATAGACTTAGCTGTGTAGCGGAACTAAAATGACAAGAAACCATGGACCACAACGAGATTAATGATGTTGGTAATTTCAGTTTTATAGTAGATTATAAAACCATATTTTATACCCGATTACTCATTAGTTACGTGACATACCGGTTAGTTTGTTAAAGAATGCATGTTAGAATTTTCAAACATATTTTGTCTTTTACCATTTTAACTTTTTTATAACTATGTTTTTAACAATTGCATCAACTTAAAATACCATAAATTACACACATATCATGAATGCCATAATATGCTTAAAATATATAGAATTTGTAAAATTTAGGCAAATTGAATTTTAATAATTTCATATTCCAGTTGGCCGATAATAATTTACCATAGAAAACAATAATTGTCACATGTCCCATCTTTCACATTAATTGTTTTCATTAGACATTTGTTAAAAAAAAAAACTTAACTCCATTACATTTTTTTTTCTAAATTTCAAATTGATGTTTTAAGGCTTTTGATCAGATGGAGGATACAGATCGATTGATGTAAAACTTATCTCGAAACGATACTCCAAACTGCTTGATTTTTGTTAATTGGAAGTTTAAACATCCGAATTTAAGTATTGTTTCGTCATTTGGAACACATTTTCGAGGTAAATTTTACATCATTCGACTCATCTCATTCCGATCAAAAACCCTAAAACATTAGTTTGAAATTTGAAAAAACTTATGGAGTTAAGTTTTATTTAACGAATGTTCAATGAAAACAATTAATTGGTGTGAAATGTGAGACTGATAACAGTTATTTTTTGTTATGAGATTATTATCAGCCAACTGCAGAAATATGAAATTATTAAAATCCAATTTGCCTAAGATACATAATAATATAATTTATAAAGATTAGTTTATTTTTATTTTATATGAAATAAATATCATCAAATGTATGATTCTTTTTACGAAATAAAATTTAGTTTTATGCTTTTCCATGTAATGATGAAGCATTCGTAGAAAGAGGCTAAGGAAAAACAAAAATTAAGTTAAACAAACTATTATTATTATTATTATTATTATTAAATAAAACTGAATTTTGGTGTCCCAAAACTTCCATTAGGCTAAGTGGCAAATTATCATTGGGCCACGTCATGTTTATGGTTTTTTAGTTAAGGTGCCGTAACGAATGTAACTGAAACCTATCGAATTCGCGTCGACTTACTGTCGTATCACCTAGGACTGACAACACTTGATTTTTACTAGTCTTGTTGTTTTAGTTGCGGTACCTTAACGAACGTAATTGAAACCAATCAACCAGCAACGTCCAAGATCGACAACGCGCTGGTTTTACCACCGACCGGGTTTTATTGACAGAATAAATATCGTTTCTTATAGGGTAATATTTTGATATATTTATTTGACGATTTTTTTTTGTTTTGGTGTTTTAACGTTTGGGTTGTACTAATGTTGTTTATACCATAACGAACGTAATCAATACTGGCTGAATTCGCGTCGACACGACGCCATTACGCTAGGTTTTTTTACCCTCCATGGTTTTGCCAACGCCTGAGTTTTATCAATGTCCAAAACTTTTATCGATCAAATAAACGGTGTTTTAAATGTTTTATTTTTTTATATGTTAATCTTTTTATGTGTTAATTTGACGAATTTATTCAGGTTTAATTATGGTACCATAACGAACGCAAATGATACTAACTGAATATGCATCAACTCGCCATTGCAACGCCCAGGTTTTACCAACCGAATGAACACTGTTTAAAATATATTAAAGAAAATTATAACACGTTATACGAGTTTTGCTATTGGGTTCTTTATTTTTAATATGCTAATTGGACGAATATATTTTTTTAGGATTAGTTCAAACTGTAACGAATGCGTCCAACACTCACCGTATTAGCGTTGACTCGCTGTTGTAGCGTCCCGGTTTTACCGACCGAATTCTTTGCGCAACGCGTGTGGGAAAATTAGTGTCATTACTATCATGACATTTTAAATAGGTTCATTTTTTTATTATAAGTTATACGAGCGTCACTACTGTTTCCTGCGTTAACCGATTAATTTTTTAAATTTAGCGCCTGTATTTTAACGAATTTAACACATACCAACCGAATCCATATTAGTGCACTGCCGTAACATGATGTGTACAGTGTACATAAATAGGTCCCGGTTGTTCCGTCACAACTCGCTGAATAATTAAAATACTTGTTTTATGTAAACAAGTTTATGGTTTCGGGTGATTGGGGTAGATATCAATTTATACCATACAATTCTCATACCCAAAAATTGTTTGAAAGCTAATTAGCTGTTGTGGATGCTAATCACAAATTTATGAATCCCTTTTGGATTTACTCTATTAATCCATCCGTTGTGACAAAGGTGAAACATGAGGGGAAAAAGTGTGCCGCGTGGGGGGGGGGGGGGTCGTATTTTATACCAAAGAGCATATGTTGTGGTAGGATGAGACATGAAACGGAGATAAATGATTGTTATATTATTATTTGATGATTAAAAAAAATACTAAGAAAAAAAAATCAAATGCATGTCTCTCACGCCCGCAGGTCCGCAACTAGCTCCAGCTTTGAAGAAAACCACACCCCATTGCAACTAGCTCCACCTTCAATATGTAACGTCGATGATTTAAATCCACAAGTAAACAATGCTATAGATTTAAAAGTTTAAATAATAATAATTATATCATTTTGCTCAATCTGTATTAAAATAGCTAATATAAATTATAAAATACATGATTACATAGCTAATGTATATTCCAATGACGTAAGATACTCGCCTTTTATGCTTTTAGAACTCATGATGTTTTGAAAGTGTATAAATATACTAGGTTTTCAAAATGAAAGGCGAAAACGTTCCATGCCATTTGTCTCACAACGATTTAGTGTCTTTGACTAGCAAAGAATGATAAGGTTAAGTATTCAATGATAAGGTTATTAGTGAGAATGCGGTGCAATTATGTAACCTGATGGGGAATAAAAAATAAATAAAAATAAAAGCTTTAGAACATCAACTAATTATGCTAACATTAATATAATCATTCAATAGGCATAGATTGATACGTAAGTTATGTAAATAAAATAACATTAATAGATCACACTTTTATAAATGCAATCTATCCAGCATATTTTTATAAACAAAGTGAATATATCAGAGTACTAAACAACGTTTATTAATGTGACACCCGGTAAATTCCCAACCCCTTAAACTAAGTAATCAACCTAATAATTAGGTGATTGTAAATATTATGCGCGCCATGTTAGTCAGCGCGTGCATTTGTTATGTGCGCCCTGCGCGAGCGCGCTATGTTAAGAATCAGCGCGGGCACATTATGTGCGCCCGGCGCGAGAATATGTTAAGAATCAGCGCGGACATTTATGTTTGCCCTGCGCGAGCGCGCCATGTTAGTCAGCGCGTGCATGTGTTATGTGCGCCCTGCGCGAGCGCACCATGTTAAGAACCAGCGTGAGCATATGTTATATGCGCCATGCGTGAACGTTTTGGCCTTATGTTTTCATGTAACTTAAACGTTATGTTGTCTATGGGTTGACCATCCCGCATGATGCTAAGGCGGGTGCATCCTACATCGTTTATGCGCGTGCGGAAGGGAACTAACCTACCCGCATGGCGGGAACGTTGAGAGCTAGTTTGTCTGAAGCTCCAGGATGGAATTGACTTCAACATGACTGATCACTATGTTGAAATACCAAAACCACCTGGAGAATCTACAAATGAAACTCAAATGTCCCTAACTGCGAGAAGGTTACGCACCTACCCGCAGCAAAGAAATGTTCTACACGCAGGAAGCTATGCGCACCAAGTTATACGCGCAGAACACTTAGTCAATGATCAGATTTAAGGAAATTGTCCCCGCCCAAAAGAGGGCGGTTGCGTGTTTCAGAAAACTTCTACTTTTTACTGTACACTGTCTAAAGCACTGAAAAAGCAAACTGTAAAAGTCAACTGCCAGCCACCCACTCTCACCAACCACAGCCCTGCATGTCCTGTCCATATCAAATCAGAATCTTTAATCTACTTTTCTACTCTTTTTAATAAATAATAATAATTTCCATACCTTATCATCATTTCAAAAGATTACAATTCCCTAAAGCAAGGGATTATGTTCCCTTGAGTTTGCCTATAAATTTGTAGCCTAAATTATCACCCAAAACACACTTCAAAGAACTACAAACTTGCACTAATCTTTTCCCAAGCATCCATTGTTTCCAGCTCCGATCCTGTTACTAGGTAAGCCGAGATTATAACCTTGAGATCTACTTTCCAACCCTTATATCTTGATCTTAATATATATATTTGTTATTTAATCGTATTCTAGACCTTCGATTCCGAGGCCAACACCAAGAAAACCCGAATCTCGATTAATCCCTTAACAAGAACCACAGGTGAGTCTCACAGCCCCATTTTCACTGTTTTCACTATTTTAAACTGTTTTCGGGGCGAGGGACACGTACTTAAATAATGTTTTATCATGGTATACTTACAAGCTAAGCAAACGATTACGTGTTTAAGTTATGTTTCATGATGAGCAATGCGAACAGTTATCTATGGTTTTTCGATGATAGTGCACCAGACTCGAGTAAGTGATCACTTTACCATTGGAACTCTAAGGGTAGGGACTGCTGGTTTGATCCGCCCACTCGTAGGGGTCGCACCTCTTACACAGACGAGTGCCTAGCATGTCACGGGGCAGTACTATGGGATTAAGCCCGCTCGTAGAGGTCGCTCCTCTTACGCAGACGAGCGCCTTGTTTTCCGGCACAACGTCCGCGCGTAACCCGCGGGACGGTATTACAGCATATATTCGCTCGTAGTGGCAGCGCTACTTACGCAGACGAGCACAGTTTTCCAGAAGTGTCCGCGCGTAACCCGCGGGACGGTATTACGTTATTTTAGCTCGTAGTGGCAGCGCCACTTACACAGACGAGCACAGTTCCCAGAAATGTTCGCGCGTGACCCGCGGAACGATTTTATCAGAATATGTTGATAGAACTATGTTTTACCAAGCATGTGTTTTAATGATGCTAACAGAATTATGTTTCAGAATGATTATGATGCAATACGATTTATCAAGTTACTAAAACTTGTGAACTCACTCAGTTTATACTGATTCAAATGTTTTTACGTGTCTTTCAGGAGATAACTAGGTAGCGCATGGAGTCACACTTAGAGCACCACACGCTGAACATCTAAAACAAGCTTTTTGGAAGATTTTGGTTTTATCCCCTCGATGCGCACGGTTACCCGCCGCGCAAGGGGATATGGCGAGGAAATCTTCAGTTTTATACTTGGATGTTTTTTTTTTTTTTGTAATCTTAATCAATGTAATGTATTTGTATTAAACATTTCATGCGCAATGAAAATCTTTGAATGTTTTGCAATGGCCCGTGCTTAAGTATCAATCCCCACTCGTGCGCGCCCGGCTGTTTCCGCCGCTCAGGGCCGGGTGTGACAGATTGGTATCAGAGCACTGGTTATAGCGAACTAGGAAAAAGAAGTTTTTAACCTAGACTATAACCTTTGGGGAATCGCATGAAATATTTTTCAAAGAATATTTTCAAAAGAAAAATCACACACGCACTTAGGAACACGGGTCACAGTGTCTAGAGATAAGAACATTATGTGCTCTGAGTACATGCGCTAAGTTTGTTGTATTTTCTTTTTTTTATGAAAAGAATGCCTCCAACCAGAGCCAAGGGAATTACCATGACACCCGAGGAGCTCGCAGAAATAATCGCGCAGGCGATTGCAACGCATGAGGCCAGCAAGGCCGAATCTAGTCAGGGTCGCCAAGAGAACGAGACCCCAGAACCCGAATCAGGAGCCTTGGACAAAGGTTGCTCCTATAAAACATTCATGGCCTGTAGGCCTTGGCCGTTCAAAGGCACCGAAGGAGCCATTGGGCTCTACAATTGGATTGACAAGATGGAGACAGTTCTCTCCATCAGCGGATGTAGTGAAAACCAGAAGGTCCTTTACGCGACCTGCATGTTCCAAGAAGCAGCTTCGTCTTGGTGGAAGCTCCAAGTAAAGACTTTGGGGCGAGAAGTTGCTCTTCACAAGACCTGGGAAGAATTGAAAGAAATGTTGATGAGAAAGTTCTGCTCTCGCGCAGAAATTCAGAGCTTGCAACAAGAATTCTGGAACCACACCATGGTAGGAACGGACATCGATGCCTACACCAATCGTTTCAACGAGCTTTGCCAGCTGGTGCCAGACATGGCAAACACAGAAGAAAAGAAAATCGAGAGGTACATCTTTGGGTTACCACCTGTCGTTAGAGTCCCGCTCAACGCCGCCGCACCTCCGACCTTTGACGAGGCGGTTGCGCGAGCCATCACCCTTACAAGGGATACGGTTCGTGCGGGTATGTTGACTGCTCGCTTGAACGAGCAGCGAACCTCTGACTCCAAGAGGAAATGGAACTCCCACCGAGGATCAGACTTCAAGCAGCCACCGCCCAAGAAGCAGGAAAGCACAAGGGTTTACGCGATTCAAGCCGCGGAACCATCAAGGAAAGGATACAGCGGGCCTTACCCATGGTGCAACAAATGCAAGTATCACCACGAAGGCGAATGCGCGAACGTCACGTGCGCCAAATGTGGCAGACCAGGACACAAGACGGTGAATTGCCGTGCTAAAGAAGCTGGAGCCAATGACAACTGCTACGCATGCGGGAAGCCTGGACACTTCAGTCGGGATTGCCCACAGAAAGGAAACCAAGCTCGCGGGAGAGCTTTTGTGATCGGCGCGGGTGAGGCAAAGGAAGAGCCGAATGTGGTAACCGGTACGTTTTTGCTTAACGGTCATTATGCATCTGTCTTATTTGATACTGGCGCTGACCTAAGTTTTATATCCCATGAGTTTAAAAACTCCCTGGGCTTAGCGACCAGTAGGCTAGACAAACCTTATACTATAGAACTAGCCAATGGTAGGCAGTTATGCGCGAATGAAAGGACTGAGCAATGTGTGTTAGTCATGGGAGGTCATGAGTTCAATATAAACTTATTGTCAATAGATTTGGGAAGTTTCGATATTGTCGTAGGTGTGGATTGGTTGGTCGAAAATCTCGCGGAGATTGTTTGTCATGAGAAGCAGGTTCGGATTCCACTGTTGAACGGAGAAACTTTGATGATTCAAGGGGAAAGAAGGGGAGTTGCGACAAAACTGATTTCATGCCTAAAGGCGCGTAAGTGCCTAAGGAAAGGGTGCTACGCCTTCCTGGCGCATGTAGTAGAGAAAGGAGATGAGCGAAGAATTGAAGACTTACCAGTAGTGCGCGAATTTCCAGAAGTTTTTCCTGAAGATCTGCCCGGATTGCCGCCGCCGCGACAAGTCGAGTTTCGTATTGATTTGGTCCCAGGAGCTGCGCCAGTAGCTCGAGCGCCTTATCGCTTAGCTCCATCTGAGATGCAAGAGCTATCCAATCAGTTACAGGAACTATTGGATAAGGGTTTCATACGCCCAAGCTTTTCACCTTGGGGAGCTCCAGTACTGTTTGTAAAGAAGAAGGATGATTCGTTCCGGATGTGTATTGACTACAGGGAGCTGAACAAGCTGACAGTCAAAAATCGGTACCCCTTACCGAGGATTGACGACTTATTTGACCAGTTGCAGGGATCCAGTTATTATTCGAAGATAGATCTACGGTCAGGATACCACCAACTTAGGGTCCATGAGGAAGACGCACCAAAGACAGCCTTCCGAACCAGATATGGCCATTATGAGTTCTTAGTGATGCCTTTCGGGCTAACTAATGCGCCAGCTATATTCATGGATCTGATGAACCGTGTGTGCAAACCATACTTGGACAAGTTTGTGATTGTGTTTATAGATGATATTTTGATTTACTCTCGAACCAAGGCCGAGCATGAGCAACACCTGAGAATGATTTTAGAATTGTTAAGGAAAGAAAAGTTGTATGCAAAGTTTTCCAAGTGCGAGTTTTGGCTTAGAGAAGTTCACTTTCTCGGTCAAGTTGTAAACGAGAAAGGAATACACGTCGATCCTTCTAAGGTTAAAGCCATCGAAAACTGGGAAGCGCCAAAAACCCCAACTGAGGTGAGGCAATTCCTTGGACTAGCTGGCTACTATCGACGCTTCATTGAGAACTTCTCCAAGATAGCTCTACCTCTGACCGCGCTAACTCAGAAAGACAAGGCGTTTATTTGGGGCAAGAATCAGGAAGCGGCATTTCAAATGTTGAAACAGAAGTTATGTAGTGCGCCAATCTTATCCCTGCCCGAGGGGACAGATGAC
Source organism: Bidens hawaiensis (assembly GCF_021521415.1). Lineage (NCBI taxonomy): Eukaryota > Viridiplantae > Streptophyta > Magnoliopsida > Asterales > Asteraceae > Bidens > Bidens hawaiensis. The sequence goes on along the minus strand of NW_027491999.1, from coordinate 358,800 downwards.
ATCGTTGTTTACTGCGACGCTTCACACCAGGGACTCGGATGTGTCCTTATGCAGCGAGACAAAGTTATAGCGTATGCCTCGCGCCAACTTAAGACCAATGAGAAGAACTACACAACGCATGATTTAGAACTTGGAGCTGTTGTCTTCGCGCTAAAGATTTGGCGCCATTACCTCTACGGTACGAAATGTGTAATCTTTACGGATCATAAGAGCCTCCAACATATATTCGATCAGAAGGAATTAAACATGAGGCAACGAAGATGGGTTGAATTGTTGAATGATTATGATTGCGAGATCAAGTATCATCCGGGGAAAGCGAATGTGGTAGCAGACGCGCTAAGCAGAAAGGAGCGAATAAAAACGCTACGAGTCAAGGCTCTAAGGTTGACCATTCACGCAGATCTCTCTACCCGCATCCGAGACGCTCAGCAAGAAGCCTTGAAACCAGAGTTTGTTAAAAACGAATGCCTTGGGGGTATGATTAAGAATTTGGAACTTAAAGGGAACAACACTCGATATTTTGCCAACCGCATATGGGTCCCTCTCAAGGGAGGATTGCGCGATCAGGTATTAAACGAAGCTCACAAGACGCGATATTCCGTACATCCTGGCGCAGACAAGATGTACCAAGATGTTAAAACGCTGTATTGGTGGCCCAATCTTAAAGGCGCCATCGCGATGTATGTCAGTAAGTGCCTGACGTGTTCAAAAGTAAAGGCTGAATACCAGAAACCATCGGGGTTGCTTCAGCAGCCAGAAATTCCCATGTGGAAGTGGGAACAAATCTCTATGGACTTCATCACCAAACTACCAAGGACACCTGGGGGTTATGACACGATATGGGTTATTGTAGATCGGCTAACTAAGTCAGCACACTTCCTGCCGATTAAAGAAACTGATAAAATGGAAAGGTTAGCCCGACTATATATTCGAGAAGTAGTTTCAAAACATGGAGTCCCAGTGTCCATCATTTCTGATAGAGATAGTCGGTTCACCTCAAGGTTTTGGAGATCATTACAAGAGGGGTTAGGTACTCGACTGGACATGAGTACGGCTTATCACCCCCAAACGGATGGACAAAGCGAACGAACGATCCAGACATTGGAAGATATGCTGCGCGCGTGCGCGATCGATTTTGGAGGTAGTTGGGATACCCACCTCCCGTTGGTTGAATTTTCTTACAATAACAGTTATCACACAAGCATTAAGGCTGCGCCGTTCGAAGCTTTATATGGGCGCAAGTGTAGATCCCCACTGTGTTGGGCTGAAGTGGGCGACAAGCAAATGACTGGTCCAGAAGTGATCCAAGAAACAACAGACAAGATTTTTCAGATAAGGGATCGCCTTAAGGCAGCACGCGACAGACAGAAAAGTTATGCTGATATGAGAAGGAAACCGTTGGAGTTTCAAGTAGGGGATAAAGTACTTTTGAAAGTCTCTCCATGGAAGGGAGTCCCCCGTTTCGGTAAGCGAGGAAAGCTAAATCCGCGCTACATTGGACCATTTGAGATCCTGGAGAGGATCGGTCCAGTTGCTTATAAACTCCGTCTACCCGCCGAACTCAGTGGAGTTCATGATACGTTTCATGTATCCAACCTCAAGAAATGTTTATCTGACGAAACGTTGATTTTACCGGTGGAAGAAATTCATATTGACAAACAGCTGCACTTCGTAGAAGAGCCTATAGCAGTAACCGATTGGAAAGAACAAAGGTTGCGCAGAAGCAGAATCAAGTTGGTAAAAGTTCAATGGAACTCAAGGCGTGGGCCTGAATTCACTTGGGAAAGAGAAGATCAGATGCGCATAAAATACCCACACCTCTTTCAGAATATGGCTTCTGCCAGCAACGTCTCCTAAATTTCGGGACGAAATACGTTTAACGAGGGGAGAATGTGACACCCGGTAAATTCCCAACCCCTTAAACTAAGTAATCAACCTAATAATTAGGTGATTGTAAATATTATGCGCGCCATGTTAGTCAGCGCGTGCATTTGTTATGTGCGCCCTGCGCGAGCGCGCTATGTTAAGAATCAGCGCGGGCACATTATGTGCGCCCGGCGCGAGAATATGTTAAGAATCAGCGCGGACATTTATGTTTGCCCTGCGCGAGCGCGCCATGTTAGTCAGCGCGTGCATGTGTTATGTGCGCCCTGCGCGAGCGCACCATGTTAAGAACCAGCGTGAGCATATGTTATATGCGCCATGCGTGAACGTTTTGGCCTTATGTTTTCATGTAACTTAAACGTTATGTTGTCTATGGGTTGACCATCCCGCATGATGCTAAGGCGGGTGCATCCTACATCGTTTATGCGCGTGCGGAAGGGAACTAACCTACCCGCATGGCGGGAACGTTGAGAGCTAGTTTGTCTGAAGCTCCAGGATGGAATTGACTTCAACATGACTGATCACTATGTTGAAATACCAAAACCACCTGGAGAATCTACAAATGAAACTCAAATGTCCCTAACTGCGAGAAGGTTACGCACCTACCCGCAGCAAAGAAATGTTCTACACGCAGGAAGCTATGCGCACCAAGTTATACGCGCAGAACACTTAGTCAATGATCAGATTTAAGGAAATTGTCCCCGCCCAAAAGAGGGCGGTTGCGTGTTTCAGAAAACTTCTACTTTTTACTGTACACTGTCTAAAGCACTGAAAAAGCAAACTGTAAAAGTCAACTGCCAGCCACCCACTCTCACCAACCACAGCCCTGCATGTCCTGTCCATATCAAATCAGAATCTTTAATCTACTTTTCTACTCTTTTTAATAAATAATAATAATTTCCATACCTTATCATCATTTCAAAAGATTACAATTCCCTAAAGCAAGGGATTATGTTCCCTTGAGTTTGCCTATAAATTTGTAGCCTAAATTATCACCCAAAACACACTTCAAAGAACTACAAACTTGCACTAATCTTTTCCCAAGCATCCATTGTTTCCAGCTCCGATCCTGTTACTAGGTAAGCCGAGATTATAACCTTGAGATCTACTTTCCAACCCTTATATCTTGATCTTAATATATATATTTGTTATTTAATCGTATTCTAGACCTTCGATTCCGAGGCCAACACCAAGAAAACCCGAATCTCGATTAATCCCTTAACAAGAACCACAGGTGAGTCTCACAGCCCCATTTTCACTGTTTTCACTATTTTAAACTGTTTTCGGGGCGAGGGACACGTACTTAAATAATGTTTTATCATGGTATACTTACAAGCTAAGCAAACGATTACGTGTTTAAGTTATGTTTCATGATGAGCAATGCGAACAGTTATCTATGGTTTTTCGATGATAGTGCACCAGACTCGAGTAAGTGATCACTTTACCATTGGAACTCTAAGGGTAGGGACTGCTGGTTTGATCCGCCCACTCGTAGGGGTCGCACCTCTTACACAGACGAGTGCCTAGCATGTCACGGGGCAGTACTATGGGATTAAGCCCGCTCGTAGAGGTCGCTCCTCTTACGCAGACGAGCGCCTTGTTTTCCGGCACAACGTCCGCGCGTAACCCGCGGGACGGTATTACAGCATATATTCGCTCGTAGTGGCAGCGCCACTTACGCAGACGAGCACAGTTTTCCAGAAGTGTCCGCGCGTAACCCGCGGGACGGTATTACGTTATTTTAGCTCGTAGTGGCAGCGCCACTTACACAGACGAGCACAGTTCCCAGAAATGTTCGCGCGTGACCCGCGGAACGATTTTATCAGAATATGTTGATAGAACTATGTTTTACCAAGCATGTGTTTTAATGATGCTAACAGAATTATGTTTCAGAATGATTATGATGCAATACGATTTATCAAGTTACTAAAACTTGTGAACTCACTCAGTTTATACTGATTCAAATGTTTTTACGTGTCTTTCAGGAGATAACTAGGTAGCGCATGGAGTCACACTTAGAGCACCACACGCTGAACATCTAAAACAAGCTTTTTGGAAGATTTTGGTTTTATCCCCTCGATGCGCACGGTTACCCGCCGCGCAAGGGGATATGGCGAGGAAATCTTCAGTTTTATACTTGGATGTTTTTTTTTTTTTTGTAATCTTAATCAATGTAATGTATTTGTATTAAACATTTCATGCGCAATGAAAATCTTTGAATGTTTTGCAATGGCCCGTGCTTAAGTATCAATCCCCACTCGTGCGCGCCCGGCTGTTTCCGCCGCTCAGGGCCGGGTGTGACAATTAAATTAATAAATGTGTTTATAATAATCTCTAATCATATCAATATCACTTTTGGTAGCATTATAAACTTGAGAATGAAGAAAAGAATGTATGTGCTGCATGATTGTAACTCCACGAAGTTTCGTATATGCAAAACCAGTGGCTATGCCTATAAATGCTAGCTCATATGTATAATCCTTTTCATAACTCATCCCATCCTATAGTCTAATGTACTATCTTCCCGATTCTCATCTAATTTGAATTTTTTTCTGCTTCTCTATCTTCCTCACATACTTCTTTAATATAATGTTTGAACACGAACATCCTCAAAATCTCAACGATCTACGACCACAACATGGGGGCGAGCATGAAGAAGAAGAAGACGAAGATAATGATGATAGTTTAGCTGCAAAGCATGACTTCCAATGCTTGTGTTTCCGATGTGAAGAAGAAATCAGCTGGTTACATAGGTTTTACTACACCTGTCGTCAATGTGATTACTCTGCACATAAATTTTGCGAAGAACTTCCAGAAATGTTGGAAGAAATTTGTCATGCTCATACTCTTTACTTCCTTCAAAGGTATGTCAATTGGTGGTGTGATATTTGTGGTAGCTTTCATAAGCCAGACGACCTATGTTATTGTTGTGATCAATGTGATTTTAATGTTGATATAAGTTGCGCTACGAAAAAGCTACTAAAGAATATCATCTATCTTCCGGTCCACAAACACCCATTAGTTTGCATGACCAAACAAATTTTATGCTATTGTGATGCATGTGGGAAGGAACATAAAGGGATATTCTATCAATGCACCATGTGTTCTGGCCCATTCATTCATAACGATTGCATTTTTCTACCGAAAAAGTTACAAATCCAATATGCTACCCAAAATACTTTCTATCTACTCACCCGCTCTCCCTTGCTTACTCATTTCCAAAAGCAAAACAAAGATCTAAATTTTATCCGCGGTGTGTTATGAACTCTTTCCCAATGAGAATCTTTGGATTTATAAATGCGAGAAATGCAAGTACTATACCCATTTAGATTGTGCAACATCAAGAAATGAGCCATTCATGTCCGTCTTTATATCTCCAAGTGAAGATACATTATATATATATGGGAGGGATATTTTGAGAACCTTGTTAAGTTGTAAGGACTTAAGAACTTGATTCTAGACCACACATTTAATAAATGGATTGGAATATATGATTGAGATTAAATCTGACAAAAAAGTCAAAGTAGGAGAGAGAATAATTATGTACAGTGATTACACAACTTTAAACGTTCGTTACACATATGTAATAAGTCGACTCGGTGCGTAAAAAATTATGTAATTTTTTTACATATACGTAACCTACATATATTACGTATGTGTAAAAAAAATTTTTACACTGAGTTCTTTCGAGTTCTTTAAACTCAAAGGGGTTTTTATTTAAAATCTCTCATATATATATATATATATATACATATATATATAATAGATTCTCTATGTTGGCAGGTTTCATTCACAGTTATTTAAGCAGTACTAGATTGTTGATTTTTTTTCCTATCACAGGTACAAGTAAAACTATCAAAAATTTTGAAGATGACAAACATCTTGATGTACCTCATCTTCCATTTCCTGATCCATCTTATAGCATTCTAAAACACTTGTTTTTCAATAAAGTTGCATTAGAAATTAGCGCGGTCACCAAAACACATATTAGTCATCAACATCCCCTAATTCTATACGATGCACAATGTACTGATATCACAAGCACCACCTCTTTAAAATCAATATCCTTTCATGACCCAATGAAAAGGCATGAACTTTTATGCGATGGATGTTTGAGACCAATAAAGAGTGGGCCAATATACATTTGTGCCAATGAGGAAGAGAATTGCATATTTACACTCCACGAGTGGTGCTCCCGACTACCTACTAATTTGGAAAACCACCCTGGTCACCCACAACATATCCTAGTTCTCCATTCAAAAATCCCCGATAAATTTTTTGGGGTTTTCATGTGTCGTATTTGCAGGTTACCTTGCAACGGATTTGCTTATGGTTGTGAGGAATGCAAATACCGCATTGACTTTAATTTTGCCTTCTTACCCAAAGCAATCACTCATGCTTCTCACCCAAACCACCTCCATTCTATAGTTCGCATTAGTGACGATTTTTCTTGTTGCGGTATGTGTTCATATTATATTTTTTCCAATCAATTTTCATTCAAGTGCTTTACTTGTGACTTTCATCTGCACCCCGAGTGTGCTTTGCTGATACCTGCAACAACTACACACAAGTGTGACAAGCATCCTATGAAGCTAATGTACAATCCCGCTGAGAACCACAAGAGTGAATATTTTTGTGAAATTTGTGAGGAGTTTGATCCTATGTTTCCATTCTATTACTGTCAAGAGTGCATGCAATCTATGCATCCAGCTTGTGCTCCCTCTATACTTCGGTATGAAACACATGCAGATACCAACAATAGCAGAGCCATTCATCAATGTGTAAATATCAAGTTTGGGAGAACATATAACAATATTAAAGTGCATCCACACCCCCTCACATTCGTTCAAGGGATTGCAAACGATGGTTGATGTGACATTTGTAATCTTGAACTCCAGTACAAGTTGATTTTTAAGTGTTTAAATTGTAAGTTTGCGATTGATTACAACTGTTGTAAATTTACGACTAATTAAGATGCCATGTAATTCATTTTTTCTTGTGTTATATCATATTTGAAATACTCTTTAAGGTTGGGTTTGGATCTAAGGTATTAATTAAGAACAACAGACTGAATATGAAATTGACAAATAATGTTTTGTTTAATCGATTTTCGCTTCTCTTTTATTTGGTTTAAAATGAATCTATATAATATATATAAACGAAACCTTTAAAAGCTCTCTGTTGCTCCCTAAATTCTCTAAAGTCATCAGATTGTTTTATTTGTAAATGAAGACTTCTCATGCATTTGACCCAAATTCACGGGTATGGGTCCTACCAGACTCAGATAGCTCTTAAACGGGTTATAACATCTCATTAAATTAAAAATTAATCTTACCAAATATTTGATATGAAAATCCTATAAAACACAAATATATTAAAAATCAATATCCGATTTAAAAAAAAAAGATATTATTTATCATTAACAAACAATTTTATAGTAAAAAAAAATAAGCGGGTCATTAGTCACCAAATCCAGATAGCTTTTAAACAGGTTATAACATATCATTTATTTGTGAAACCTTTTATTATCAAACCCTAAGTATATTATTAACTTTATTACAACAAAGAAAATTAAAATTCAAAAAATAAATATTAAAAAACAAAAGATGTAAAACAACCCCGTAATACGGAAGGATAAAACATAGTTTTTATTTTGAATCTCAGGCTAATCCTTATAAAAATGCAAACTCATGGATTTCAAAGTTCACCACAACAAAATGTATATAATACGTCGAATCTATAACAACGACAATGTCATCAGCATTGCATATAACTAAGGCATGTCATCGCTTTAGATTTTGCCGTCATATCCTAGACGTTATAAATAGAAAAGGTCATCACAAAATTGGGTCATCATTATAGCTTAGCCTTTAGCGATGAGATTTCGTCGCTATAAGATCTATTCAAAAGTTATTTTCTTGATTAAAAAGCAACTTAATAATTAATGAATTAGTTTTTGGCCTTCAACGACAACATGCCATCACTATAGGGTCAATCTAGTAGCTATTTTTTGCTTAAAAATTAAGATTTAATAAATTAGTGTATGGCCTTTAGCGAAGACATGTCATCGCTAAAAGATTGATTCGATAGGTTTTCCTAGTTAAATGTAACACCCCAGCTAAAGTGGAAACACTTGAGTGTGACGTACAGATTGCTCAAACACACGTGACACTATTAGGTGACCACAATAACATTATTTCATTTAAATCTTCATGTAACACAAGTTTATCAAATAATACAAGTTGTAACAAATAAATAAAAAATGATAAGTTACTCTTTGAATATCCTATACGCATGCTATGTGTCTTCTAACTTTCATCCTCGTATCTTTACACATGTAACATATGTATAAAATAAAGTCAACTACGAACATAGCTGGTGAGCTTTCACAGTTTAAATACGTGTGTAAAAACCATACAACTCATGGACAAGTGATAAACGAGCAAGTAAGTCCTTTCCAATTGGTAACAACCAACGTACTCGGGTAATCGCGCAAGTAAGGTCCTTTCCAGTTGATAGCAATCAATGTACTCGGATAATGAGGCCATTTTCCACTCGATACAAATGGACCAGAGTGCAAAGGGGGGCGTAATCATACTTAATGAGGCTTCCCAATCGTGCAAGTAATATTTGTGCAAGTAATACAAGTAACACACAAGTCCATATACGAATTGTAGTTTTGTAATAGAAGTAACAATACTTGAATTTTAATATGGATACATATGCTACCCCAAAACAATAAAAACATTAAAAAGGGGTGGTGAAAAACTCACCTTGAAATTGAAAATAAACGTTGCAATGAAAACCGAAAGCATGATAACGAAACCGAAGCGGTCAAACATGCGTTAAAGAAATCCAAAACGTTTGAACTTCTTGAACTATAATTAAAACAAAAGCAAAGTCTTACTATCGGGATTGAAAAGGTTAAAATTATTTTGTTAACGGAGTTAAGCATTATTTAATGTAACTTTTATTATTTTATGGCATTTTTATATTTTAATAATATTGTTTAAGCTTTAACGGGTTTTAACGATTTAAATTAATATTTTATTAATAACTTAACGCTAATACGAGAATTATGATATTTGCGAATCACGGATTTTAACTATAGTTTTATCTCAAAAAAAATGATTATGTTTATAATTTATAAAAAGGTAACGAGCTATAGTCAACGAAACGGAAAAGTAAAATAATTTTATCGAGTTTAATGAGGGTGAACGTTAGTTTTTAGGTGAAAAATGTTAAACTTAGATTTATACATAATTTATTTATGTTAAAATGATTTTATTTGATTTAAAATAATTTTTAATAATCTATTTGGTTTATTTAATAATAAAGACGACTTAAAGAATTCGGTTCATTTCCGGTCGGACCCGGACTCAACTTTAGGTTGGGTTCGTTTCCGACATGATAAAAAGTATTATATTTTAGAGAGTCAGATGAAAAGAATTAGTTTTAGATGTTTGATAAATAAATAACTAAACCGAACCGAATAAATACATAAGCGAGTCAAGATCGTTTTTGATGAACTACACTAATGTTAAATAAATAATATAACATTAAGTTCTAAACGACACGAACAAGCAGAAACTAAAAACATACCCGGAACAAGAACTTAGATGATAAAAGAAGAAATCTTGAACTTCACAGTTTGACTTCATAAATCAAAGTAGATGAAAATCACCAAAATGAGAAAATAACAAGAATCTTTTGTAAATTGAGTTGTGAGGAAATGGGAAGGAATGAAGCTTTATTTATAAGTGAAGTGAGCTAGAGTTGTTTCAATTGTATTAAATTGGTCAAAATACTTAATGGGTCATGAATGCCATTTAAAACTTGTAATTGGTCATAAAAATTAAATTGTAACCTACAATTTATATTCAAACACATATATTATCATCATAAAGAATTTTGATCAAGATTTAAATGTAGTAGGAATGTATTTTTCTTCATCTTTTAAAACCAACTAAGTAAAAAAATATGACATAATTAAATAATAATAAAATGTACTTTGGTTATACGTAAGTAATTACTATGCGACATTTGAATAAAGTATATATATATATATTAGTAATGGTTAATATATTTAAATAACTTTAGGAAAAGCTATTACATATGAAATATGTAACATATGATTGTATTTATAACTAAATGGATCACCTCGACTAATAAAACGGATTAGTTTTCAAAATATATTTACTCTTTAGTCCTTGAACTTTGTGGTGCAATCTATATGAAATAGAATTTATATAACTTGGATATTTTTATATTTTACCCGCACAGTTTGCAAATTGTTTTATCTTTAAAACATTAACTTTCGTTAATTGTGCAAAATGAATTGAAAGCGACAAATGATAACCGTAAATCCTCGGAATTCAATACGAACAGAAAATGAAGGTATGATAAACGACGAACAAGAGTACATTAAAATGAAAAACCGGGTCGGTTTAACGAACACAATACTAACTCAAAAATGACGAATGTCACATGAAGTGAAACTTGAGAATATTAATAATATATATATTTATAAACAAAAACCGAAAATTTGAAATGGGTCAGGTTTTCAGTTTTGAAAAATAACGAATGTTACATTAAAAATCAAGATTAAATAAAATAAATTTCAATAAATTTCAAACCGACGGCATGTCGTCGCTAAATTGTTTTTGTAAATTATTTTTCACCTAATTAAAATACAGTTTGTAAACTATTTTTACCGAACAAATTCATACTAAGAAAACTATAAATTGACAACTAATTAAAATTACAAACTGTTAGATTACATAATTTCATTAGTTGTAGTACAACCGTCAAATTATTAACAATCATCTTCGTCTTTAGCCTGACTTGACAACCCATGTTTTTTTGTTGGATTTTATATTATTAATCTTGGCTTGCATCCATGTCATGTTTCATTCATTTGAAAGATAGTTTGTTACAACACATTCGTTTTTATTTTGTTTGATTTTATATTATTAATCTTGGCTTGCATCCATATCGTGTTTTCATTCATTTGAAAGACAGTTTCTTACAATACATTCGTTTTTATTGTGATTGTGAGTTGGACACATACGACACATCGGGGTTACATTATTCACTTTTCGGCCTGAACCTCGACTCCAATCACATCTTTCACCGAGGCATGTTCTTGATCGACACACGTCCTCATTAACTGGCAAATCACCCGCTTCCTTTTGCATTCGGTTGAACTCGTCTTAAATTTTAACCTATATACATTAAGCATATATTAATTTGGTCGCTAACAAGTTTACCTTTTTGGGTTTTGATCCTGACCCATAACCCAATACTGATCTAATTGGTCATGTCGACTTGTAGTTGCACCACTAGATGTTTTACCAACCAATCAGATGCCGGTTTAAATATTTCATTTTATCATAAGTTATACGAGTAACTGAGTATATGTACGGGTAACATGCCGTCATTACTATTATTAAACTCCATAAATTATTATATATATCATCAATTGGTTATTAATGGACTTAAAGAGGAATTAAAGTCATTTCTTTCACTAGTCGTTCTTCACTCATGAAAGAATTAAAGCCATTTGAATGGGGCTTAAATTAACCAAAAAAAAAAAGGAAAAAGAGAAAAAAAACCCGTCTAACTACTTTCTTTTTTTTATGCCGGAATCCTTAACTATAATGAGTTTTTAGCTTAAGGAATTAGCACCATTTCGAGGTTAATTTTACATCAATCAGCTCGTAACATTCTTTCAATCAAAAGCCTTAAAGCATTAGTTCGAAGTTCGGAAAAAACTTAACGAAGTTAAGTTTCTTTTAACAGGGGTGGTCCAATGAGAAAAAATATGGCGAAAGGTTGGACTGGTAGCAACAATTTTTTGAGATGAGATTATTATCAGCCAACTGCAAAAATGTAAGATTATTAAAACCAAAAAAAACTTATATAGCTTAATTTAACATGGTAACATGACTTTATACGAGAATGAGATCTTGGAATCGTTTGTTAAAGCCCCACCTTGATTTTCTCCCTCACACAAAGCTGTGTCCGTATCCATCTTTCCATGATTTCTACATGCCCGATGTATTCTCGGGTCTTTCCACTCAACAAAAACCTGCAAATATTTGACACGGAAAGCCACTCTATCGGGTGAATTTATCGTTCACTTTGTCAAAGATTCTTCGAATATTATTATGTCTGTACCGTATGCGTTTTAGTTTTGCGATGTTATGAACATGTGATGTAATACTCCCACTTTTATTAACTAAATGACGATGTTTGTATGATAAATGATCACATTCATGATGTATGTTAGTGTATGTTCATGTTTATGATCCTCATGCTGATTGTGTGAATGATTCCTAAATGAGTAGATTGATCCATTTAGAAATAAAGGCTTTTTATCAAGTGTGTTATAACATATCGATGAAATGTATAACAATGCTGAATTAGTTCATGTGTGATGTTGTTATGAACCGACCTAAGCCAGTACAAGTAGCCCAAATCAAATGACCCAAACAAGTTAAACGTTCTAAGTTTTAAGCAAAATCAGAAGGGAGTCTAGGCATGAATGAGCTTATGGTGATTTGGTTCTAGTTGAGTAGTTTCCCATCCACTTTCTCTATGTATTCTCGTCTTCTTTTTATTGGATCCTAATTACTTCTTGTAATTTTCTTTTTGCAATTGAATGATTAATTGAGTTGACTGTTATCACTTCAATTATTTTGTTAATGCCATTGTATATTAAGAAGTAATCACTTCATATGTAAATTGGTGTGATATAAATTAGAGAAACTAAATGTTTTATCGTTTAATATACACATCGGGTGTTTGATGCATCTTGATGGTTTTAAGTTGCTTTTCAAGATCATACATTCACCTCAACATGTCTAACATGCTTTGATTATTATTTGGGTTTAAACTATGAAAACAGGGATGCAAATACATTTTGGGTCGAAATGGGGAAAGAACAATTGAGTCTAGGGTAAGTCATTCTAACACTTGACCATATGAGTAGGTTGTTGGGTTAAGATTTTAACTAAAAGATTAGATGATTTCATGAGTATTCTTACATAATATTTGTTTGTTTTAATTTATATAATCCGAAAAAAAAATTAGGAAATCTCCTCACATTATTCTCACGCTCTTTAAAAAAGAATTGGTAAAGAAAGAATTTGATTGTCAATGAGCTAGTGGTGGAGTGATAAGGGAGAAACTTGGTGTTTCAAGCATAGTCACACGAAACATGATAGTCACTGCGATCTTCGTTTCGGATCAATCGTACCAGAAACGTGCACAAAGTAGTACCGACTGCTAATGGAAACGTGATCTGGATCGCTGAAATTAATAGTTTCTGATTTTAACCCAAATCGTATTTTTGGCATGTAAATTGTGTTTCACAATGTTTTCAATCGCGTTCCCAGTTGTGTGAAAACTCGTACTGGGTTGTTTACTTCACTGATTGAAATTTCAACGGCCTGTTCACACTAATTTTTCAACGACTTGAATGTTTTTTTTCCAATGAAGGAGGTTGTGACGGAATAGAAGAATAACGTCGATTTGGAATTAGGTTAAAGTTAAACATTAGGAACCTTAATGTATTTTCATACTAAATTCACATTTTACACCCTTTAAGTCATAGTTTTTATTAAAATTTACCCTTAACTTTGTAGATATATGTTATTTACATATTAGTCATAAATAAAACTTATCTAAAATCAAATTTTATTATGTTAGAAACTTAGGAAAATTATTAAAAAAATATTGTAAATTGTTTTGTATATGATACAATGTACCAGACTATATGGTACACCGTACCGCATATCGAAATGACGTTCCGAATGAGCCTACCCCCTCTTACCGAATTTTCAAATTGCACGAACCGTGTACCAGTTTTCGTACTGCGTACCGGACCGTACCGCAATCCATCTTACTATGGTTTCAGGTGACCCACGTTCGATTCCTGCTCCCATCATTTAGTTTCATAGGCACCAAGTTTATCTCGTGCCTTCAGACGAATGTTTACATGCGTTTTAATAAATTTAGTTAGTAGCCTGTTTAGAGGATTCGTTTACCGCTAAAAAGACAAACAATAGACTTTAATTAAAATTTGGCAGACAGATAACGGAAAGTATAGTTTCACTTTCACACCCGCCTGGATTCTCTCCGTGTCTGTGTGGATCCATCTTTCCACGATTTCTACATGCCTTCAAATACTTGACCCGGGAATTACAAAAACGGGTCAAATTATTAAAGATTCTTGGAATATTATTCTATATACTGCATGCGTTTCATTTCTCCAACCTAATTATTCCACACAGAAACATACAGATCTAATTAATTAGGGCATGCATTCACTCAATTTAGGGCTTTTTGTTCATTAATGGCATCACCGGCAATTAAACACTCACCGGATCACCGCCGTCTGCCGGCGGGATGCTGCAATCCGCTGAAGAATCAAGGTCCGGTGACAATAGACCACGTGTTATTAGCCTTAAGAGAGACAAAAGATGAACGGGAGTTAAGGTTTCGTGGTTTGTTCGGTTTCTTCGACACGTCGAACGTTGGTTACTTTGATTCTGCGCAGATCGAAGCCGGGCTGTCGGCGTTGCAGATTCCGGTGGATTATAAGTATGCTAAGGAGTTGTTTAGGGTTTGTGATGCGAATAAGGATGGGAGAGTTGATTATCAGGAGTTTAGGAGGTATATGGATGCCAAAGAGCTTGAGCTTTATCGGATTTTTCAGGCGATTGATGTCGAACATAACGGGTGCATTTTGCCTGAAGAGTTGTATGATGCTTTGGTTAAAGCTGGTATTATATCATACTTTGCTATTTATGTTGTGTGCAGCTTAATTTAGTTTTGCTATGAGTAGATACTAGATGTCTAGATAGCAGTTAATAGTTCACAATCATATTTTTTGCGGCGTTTCGAAGCACACAACTAGCACAGTTTTTTGGCCCGTGTGATCTGTGATTATTTTCGTCTGTCATACGAGGAGCGTATGATGACGTGTACCCTTTATAATCTTTGTAGATGGATGAATCAAAATTTTATAAAGGGCACTCTTTAACGGCAGTCTCTTTGTAGGTCCGTTGCAAAAAGCACGCGATGCTCTGATGCGTTGTGATCCCAAGGTTTTAGTTATCGTAGAAAATATTAATATACTATATTTTAAATTATGAACTTTTAAACATTAAAATATAACGTATTCTCGGGTCATCTTTGTCTAATT
This sequence comes from Bidens hawaiensis, assembly GCF_021521415.1. Taxonomy (NCBI): domain Eukaryota; kingdom Viridiplantae; phylum Streptophyta; class Magnoliopsida; order Asterales; family Asteraceae; genus Bidens; species Bidens hawaiensis. The sequence goes on along the minus strand of NW_027491999.1, from coordinate 343,706 downwards.
TGTTCGAATACTCAAACTTAAATTGATGGTCAAAATTGTTTTATTAGATTTGACAAACTTAGATCCATGACAATTGATTGTGAAATTTGTTAAAATAGTAGATAAGGCCCAACATCACGCATAAGATTGCATCGATCGGCATCATGGAATCGCATCGCACTGTGCGATTTTATCAGCACATCATGTGATGCACGCGTCATGCTCTCCAAATGCACACGTTTTAGAACCAAGTTCCGTACACACTGGGGTGTCATTGGGAGCAGTCACTCTATCTTCCAGGATAGAGGAAAGATTTGCCCCCATCCTATCCTCCAAGACCTTACCAAATTGCTTGCTACGAGGGAAATTTTACTGTGTATGTTTGTTTGTTTGTTCTCTGTACACAAAGCATTTCAGTTCTTTGAGGTGTCTTCATCTTATTAGCCATGGCAGCTCTTCTTTTGCAGGGATAAAAATTGATGATAAAGAATTTGCTAGCTTTGTGGAGCGAGTTGACAAAGATAACAATGGCGTCATAACTTTTGAAGAATGGAGAGACTTCCTTCTTCTTTATCCACACGAAACAACACTTGTAAACATCTATCAATACTGGGAACGCGTATACCATGTAGATATCGGTGAACACGCCACAATTCCAGCTGGCATTAACAAACACGCTCACGCCAGCAGATACTTGATCGCCGGTGGGGTTGCTGGAGCCGCTTCTCGGACTGCCACTGCCCCGCTTGACCGCCTGAAAGTCATACTTCAAGTTCAAACCTGTAATTCTTCAATTAAGTCAGCAATTATTAACATATGGAAAGAAGGAGGCGTGCTATCGTTTTTTAGAGGTAACGGATTAAACGTTGTTAAAGTTGCACCTGAAAGTGCTATCAAGTTTTACACTTATGAAATGTTGAAGAATTTTATTCGTCGGGACGATAAGGGCGATATTGGAACTTCAGGGCGGCTTATTGCTGGTGGTTTGGCGGGCGCGGTTGCACAAACTGCTATTTATCCGATGGATTTAGTGAAAACCCGTTTGCAAACGTTTGTTACCGGGACTGGGCCCGGGCTTGGAAAGGTTCCAAGTTTGGGAAAACTTTCTAAGGATATATGGGTTAACGAGGGGCCTCGGGCTTTTTATAGAGGGATTGTACCTTCTCTTTTTGGGATTATTCCTTATGCTGGCATTGATTTGGCTGCTTACGAGACTTTAAAGGAGATGTCAAGAACATATGTTCTTCATGATAGTGGTATGATTTGATAATATTATTTTATGTGTCGTGATATAATAGTTGTTAGTTTTGTCTTGCAGAACCTGGTCCTTTGGTGCAATTGGGTTGTGGGACGGTTTCGGGAGCTCTTGGTGCCACTTTTGTATATCCGTTGCAAGTTGTCAGGACAAGGTAAGATTCACTTTTGTTTGTTAAGAGGGTAAAATGACCAATATACTCTGGTGTGCATTGCACATGACTGAATCAAATTGACAAATTTAATGTCTGTTAGTGGAAAGGACGAAAAGAGTGACAGCATGTGAACTTTAGGATGTTTTTGTACTTACTGAAGTTAAAGGGCACGATCTGCAAGTTATCTTACACACTTCCAGAAGTCCATAGTTTCACATATATATATATATATATATATATATATATATATATATATAGGGGAGGGGTTTTTTGAGAACCATGTTGAGTCTTAAGAACTTAAGAACTCAATTCTAGGCCACACATTTAATTAAATGGATTGGAATATGTGGTTGAGATTAAATCTGGCAAAAAAGTAAATGAGGAGAGAGAATAACTATGTACAGTGATTACACAACTTTAAACGTCCGTTACACATATGTAATAAGTCGACTCGGTGCGTAAAAAATTCTGTAATTTTTTTACGTATATGTAACCTCATATATTACGTATGTGTAAAAAAAATTCGAAAAAAAAATTTGTTACACTGAGTTCTTTCAAGTTCTTAAAACTCAAAGGGGTTCTCATTTGAAAGCTCCCCTATATATATATATATATATATACATAATATTGTATTTACCCTTTTGAGAACACTAAAAATATCATTTTTGTTCTATACTAAATTAAACAAAATTAGTTACTTATAAACAATCTGTTTTACTGTATAAAAGTGAAGAACATTATGCACTGAGATGACGGTAATAACATTATTTTCCAATTTGTTTATTTGGCGAAACATATTCTTATAAATAGATAGATTTTATTTTCAGTGTTTTTAATGGTTAAGCATGAGATTCAGAAGGATATATATGAAATTTTGTACTTTGTAGAAGGATATACGTATATTTAACTTTTTTGCTTGCAGCAGGATATACATGTAATTATGTACTTGCGGAAGGATATATATAAAAATAATCTTTTTTTCTAAAAATAGTAAGATCACAAAACAATATTATGACAGGAATGCATCTAATCTTTTAATAAAATGATTTAGAAGATTTTATCATATATGCATTAGCTTAATATTTTTTATTTGACCCTCTCGGGACTTCAAAAACAACCCAGTCCCAGTTGACTTGTGATAATGTGCTTTTCAGAATGCAAGCACAAACGCCAGGTGGTTCAACTGCTTACAAAGGTATGTTAGATGTGTTCCTGAAAACATATAAAAAAGAAGGTACTAGAGGGTTCTACAAAGGACTTGTACCTAATCTTTTGAAAGTTGTACCGGCAGCCAGCATTACATATTTGGTTTATGAGACCATGAAAAACACTTTAGATCTTGAATAATTTCTGCCGACATTGATGGTGACGAATACGAATAAGATTCTTGAATTGTTTTGAGTTGCATAATCAACTGTATTTTCACCCGGGATTTGGATTTTGTAGCAAGAGGTATACCTATTGGAATATCTCATTTCTAATTGTGTATTATTTGAGACTAGATAATTGGCCCGTGTATACTTATACTATATAGGTCATCCCCAAATGTGAATATATCGCAGCTTGCTGCTAATTCTCTCTTACATAATACGTGTTAAGTCGATGAACTTTTTGAATGTTGTATATGGTATTTATTAAGCATGATCTGATATTGATGGATGATGATCTATGATCAGCAGCTGTGAATATATATTGATGCAATTTTCTTAATGCCCTTTTGCCTTTATTCTCAAATTTAGCCTTATGGTCATGCACCATTGAAGATTTATTTGGAATGATGTGGGCTGAAAAAACATATTTGCGTTATACATTCTTCTCTTGATTCGATTGTTTGTTACAGATCGTTGAAGATACTTGCACTCGCCTCATATATCCTCAATTCAACTCACCATGTTTGGATAATGTTTTTACGGTTATTTTGATTGTTGAACGGTTAGACTTAAAATATTTGGGTGTTGATTTATCTAAACTGAATGTTAGTGATGTATCCATTCTTACGTGAGATCTATCCGCACTGCAACTCTGCGAGTGTACTCATTTCACCACCAGACTAATGTAGTTAGGGATAACAGCATTGACGGTCGGGTGCGATTGGGCATGATTTGAGCCTGGATTTGATTTCCTATTTACAACCATATGAGCATTCCCTCGTGTTTTGCTGTTTCTATAGAATTGTGATTAGTTTAGCGCCGGTTTCACAATCAAACTCACAATTTAATGCACTTTACTTTAGGATGCTAAACGAGACGTGTTCAAGCGTATGATAGGTCAAACACGACACAAACTCAAAAGACCACACCATGCACATGAACCCAAAAGACACAAGTATTCGTAGGTTACCCGAAAATAGCATAAGTATTCGCAGATTGACACTAACCGAACCATACACATGCCGGATTCTTTTTTTAACATCTAATATTGTCACAAGAAGTTTAAAACAAACACATTATTGAACAAATACAAAATAAACCATTCAACCAACGAGCATGGTATGAGAGCACCAGCAACGCTAGAACTCCACAAACCGCATCATCAGATTTCAAACTTATCTAAAAAACCCTCACTTTTTTCCGTAACACTAAACCTTCACAAACCCTATTAAAAATATTCAATGAAAGTTTGTTTTACCAACAAAACGAACTTTCATTGAATCAAACTAGTTACAGCTTACACCACTTTGTCCGCCATGAAGTTTGCAGACAACAACCTTGCTCCATGGAGTTCACCCACATCACATCTGTCCTTCGCCTCCTCTTCCATCCCTTACCACCTCACTCAGACGGCAGGGGTGCAAATGAATCGAGCGAATCACGAGCTACTCGAGATCGGCTCGTTAAAAAGCTCGATCGAGCCAAGCTTAATCGTAAGCTCATTTAATAAACGAGCCCGAGCCCGAGCTTCACTTATCGAGCTCGAGCCGTCTCGCGAACCTAAACGAACCTGTCATTTATATAATTTTTTAAAATATATATTTAATAATTATTAATTAATAATAGGGATGCAAACGAGCCGAGCTACTCGCGAGCTACTCGAGATCAGCTTGTTAAAAAGCTCGATCGAGTTGAGCTTAATCGAGCCCTAGCCGAGCCTAAAAGTAAGCTCGCTTAATAAACGAGCCCGAGCTTCACTTGTCGAGATCGAGCCGGCTCGCGAGCCTGCCATTTATATAATTTTTTAATATATATATATTTTATAATTATTAATTAATTTATATAATTTGATGAAAAAATAAATAAACATATAAATAATATATATTATTTTATACATACATTTATAATAGAAAAAATATATATATAAGTTATTATAATTATACAAAAAAGAAATAATTGATAAATAGTTTACGAGCCGAGCCCGAGCCGAGCTCGATCTTGAAAATATACTTACGAGCTCGAGCTTTGAAAAAATAATTGATAAATAATTTACGAGCCGAGCCAAGCTCTGTGTAAGTTAAACGAGCCGAGCTCGGGCTCGGCTCGGCTCGGCTCGTTTGCACCCCTAATTAATATATATAATGTTATGAAAAAAATAAATAAAAATAACTCAATATTATATATCATTTTATACATAAAATTATAATAAAAAAATTATAAAAATAATTATAATTATATGAAAAAAATAGTTGATATATAGTAAGCGAGCCAAGCCCGAGTTGAGTTCGAGCTTGAAAATGTACCCACGAGCCGAGCTCGAGCTTTGAAAATAGAGCTCGAAACGAGCCAAGCTCGAGCTCGAGCTCTATAAATGTCACGCTAAATGATACTGCATTTCAAACCATTGAACCCAAGAAGATGAAAGTAAAACTGAAACTGAAACTGAAACTGAAAGAAAACCCTAATGATCTACTGCAAACAATTAACCCATCTCATTCAAACCCTCAAACACCAATGCAAATCAATCACCCAAATCCACCAAACCCACTCCCAATTCATCACCAGAGGCCTCATTTCTCTCCACCCATCCACCACTTCACACCTACTCACCACCATTCTCCACACCTTCAACACCCTCATGCCCACCCCAATTCCACATCATAACCATAGCCATTACCATTACCCCATATCCATCTTCTACCTTATAACCAACCCATCAACCTTCTGTTGGAACACCATCATCCGCTCCCACACTCTCCTTTCGTTACCCCTGCACGCATTGTTTCTCTTCATACAAATGCGCAGGCGATGCGCGCCTCCAGACGCGCACACGCTTCCGTTTGTTCTCAAGGCGTGTGCGCAGTTGAATGATGTTTCCGTTGCGAGAACGGTTCAGTCTCTCGGTTTGAAACTTGGGTTTATGACGGATGTGTTCGTGTGTAACAATCTTGTTAATGTTTATGCTAATTGTGGGTGGATTGACAATGCCCACCAGGTGTTTGTTGAAAGTCCTGTGAGAGATGTGGTTTCGTATAATGTGATTCTTGATGGGTTTGTGAAGGCTAGGGACGTTGAGCGTGCGCGCCGGGTGTTTGATGGAATGGCTGAGAGTGTTAGGGATGGGACGACGTGGGGTACAATGCTGGCGGGGTATGCGCAAATGAAACGTTGCGATGAGTGTTTGAATTTGTATGATCAAATGGTTGTTATAAACGCGCCGTGTGATAACATATCGTTGGTTTCTGTGCTCTCGGCTTGTGGACGGTTGGGGAAGCTGGAAAAGGGGAAACAAGTGCATGATTATATTAATCGTAATAGAATTCGAATAGATTCGTTCTTGTGTACTGCGTTAGTGGACTTTTATGCCAAATGTGGGTGCATAGAAACTGCGAGAGACATATTCGAAGCTGGCAGTGATAAAAATATATTCACTTGGAATGCAATGCTTGTAGGCTTAGCTATGCACGGTTATGGTGAAATGTTATTAAATTATTTTACGAAAATGGTCAAGAACCGAGTTACACCAGACGGGGTGACCTTTCTTAGTGTCTTGGTGGGTTGCAGCCATGCTGGTCTTGTTAACGAAGCAAGACGACTTTTTGATGAGATGGGGTCGGTTTATGGTGTTTTTTAAGGAGCTTAAACATTACGGGTGCATGGCTGATTTGCTCGCACGTGCTGGTTTGATCAAAGAAGCAGTGGAGATGATTGAGAGTATGCCAATGTCAGGTGATGTGTGTGTTTGGGGCGGTTTGCTTGCAGGGTGCAGACTTCATGGGAATGTTGAGGTTGCAGAGAAAGCTGCTGAGAATATTATGGCGATAAGTCCTGAAGATGGTGGAGTTTATTCAACAATGGCGGATATTTATGCGAATGCAAAGAGGTGGGATGATTTGACAAAGATAAGGAGGCTGAGGGATTCAAGGAGGGTGAAGAAGAATGCTGGATGTAGTTTGATTCAGTTGGATGGTGTTACACATGAGTTTGTGGCGGGTGATGATTTGCATCCTCAAACTGATGAGATTTATTCGGTTTTGAATTGTATTGGACAACAACAATCTCAAATGCAACTTTAGATGGAAATTAACACTGAATTCGAACACTTTGAAGACTGTATGTTAACGAGTTTAGGATTTATTTATATGAAATAGTACTTATAGCTAGTATTTGATTGATGTAATAGTGACACAAACTTGTTGGCGTTGCATAAATATCAAAAGGCCTGATCAAGAGCATAGAATACAATATAGTATATTATTGGCAAGATCTTTTTCCCGTTTCTTTTATAAGTTTCAACACACCATGAATAAGTTTATTTCAAAGAAGCAAAACATCTTCATATATTTTAAAAGGTTAATACCATAAAAACCAACTTACTTTATCATTGTATTTTTAATATATTAAATAATAATCTAAACATTTTAATATACACTTTTGTTAAAATAATGATATGATACTTCTTAAAGGACTAACACTTTAATGGAATGTCTTTCCAAGCTGATAAAAATGTTAGACCTCAACACATTTTTTTATTAAAATTGTATGAAAATTTATACTCTACTAGTGATTTTTCTCATATAAGTAGGAAAAATTATATAAGTATTTGTATACATTAAGATTCTATTAGTTGATTGGGTAAGGAGATAGTTCAAGAATCCAAACACAAACACTGACACAGTCAGGAAGACCATGACGCGTTACTTCCAGACTTCTCCAGCAAAAAAACCGACACGTGTCTCCATCTCCTCTAGTCTTCTCGAAACTACGTTTCTTTCCCAATATATACCCACAACCTACCTTCTATCATCATCATCATCATCATCAATACTAACTCCAGCAACAACGATTCATTCCTTCTAGCTTCTCTGCACAATTACAACTTCAATGGCTGTGAGTAAATAATGCAATTAATATTAATAATTTATGACCAAGTAACTTGTTTGGTTTGATATAAATTTTCATTTATATACATGTTGCAGAATTTAGTGAAATCAATGGTGAATCGCTCTAGAGGAAGCTTGGGATTTGCTACTTCTACCTCCCCCAAGATGAAGGCTTTCTCCCCTACTGCAGATCACGCCTATCATCAAGATCCCAAACCAAAGTACGTAATCTTCTACTTCACTTATTTATTTAGAGGTATAAACGAGCCGTGTCGACTCGAGCCCGAGCTCCTTAAGGCAAGTGAAGAGGTAGGTCCCAGCAGAGCCCAGTTGGACCCGCAAGACTCACCTTAAACAAGGACGTCTGCGCAGAGACCAACTGGATCCGCAGGACCAACCATGCTCAGAGAAGTGACGTCCTTACGCGCAGTATGCAAGCTGGTCCCGCAGGAAATGCCTCCCATGGTGAATGACTCCGCCTGTTCCCGCAGCCTCGGATACAAGCCATGAGGGAAGGCCACCCGCGCAGCATGGCTACACGCACAAGGCACTTAACTCTCCCCAGTGTCACCTGAAGGAATGAGCAAAGGCGGGAGGGGGAAAACTCCCGCCTAAATGAGCCAGTCCGTATGATGGAGGATCTTTTGTGTTATACCTGACGAGGTACAGACAAAAGATCTGACCAAGAATGCGACAGCTCACTGACAGCAGCATGGCAGACAGCACGCCACAGCACTGTGACCAATAGCCGCCGCCTACCCACCAACTCCTGCCATACCACGTGCCTAGCCTGTAGTTGCAGAAGAGGAAGAGTGCACGACACGCCTGCTCTGTGTCAGCCGCTACCTATCCACCACTCACAGGCAGGGCACGTGCATAGGTTACAGTTGGTAGCGTGTTGGGCCGGCTAAACCCCTTGGAAACCTACCTTCGGCTATAAATACCCCAATGGTATGAACATCTTATCTTATCATATTATACCTGATATCTGCTCTAGCAATCTCTTAATATACTTTTATATTTAAAGAGCAATCTAGTCTGATTCTCACGCCGGAGGGTGGTCACAAGGAGGAACCCCCCCCTTCTCAGTGACGAGCTCACGGTGTCTGTTTTGCAGGTTATCAGAAGAACCATCTTCCAAGGGTCTAACCCCTCGTGGGAAACATCTCTCCAACCCCCAGGTTACCAGTAACCTGCCCGGGGTCCGGTTAGTGTTTCTTCATTGGCGCCATCCGTGCATAAAGCTAGAACTTTATTTTTCTCCAGTTTTTTCAAACTTCTACAAAGATGGTTAGAGAAATTCCGGTAACCACAACCCCAGCTACTAGGGGGAATACCGGCAACACAGTTTTTACGAACACTACCCCGGCTACCGAAGCCGGGGCAAGTGAAGTAAATTTTACGAACACTACCCCACTTACCAAAGCTGGGGCAAGTGCAGTAAATGATCGACTACTGGGATCCACCGATACCCAGTTTGAGAAACGAAGACTCCCCCGCCAGACTCTCGATGAAGTTAAGGCATGGGCGGAGGCACGACAAAAGGAATTCCAGGCTGAGTTGGACGAACGCTTGCGTTCCGTGCAACAGGCCGACGAATTCGAATACTGGGAGGATGACTCGGAGGAATCCGACTCCGACGCGAACCCTCGTCACAAGGCAAAAGGGAAGCGTAAAGAAACGGAAACCCAACCGAAAAGGCATTTTGGACAAGCCTTCAAACCAAAAAGCATAGATGGAAGTCCACGGGACTTCTCTAAAACGTTCAGACCAAACGTTACAAATGCAGGAACGTCCAAATTTGCAAGGGACATTGCTGAAGCAATTGCCCCGAGGAGTGCTAAACAAATGCCTAACATAGGCACATATGACGGCCTATCTGATCCAGACGATCATTTGAACAGGTTCATAGCGGGGGCAACCGTTAGCAATTGGACGGAACCCACGTGGTGTTACATGTTCCAAATGACGCTGGTGGGGGCTGCTAGGGCTTGGTTTGATCGTTTACCGGTTAACCACATTTACGACTGGGCAGACTTCCAGCAGAAGTTTAGCCAACACTTCAGCCAGCAGCGAAAGTATACCGAGGAGCAATGGACAATCCTCAAATGCACACGGGAAGAAGATGAATCTCTGCCAAACTTCATCACTCGCTTCAACTCAAAGAAGTTAAGTTTGGGCAATATCAGCGAGGATCTTGTTCGCGCAGCCTTCATCCAGGGCGCGCAGGACCCAGAGCTTATCCGAACCCTAACGGGTAAAGATGGAATGCCATCCACATGGGATGGCATCATGACAGCAGCCAAACGCTATGCGGAAACGGAGAAGCAACTGGGTAGAGACCTTCCGCAGAGCACAAACCTTTACACCCAGAGGACGAGAGAGGACAACGTCCTCACCGCCCGATTAAACAAAAAACGGAAGCAAGGCATTTGGCAGTCAAGGGTAAACTTTGACACCTCATCCGGCTTACAGCACCGATTGGGTGAAAGGGATAATGTAAAGCCGCACCGGAACTCCAGATGGACGCCACTTACCAAAAGCGTCACTGACATATTTGCTACTGAAGAGCTCCCATGGCCAAAGCCTCCAGTAATCCGACATCGTCACGATGCTGATCGGAGCAAGTACTGTGACTATCACAGAACAAAAGGCCACAACACTGAAGAATGCATAGACGTAAAAGACATGGTCGAAACATTCGTCAGAGATGGGACGCTCGCGCACCTCGTGGCGAAATAAAAGCTAGGCAGGCGAGTGCGTATAGAACCCCAGCTGGGGAAAACACGAACCAATTCCAGCTTCAAAATCGAGACTACATGCTGCGTAAAGAACGAGATCCCGAACCAGGTGCGTATCGGCTCGATGGTACTCCTATCCCAACATGGAAGGGAGTTCAATTACACAGTTTGCATGTAATCAATTCCAATTTGTAAAGAGAAGGCCAAGAGCCACTTCTAATGGAAATGATTCTCTTTAAGAATATCGAAGCTGATGATTTTACATTTATACTTTTCTGGACACTATTACGTGAAGTCATTGCATGGGAAGGCGGTCCTACCCGCACGAACCCAATAACGTGACAAACCTTCACGCAGGTCAGTTGAAGGGTAAAAAGTTCAGCACCCAAAAATGAAAGTGCCGGTCTATCCGCATGAATCATTAAGGAAACTGAATAATAACCTGTCAACAACCGCGCGTCGAACGGTTAAAACTATCCAACACTGGTGACGACATTCACATTACGTGAAGTCGTTGCGTGGGAAGGCGGTCTTACCCGCACGAACCCAATAACGTGGCAAACCTTCACGCAGGTCAGTTGAAGGAGTTCATCCCATTAAATGAAAGTGCCGGTCTATCCGCATGAATCATGAAAGGAAAATGAACACTAACCTATCGACAACCGCGCGTCGAACGGTTCATAACAAAATTCTTAAAAAGGTAAGAAAACCTACACGCAGGTCAGGTATGGGTAAAGTTTTGCCATCCTACTAAGTGCAAGTGACGGTTCTACCCGCACAATCACGAAGGAGGAAGCAAAACTTCACACCTATTATCAACCACGTTCAAAGGTTAACTTATCCTCATAAGAAAAACCTACACGCAGGTCAGGTATGGGTAAAGTTTTGCCATCCTACTAAGTGCAAGTGACGGGTCTACCCGCACAATCACGAAAGGAGGAAGCAAAACTTCACACCTATTATCAACCACGTTCAAAGGTTAACTTATCCTCATAAGAAAAACCTACACGCAGGTCAGGTATGGGTAAAGTTTTGCCATCCTACTAAGTGCAAGTGACGGGTCTACCCGCACAATCACGAAAGGAGGAAGCAGAACTTCACACCTATTATCAACCACGTTCAAAGGTTAACTTATCCTCATAAGAAAAACCTACACGCAGGTCAGGTATGGGTAAAGTGTTGCCATCCTACTAAGTGCGAGTGACGGTTACACCCGCACAATCACGAAAGAGGAAGCAAAACTTTAACCCATCAACCACGTCCACAGGTTAACTTACTCTAAACACTTGGAAAATCGCTATTTTAAACTAAGTATGCAAGTCATAAGTTTATAAAGCAAAGAATCCAGTGAAAGGAATAACAATCGTATATTTCAATGATATATTACAACAGTGGCCGGGTAACTACCCGCCTAAAAGAAATCTATACAAAGCTAAGTCTATCCTTGCAGTGGGAAGGGATCTTCAGGATCAGGCTTCAGGGCCACCTCCGCTTGGACCAGCACCGTCAGAGCGCGGCTGCCCAAGGAAAGCCTTAAGGATGTTTAGCCCATCATCAGCAGCAGCAGCTTCATTCACCTTCTCCACCACTGGGTGCGGGAAGGCAGCGTACTGGTTCACAGCTTGGTCATAAGCAGCTTCAGTATTAACATTGAATAAAGGGAAGTTGGAGGGCGGAAAGCCTCTCTCAGCGAACCCTAGACCAAGCAGGAAGCCAGTCTTCTGCCCATCCTCATGAGAAGCGTTGAGGGCTGCGCTCATCGCATCGTCATAAGAGGTCTCTGAGAGGACCTGACGCACAACCTACAAAAGAATACAAGTTAGAACATTTTCTAATTACGAGCGGAAAGCGTAAAGAAAAAGATAAAGATACCTGAGGCAACGCTTCTCGAAGCAACCATTGGAGGGTAGCTTGACTTTCTTTGTAAGCACGTTCGGCTCCGCTTTTATCAAGGTTGGCAAGTTGAACTTCCTTGGCGGCAGCTTCTTCAACGCTTTTGAGTTTCCTTTCAGTGCGGTCAAGCACCCCCCTCTGGTCAAGGATCTCCTGCAACTTCTTGGCATCTTCCATTGCCAAGGCGTCATGAGCATGCTGAAGAGCCTTTAATTTGCATTTAAGCTGCTCATTCTCTTCGCGAAGTGGCTCAGCAACAGCTTCAGCCTTGGCAGCCCTCTCAGTTGAGTTTCGCGCAGTCTCCTTGGCCAGCCGAAGCTGTTCATTCACAGCTTGGGCAGCCTTGGAGCGGGCCTCGAGTCGCGCCTGGACTTCAACCTCGAGGGCCTTGAATGCCTTCTCCTTCTCGGCTGCGGCAGCGGCCAACTGCCGGTTCTCCTCCCGAAGAGCCCGCGCTTCAGATACATCTTTGGCGCGAGCTGCTTTTAACTTGTCGTTTTCACGACAAAGCAACTCGACGCGGGGCTGCGTCCGGGCCTGGAGAACCCGAAGCTCATTGGTTAGCCTACCCTCTTGGTAGCTAGCCATGGCTTCCCCCAACGCACCATGAGGAGCAGCGTGGCGAGCCCAGTCCACGCACTCCACAGGGGTGCGAAGGGTTGTTCCTCGGCGTATGTTCCATCTTGGAACATACACTTCATTGGAATCCGACACTGCAAAAGAAACAAAGGCAGTTAGGAAAAGATGATAAAAATATATAAGGGAAAAAGAACCCTACATACCTGTAGGGTCAATAACAGGCCGATAGCCGCCAAACCCATCACCTGAACCTAAAGGAAATCCATCCAACAGGTCAGGCAGACGGGAAGGTGGCATAGATCGGCGGGAAGCTTGGCGCGTACCTGATGGTCCGGCCGTCTTTGCCGGCGGCACAGGTATAGTGGCAGCCGCTGTGGTAGCCATTGTTGGCGCCACCTCCTCAGCAACAGTAACCGCCGGCTCCGTGAAAGATGCTGTAAAAATTGCACTCACGGCCGGCGGAGACACCTTCTCAGCTGGAACAGCCTCAGGAAGGCTGGAACCAACGGAAGCAGGCGTAGACGCCTGGGTCGACGCCTCGGGAAGGCTGACCGAGCCTACCGTCATTGGCGGGGGAATACTTGCTCCAACTCCACCCTGGAATGCGTCAACATCCACACCTGCACAAGCAAAAAGTGTTATAAAAATTTATTTGAAACAAATCTAGACAAGAATTATGGGGGTACTTACGGGGTTTCTTGAGCTTGAACGCACGGACGAGCGGGGGCGAACCCGATGGAGCCGGCCTCTTGACACCGGTAACCGTCGTCGTCGCTGCCTCCCCGGAGGTAACAGCTACAGCCTCCGGAGCGGTGGTCTCCTCACCACCGGGCTTCCCCGCCACCTCTGCACTGTCTGACTCGGAGTCAGATAGGACTACCGGGCCGGCAGTAGACACCTTCTCCTTACCCTTCCCGGCGGCAGCCTTTTTCTTCCGCACCAGTGGAGGACCTTCTGCGGATTCCTCAGAAGAAGAAATGTCAACAACTCCAGCAGCAGGCATAGCATTGAGGGGTTCAGGGTAGAAGATAGGCTTACCTGGCCGTCGGTGGCTCAGGATCTCTTGGCCCGGCGGGTAAACCTCCACGAACCGACCCGCGGTCTGCTCTAAGATGGGCAACTCGTTCTCATCCAGAGCACGAGTACCCATCCGCGCGGGACCATCTCCCTCTCGCGGGTTCAGGAGCGACTGAAGATCGTTCCCCTCTGAAATCAACAAGAAAGTTAGAAAAAATCGAAGTCAGCAAAATGAAACAAGACGTACCATAAGGGACAGAGTTCGAACCATATTCAAGAACGATCGGAACCTTATCCGCATTCGCCGCCTTCCACACCCGGCTCATCCCCAGCATCACCATCGCCGACTCCGGAAAACGGAAAACCGGGGACTGGACCCGGGATATCTTCGAGAACCATTCCGCCTCCTCGTAGTTGAGGGCGGGAAGGTTCGGAAGCGCCTAGCCATTCTTGAACTTCATGGCGATGGGGATGGCTCGAGCGGATATGAAGAAGAACTCTCTTCTCCACGAGCGAAGACTCCGCTCGGTGGTGCAAATCTTTAAACCCTTAATCCGGGTTGTAAGACTGTACCACCCCTGGATGCACCTCCAAGTATAGAAGGTCATCAGGCGGTCCACATGGGGCTCGATGCCCAGAATACGGCACACCCATTCAAAGTGCCGGACCTTGGCAATAGCCATAGGGTGCACCTCTGTCAGGTGCACACCGTGCCTCTCCAGGACACGGTACACAAACTTTGTCAACGGAAACCTAAGGTTTCCGTAGACAAAAAATGCAGCATAAACCCCGATCTTGCCACTAGGGGCATCGTACACAGTATGGTGGGGTTCAGGAAACTCAGGCTCGAGAGACTCGAGCATGAACTTCCTGACGATATACTGGTACAGATCGACAGGAAGAGAGCACTGGCATTCGCCAGCAGTCTTCTGGTCATCAGCATCATGAGAAGACATGGTGGAAGAAAGATGAAAAGAGATTTCAGGGTAATGCTTTACTGGACAGAAAAACTCGCCGGAAATTACTTGACAAGAAGAGATGAAAGCGAAAAGTGTGAATTGCAAATAACCCTCTCCCCCTTTATATAGTAATCGCAATTAATGCGGTGAATTTAATGCGGAGGAAAGAGAAATCGAAGGTGCAATGAAACTATGACACGTGGCAAAAAGCAAGCTGGCAATAGCTGTTGAAAGGACGTGTGCCAGTAATTTCGCGGCCACGCGCCCGAAATCCCGTGCCCACGCGCCTGAAAAAACGACTGGAATGACCACATAATGTCATGTCGCCATAACTTCTGGCACGTCCTGACACAGTCAGAAGAAACCGTCGCACGACGTTTGAGGTATTGGATTGCTCTTATCTTTTCACCAACTCTTCGAATTTCAAAATTCAAAATTCGAAAATATTAAAATGTAAGCGGGAAAATACCCCCCCACCTTGGCGAACAAGTAACCATAAGACGGATGCGGGTACAGTGTTAAGGCAAAACCCTTCACATACCTAGCACCCGCAGGGAATTGAAGCCAAGAGAACCTTGGCGAACAAGTAACCATAACACGGATGCGGGTACAGTGTAAAGGCAAAACCCTTCACATACCTAGCACCCGCAGGGAATTGAAGCCAAGAAAACCTTGGCGAACAAGTAACCATAAGATGGATGCGGGTACAGTGTTAAGGCAAAACCCTTCACATACCTAGCACCCGCAGGGAATTGAAGCCAAGTACCTCGGCAACCAAGTAACTATAAGACAGGTGCGGGTACAGTGTAAAGGCAAAACCCTTCACATACCTAGCACCCGCAGGGAATTGACGCCAGGAATACCTTGGAAGTAAAGTAACCGTAAGACGAGCGCAGGTACAGTGTTAAGGCAAAACCCTTCACATACCTAGCGCTCCGCTGGGAATTGAAACCAAGAAGGATCTTCTGGGCAATGCTTGCGGAAAAGGAAATAACATCCCCGCATAGCGGGAACGTCGAGAACTACGTTGTTTGAAACTCCAGGATGGAATTGGTGGTTTTAACATAATTGATCACTATGTTCAAAACTACCAAAACCTCATGGAGAATCCACACAACTGGGACTCAATGCTCCTGACTTACGAGGAGGTTACAGACCTACCCGCATCATACCCAAAGACCAAGCAGGAAACTCGGGCATTTCTGCAAGTGACAAGGACTTCCCATGGAAAACCTTACAAAACCCTTTTCAAAACCCTTAAGTCCAAAAGTTCACCTCACTTTATTAAACACGCATGAGAAGAACATTGGACTGGGGGGACTTGAAGAGGTAGGTCCCAGCAGAGCCCAGTTGGACCCGCAAGACTCACCTTAAACAAGGACGTCTGCGCAGAGACCAACTGGATCCGCAGGACCAACCATGCTCAGAGAAGTGACGTCCTTACGCGCAGTATGCAAGCTGGTCCCGCAGGAAATGCCTCCCATGGTGAAGGACTCCGCCTGTTCCCGCAGCCTCGGATACAAGCCATGAGGGAAGGCCACCCGCGCAGCATGGCTACACGCACAAGGCACTTAACTCTCCCCAGTGTCACCTGAAGGAATGAGCAAAGGCGGGAGGGGGAAAACTCCCGCCTAAATGAGCCAGTCCGTATGATGGAGGATCTTTTGTGTGATACCTGACGAGGTACAGACAAAAGATCTGACCAAGAATGCGACAGCTCACTGACAGCAGCATGGCAGACAGCACGCCACAGCACTGTGACCAATAGCCGCCGCCTACCCACCAACTCCTGCCATACCACGTGCCTAGCCTGTAGTTGGCAGAAGAGGAAGAGTGCACGACACGCCTGCTCTGTGTCAGCCGCTACCTATCCACCACTCACAGGCAGGGCACGTGCATAGGTTACAGTTGGTAGCGTGTTGGGCCGGCTAAACCCCTTGGAAACCTACCTTCGGCTATAAATACCCCAATGGTATGAACATCTTATCTTATCATATTATACCTGATATCTGCTCTAGCAATCTCTTAATATACTTTTATATTTAAAGAGCAATCTAGTCTGATTCTCACGTCGGAGGGTGGTCACAAGGAGGAACCCCCCCCTTCTCAGTGACGAGCTCACGGTGTCTGTTTTGCAGGTTATCAGAAGAACCATCTTCCAAGGGTCTAACCCCTCGTGGGAAACATCTCTCCAACCCCCAGGTTACCAGTAACCTGCCCGGGGTCCGGTTAGTGTTTCTTCAGCAAGAGATCAGGTTTTTTTTTTGGCCTGTTAGAAACTCTATCTAAGTTTGAGCTCGGCTCGTAACTCAGGCTCAAACTCGACTTGCTTATTATTTATATTTAATATTTTACTTTACATATTATTTTAATTATTTGTTATTTACATATATACTTATATTATAATTATGTTTTTTATACATATACATGACATAATATACATTATTCAATTATTTTTATCACTTACGTAATAATACTTACTATATATACATGTATGCTATATACATGTAAAGCTAGGGTCGAGCTCTTTTATTAAATAAGCCTTAATAAAAGCTCGGAATTAGTTTCGAGCTCGTTTAAGCTTTTGCTCGATTCAAGTTTTTTTTAATGTACATCAAATTCACAATTTCTTTTCATGTATTTGTTTTAATTTGTGGGTGAAATCAGGTCGTTGAAAGGCGACTACGTACCAGTGTACATCTCACTCGGTCTGATACTAATGTCGGTTAGCATCGGGACATACACGGCGACTCACCAGCTGAAGAGATCGCCGAATGTGTTCGTGAGGAAATCAAAGCGGGAGACTTTGCCGGAGAAGGTCTCGGAAGAGTCCGAGGAGTTTATTAAGAAGTCGTTCTTCAGGAAAATCGCGCATGTGCAGGATGCGGACAGGCAGGATATCATGGCTGATCCGATCCGTGGGGATACTTATGCCATGTAGGAACAAGTTAAAATAATTAATTAGTGAATTGGACTGGCTAGCTGACAGGATATATAGTGATGATTGATGTTTTGGTGAATTGCAGGCACCAGAAGCCGTATGTGGAGTCGTTGAAGTCGGTGGGAGTGGAGGTGGAGAAGAAGCCGTTTGTTGAGCCTCCGCCCTTGAAACACTGAAGATGATCGATGCCTTGAAAGGATTCAAGGATGATCTTTTGCCTCTTGTTTAGCAAGACTGGTTTTAAGATGAAATCATGTTGTGTTTGTAAATTTGTTTTTAAGTTTGGATTGTGATCATGGATTTGAATTTGAACACTCTAGATGCAACTCTTACTTTGTGTAGAAAACTTGGGATGTAATCGGAAGCATGCAGGTCTTTCCTTACTACAGATTTCTATTTGACAATTACACGAACAATTTTAAATTTTCCTTAAAAAAAACTTAGAACACTATAAATAGTCATAGCCTTCTTGATGAAAGATGAACACGGTGTCTGTTTTGCAGGTTATCAGAAGAACCATCTTCCAAGGGTCTAACCCCTCGTGGGAAACATCTCTCCAACCCCCAGGTTACCAGTAATCTGACCGGGGTCCGGTTAGTGTTTCTTCATTGGCGCCATCCGTGCATAAAGCTAGAACTTTATTTTTCTCCAGTTTTTTCAAACTTCTACAAAGATGGTTAGAGAAATTCCGGTAACCACAACCCCAGCTACTAGGGGGAATACCGGCAACACAGTTTTTACGAACACTACCCCGGCTACCGAAGCCGGGGCAAGTGAAGTAAATTTTACGAACACTACCCCACTTACCAAAGCTGGGGCAAGTGCAGTAAATGATCGCCTACTGGGATCCACCGATACCCAGTTTGAGAAACGAAGACTCCCCCGCCAGACTCTCGATGAAGTTAAGGCATGGGCGGAGGCACGACAAAAGGAATTCCAGGCTGAGTTGGACGAACGCTTGCGTTCCGTGCAACAGGCCGACGAATTCGAGTACTGGGAGGATGACTCGGAGGAATCCGACTCCGACGCGAACCCTCGCCATAGGGCAAAAGGGAAGCGTAAGGAGACGGAATCCCAACCGAAAAGGCATTTTGGACAAGCCTTCAAACCAAAAAGCACAGGTGGAAGTCCACGAGACTTCTCCAAAACGTTCAGACCAAACGTTGCAAATGCAGGAATGTCCAAGTTTGCAAGGGACATTGCGGAAGCAATCGCCCCAAAGAGCGCCAAACAAATGCCTAACATAGGCACATATGACGGTTTATCTGATCCAGACGATCATTTGAACAGGTTCATAGCGGGGCCAACCGTCAGCAATTGGACGGAACCCACGTGGTGCTACATGTTCCAAATGACGCTTGTTGGGGCTGCTAGAGCTTGGTTTGATCGTCTACCGGTCAACCACATCTACGACTGGGCAGACTTCCAACAGAAGTTTAGCCAACACTTCAGCCAGCAACGGAAGTATACCGAGGAGCAATGGACAATCCTCAAATGCATACGAGAGGAAGATGAATCTCTGCTAAACTTCATCACTCGCTTCAACTCAAAGAAGCTAAGTTTGGGCAATATCAGCGAAGATCTTGTTCGGGCTGCCTTCATCCAGGGCGCACATGACCCAGAGCTCATCCGCACCCTAACGGGTAAAGATGGCATGCCATCCACATGGGATGGCATCATGACAGCAGCAAAACGCTATGCGGAAACGGAGAAGCAACTGGGTAGAGATCTCCCACAGAGCACAAACCTCTACACTCAGAAGACGAGAGAGGACAACGTCCTCACCGCCAGACTAAATAAAAAGCGAAAGCTAGGCATTTGGCAGTCAAGGGTAAACTTTGACACCTCATCCGGCTTGCAACATCGAGTGGGCGGAAGGGATAATGTACAGCCGCACCGAAACTCCAGATGGACGCCACTCACCAAAAGCGTCACTGAGATATTCGCCACTGAAGAGCTCCCATGGCCAAAGCCTCCAATAATCCGACATCGTCACGATGCTGATCGGAGCAAATACTGTGACTTCCACAAGACAAAAGGCCACAACACTGAAGAATGCATAGACGTAAAGGACATGGTCGAAGCATTTGTCAGAGATGGGACGCTCGCGCACCTCGTGGCGCAATAAAGGCTGAGCAGGCGGATGCGTGTAGAACCCCAGCTGGGGAAAACGAATAAAAATTCCAGCTTCAACATTGAGACTACATGCTGCGTAAAGAACGAGATCCCGAACCAGGTGCGTATCGGCTCGATGGCGCTCCCATCCCAACATGGAAGGGAGCTCATTTACACAGTTTGCATGTAAATCAATTCCAATTTGTAAAGAAAAGGCCAAGAGCCACTTCTAATGGAAATGATTCTCTTTTAAGAACATCGAAGCTGATGATTTTACATTTATACTTTTCTGAACACTAATATGCCGGTTTTCACCGCATAATTACATGAAGTCATTGCATGGGAAGGCGGTCCTACCCGCACGAACCCAATAACGTGACAAACCTTCACGCAGGTTAGTTTGGGAAAAAGTTCAGCACCCAAAAATGAAAGTGCCGGTCTATCCGCATGAATCATTAAAGGAAACTGAATAATAACCAATCAACAACCGCGCGTCGAACGGTTAAACTATGCAACACTGGTGACGGCATTCACATTACGTGAAGTCGTTGCGTGGGAAGGCGGTCCTACCCGCACGAACCCAATAACGTGGCAAACCTTCACGCAGGTCAGTTGAAGGAAAAGTTCAATTCTCCCATTAAATGAGTGCCGGTCTATCCGCATGAATCATGAAAGGAAACTGAACACTAACCTATCGACAACCGCGCGTCGAATGGTCAAAAACAAAATTCTTAAAAGGATAAGGAAAACCTACACGCAGGTCAGATAAGGGTAAAGTTTTGCCATCCTACTAAGTGCAAGTGACGGTTCTACCCGCACAATCACGAAAGAGGAAGCAAAACTTCACACCTATTATCAACCACGTTCAAAGGTTAACTTATCCTCAAAAGATGAGGAAAACCTACACGCAGGTCAGATGAAGGTTAAAGTTTTGCCATCCTACTAAGTGCAAGTGACGGTTCTACCCGCACAATCACGAAAGAGGAAGCAAAACTTCACACCTATTATCAACCACGTTCAAAGGTTAACTTATCCTCAAAAGATGAGGAAAACCTACACGCAGGTCAGATAAGGGTAAAGTTTTGCCATCCTACTAAGTGCAAGTGACGGTTCTACCCGCACAATCACGAAAGAGGAAGCAAAACTTCACACCTATTATCAACCACGTTCAAAGGTTAACTTATCCTCAAAAGATGAGGAAAACCTACACGCAGGTCAGATGAAGGTTAAAGTTTTGCCATCCTACTAAGTGCAAGTGACGGTTCTACCCGCACAATCACGAAAGAGGAAGCAAAACTTCACACCTATTATCAACCACGTTCAAAGGTTAACTTATCCTCAAAAGATGAGGAAAACCTACACGCAGGTCAGATAAGGGTAAAGTTTTGCCATCCTACTAAGTGCAAGTGACGGTTCTACCCGCACAATCACGAAAGAGGAAGCAAAACTTCCTATTATCAACCACGTTCAAAGGTTAACTTATCTTAATGCCTTAGAAATTTCGAAAAGGAAAACCTACACGCAGGTCAGATAAAAGTTAAAGTTTAGCCATCCTACCAAGTGCAAGTGACGGTTCTACCCGCACAATCACGAAGGAGGAAGCGAAACTTTAACACATTATCAACCACGTTCAAAGGTTCTTATTCTAAACACTTGGAAAATTGCTAATTTAAACTAAGTATGCAAGTCATAAGTTTATAAAGCAAGGAACCCAAAGAAGGAAATAACAATCTTATACGCAAAAAGATTAATATTTCAAGAATATATTACAAGAATGGCCGGGTAACTACCCGCCTAAAAGAAAAAAAAAAGCTATACAAGTCTATCTTAGCAATGGGAAGGGATCTTCAGGATCAAGCTTCAGGGCCGCTTCCACTTGGACCCGCTCCGTCAGAAGAACGGGGTGGTTCGAGGAACGCTTTGAGGACAGCTAACCCATCATCAGCAGCAGCTACTTCGTCCACCTTCTCCACCACTGGATGCGGGAAGGCGGCGTATTGATTCAATGCTTGGTCATAAATGGCTTCGGTATCCACATCGAACAAAGGGAAGTTGGAAGGCGGGACGCCTTTCTCAACAAACCCTAGACCAAGCAGGAAGCCGGCCTTTTCCCCATCCTCATGAGAAGCGTTGAGGGCTGCGGTCATAGCATCATCGTAAGAGGTCTCTGAAAAGACCCGACGCACAACCTACAAAGAAAAAACACTAGTAGAACCTTTTCTTACAAAAGAAAAGCGTGAAGATAAAACTAAACATACCTGAGGCAACGCTTCTCGAAGAAGCCATTGGAGGGCAGCTTGAGCTTCTTTATGGGCGCGTTCGGCTTCGCTCTTGTTAAGGTTGGCAAGTAAAACTTCCTTTGCGGCAGCCTCTTCGACGCCCTTAAGCTTCCGCTCGGTGTGGTCAAGCACCCCCCTCTGGTCCAGGATTTCCTGGAGTTTCTTGGCATCTTCCATTGCCAAGGCATCATGAGCGCGTTGGAGAGCCTCTAATTTGGCCTTGAGCTCCTCATTCTCCACACGCAAAGGCTCAGCAACGGCTTCAGCCTTGGCAGCCCTCTCGGTTGCGTTTCGCGCAGTCTCCCTGGCCAGCCGAAGCTGTTCATTCACAGCTTGGGCAGCCTTGGAGCGGGCCTCGAGTCGCGCCTGAACTTCAACCTCGAGGGCCTTGAAGGCCTTCTCCTTGTCGGCGGCAGCTGCCGCCAGCTGTTGGTTCTCCTCCCGAAGAGCACGCGCCTCAGATATGTCCTTGGCACGAGCTGCTTTCAACTTGTCGTTTTCACGACAAAGCAGCTCGACGCGCGGCTGCATCCGGGCCTGGAGAACCCGAAGCTCATTAGTTAGCCTACCCTCCTGGTAGCTAACCATGGCTTCCCCCAACGCACCCGGAGGAGCAGCGTGGCGAGCCCAGTCCACGCACTCCACAGGTGTGCGAAGGGTTGTTCCTCGGCGTATGTTCCATCGCGGAACATACACTTCATTGGAATCCGACACTGCAAAAGAAACAAAGGCAGTAAGGAAAAGATAATAAAAAACAAGGGAAAAAGAAAGGAACCCTACGCACCTGTAGGGTCAATGACAGGCCGATAGCCGCCAAACCCATCACCTGAACCTAAAGGAAATCCATCCAACAGGTCAGGCAGACGGGAAGGTGGCAAAGATCGGCGGGAAGCCCTGCGTTTACCTGGTGGTCCGGCCATCGGTGCCGGTGGCGCGGGCATGGTCGCAGCCGTCGTGGTCGCCGTTGTGGTCGTCGCCGTGGTCGCCACCTTGTAAGCAGCAGCAGTAACCGCCGTCTCTGTGAAGGATGCTGTAAAAATCGCACTCACAGCCGGCGGTGACGTCATCACTGCCGGAACAGTTGGCTCAAAGGAATGAGCAACTGGAACAGCGGATGCAGGCGCAGGCGCCTGGGTCGACGCCTCAGGAAGGCTGACAGAGCCTACCGTCATTGGCGGGGAGATACTTCCCTGCGGTTCACCCCGGAATGCGTCAACATCCACGCCTGCACAAAGAAGAAAGTGTTAAACTTATGAGGTAATAAATCTACGAAGACAAACTATGATTGTACTTACGGGTTTTCTTGACCCTGAACATACGGACGGGCGGGGAGGAACCCGATGGAGCCGGCCTCTTGGTACCGGTCACCGTCGTCTTCGTTGGTTCTCCGGAGGTAACGATCGTAGCCTCCGGAGCGGTGGTCTTCTCACCACCAGGCTCCCCCGCCACCTCTTCACTATCTGACTCCGAGTCAGATAGAACAACTGGATCAGCTGTGGAGGCCTTCTCCTTCCCCTTCACGCCGGCAGCAGCCTTCTTCTTCCGCACAAGGGGAGGACCATCTGCGGATTCCTCAGAAGAAGATAGGATGTAAGGATTTCCAGCAACGGGTACAGCATTGAGGGGTTCAGGATAGAATATCTCCTTACCTGGCCGCCGGTGGCTCAGGATCTCTTGGCCCGGCGGATAGACCTCCACAAACCTATCCGCCGTTTGCTCCAGGATGGGCAACTCATTGTCGTCCAGAGCACGAGTGCCCACCCGCACGGGACTGTCAGCTTCCCGCGGGAACAGGAGCGACTCCAAATTATTCCCCTCTGAATGAAAAAGAAACAGTTAGAAAATTAACTAATATCAGCAAGAAAGACAAGACATACCATAAGGAATAGAGTTCAAACCGTATTCAAGAAGGATGGGAAACCGGGAAGCATCCTTCCATACCCGGCTCATCCCCAGCAGCACCATCCCGGACTCCGCAAACCGGTAAACCGGAGATTGGACCCGGGATATCTTCGCGAACCATTCCGCCTCCTGGTAGCTGGAAGCGTGAAGGCTCGGAAGCGCTTGACCCTTCTTGAACTTCATAGCAATGGGGATGGCGCGGGCAGAGATGTAGAAGAACTCCCGCTTCCACGATCGGAGACTGCGCTCGGTCACGCAGATCTTCAAACCCTTGATACGGGTTGTCAGGGTGTACCACCCCTGGACGCACCTCCAAGTATAGAAGGTCATCAGGCGGTCCACGTAGGGCTCAATACCCAGAATCCGACACACCCACTCGAAGTGCCGGACCTTGGCAATCGCCATCGGATGCACCTCGGTCAGGTGCACCCCGTGCCTCTCCAGGACACGGTACACAAACTTTGTCAAGGGGAACCTAAGGTTCCCATAAACAAAGAATGCAGCATATACCCCGATCTTGCCACTGGGGGCATCGTACACAGTCTGGTGGGATTCAGGAAACTCAGGCTCGAGAGACTCGAGCATGAACTTCCTGACGATGTACTGGTACTGATCGACAGGTAGAGCACACTGGCACTCGCCAGCAGTACTCCTATCGTCGGCTACAGCTTCAGCATCATGAGAAGACATTTTTGCAGAAAGAAGAGTGATTTCGGGAAAATGCTTGCCTGAAAAAGGGGAGTATTTGCCGGAAATCACTAAGAAGAAGAAGAAGAGAGGTGAAAGTGTGGATTACAAAGAGGCCTCTCCCCCTTTATATACTAATCGCAATTAATGCGGTGAATTTAATGCGGAGGAGAGAGAAATCGACGGTGCAATGAAACTATGACACGTGGCAAAAAGCAAGCTGGCAACAGCTGTAGAAAGGACGTGTGCCAGTAATTTCGCGGCCACGCGCCCGAAAAATCACGCCCACGCGCCTGAAAAAGCGTCTGGAATGACCATGTTCTGTCACGTCAACATAACTTCCTGCACGTCCTGACACAGTCAGAAGAAACCGTCGCGCGACGTTTCAGAGGTTTGGACTGTTCTTATCTTTTCACCAACTCTTCGAATTTCAAAATTCAAAATTCGAAAATATTAAAAAGTAAGCGGGAAAATCCCCCCTTACCTTGGCAAACAAGTAACCGTAAGACGGATGCGGGTACAGTGTTAAGGCGAAACCCTTCACATACCTAGCACCCGCAGGGAATTGAAGCCAAGAAAATCTTGGCGAACAAGTAACCGTAAGACGGCCGCGGGTACAGTGTTAAGGGGAAACCCTTCACATACCTAGCACCCGCAGGGAATTGAAGCCAAGTATTCCTCGGCAACCAAGTAACTATAAGACGGGCGCGGGTACAGTGTAAAGGCAAAACCCTTCACATACCTAGCACCCGCAGGGAATTGACGCCAGGAATACCTTGGAAGTAAAGTAACCGTAAGACGAGCGCAGGTACAGTGTCAAGGCAAAACCCTTCACATACCTAGCGCTCCGCTGGGAATTGAAACCAAGAAGGATCTTCTGGGCAATGCTTGCGGAAACGGAAATAACATCCCCGCATAGCGGGAACGTCGAGAACTACGTTGTTTGAAGCTCCAAGATGGAATTGGTGGTCTTAACATAATTGATCACTATGTTCAAAACTACCAAAACCTCATGGAAAATACATACAACTGGGACTCAATGCTCCTGACTTGCGAGGAGGTTACAGACCTACCCGCATCATACCCAAAGACCAAGCAGGAAACTCGGGCATTTCTGCAAGTGACAAGGACTTCCGCGGAAAGAATCCCCATGGAAAACCTTACAAAACCCCTTTTCAAAACCCTTTGCTCAAGTCCAAAAGTTCACCTCACTTTATTAAACACTCATGAGAAGAACATTGGACTGGGGGGACTTGAAGAGGTAGGTCCCAGCAGAGCCCAGTTGGACCCGCAAGACTCACCTTAAACAGGGACGTCTGCGCAGAGACCAACTGGATCCGCAGGACCAACCATGCTCAGAGACGTGACGTCCTTACGCGCAGTACGCAAGCTGGTCCCGCAGGAAATGCCTCCCAATGGTGAAGGACTCCGCCTGTCCCCGCAGCCTCGGATACAAGCCATTAGGGAAGGCCACCCGCGCAGCATGGCTACACGCACAAGGCACTTAGCTCTCGATCATTCAGTGTCACCTGAAGGAATGAGCCAAGCCGGGAGCAATCCCGCACAGAGGCGGGAGGGGGAATACTCCCGCCCAAATAAGCCAGTCCGCATACTGAAGGATCTTTTACTGTACCTGACGAGGTATGGGCGAAAGATCTGATCAGAGATACGACAGCTTACTGATACAGTATGGCGAGCAGCATGCTCCTGTACTGTATCACTATTAGCCGCAGCCTACTCACCAACTACTGCCATACCACGTGCGTAGCCGTCAGTTGGTGGAACAGGAATAGTATACAGCAGGCCTGGTCACTATCAGCTGCTACCTACCCACCAACTACCAGCAGGGCACGTGTGTAGGCTACTGTTGATGAACAGGAACACTGTAGCAGCCGGCCATACCTCCTTGGAAACCTACCTTCGGCTATAAATACCACAAATGGTATGACCATCTCATCTTATCTATTATCATCATACCTTACTACATTATCATCATATTATACCTGATATCTGCTCTAGCAATCTCTTAATATACTTTTATATTTAAAGAGCAATCTAGTCTGATTCTCACGCCGGAGGGTGGTCACAAGGAGGAACCCCCCCCTTCTCAGTGACGAGCTCACGGTGTCTGTTTTGCAGGTTATCAGAAGAACCATCTTCCAAGGGTCTAACCCCTCGTGGGAAACATCTCTCCAACCCCCAGGTTACCAGTAATCTGTCCGGGGTCCGGTTAGTGTTTCTTCAGATGAACTGTTAAATAGGTTTTTTTCTTTTCATTAGGAAAATGACACAAGGTGTAAATGAACGGATGTGTGTCGAGTCAAGTTTATCCAAGCTAAAATGAGTTAGCTCACTCTAGCGACCAAATTAAATGAAACATCACAAAAATCATTTTATTCATTTACTAAATACATGCCATATTGAGTTTCGTTCAAAAGAATAATAGGTTATAGGTGTGCATAAGAACATTTTAGTGAATTCAAGTATTATTATTATTATTATTACATCTTTTTATTATCAATACATCTTTTTATAATAATAAATATGTTGGAGCATTCCCGGTCTATTTTTAATCTTTATTTATAAAGTAACACTAAAAATTATTATATTTACTTTTTTTAATTAAATAATATTTTTTTACTTTTATCATTACTATTTTTTTTTTCTCCACTCATAACTACTTAAAAAATTAAAAGTTTTATAATTTGAACAGTATTTTCTTAAATTTACCTATGAACAATAAATTTTTCTTCCTTCTCTACTTATAACCACTTAAAACCATATTCTAAAAATAGAAAATGCACTCACATGAATTTAAAAAACCAAATATAGTTTTATAAGTTAATCATGACAACACAAAACAACAAAAAGATTAATTAATCACTCACAAATTAAAGACAACATACGTACAGTTTGAAAACCTTTTCATAAATTTAACATTTGAATTTCTATGAATATGTTAAAAACGTTGTATTTCGCGAGAGATTAGGGGTGGCGAAAATAGCAGACAAGATAAGAGAGTGGAGATTGAGATGGTTTGGACATGTAAAGAGAAGACAGACGACAAATCCTGTTAGATCCGTAGAAAACATTACTATAGAGGGGAGGAGGGGTAGAGGACGACCGAAATTGACTTGGGATGAGAGGATTAGGCATGATTTGATAGACCTAAACCTCTCCAAGGACATGGTTGAGGATAGGAATTCGTGGAGAAGTAGAATTAAAGTTAAGGATTTTTAGAGAGAATTGAATACCTTAGGGCTTATACTTAACTTATTTA
Organism: Bidens hawaiensis; assembly: GCF_021521415.1. NCBI lineage: Eukaryota > Viridiplantae > Streptophyta > Magnoliopsida > Asterales > Asteraceae > Bidens > Bidens hawaiensis. The sequence continues at coordinate 315,672 of NW_027491999.1, read as the reverse complement.
GGTCGCATACCATAATGGTATTTCCCTTACATATATTATTATTATTATTAGCTTTTATATAGCTGTTAAACTGTGATCTTATTATTAATATTATTATAATTAGTAGTAGTTTGTATATAACTGTTAACTTTGATTTCCTTTATTTTGCTTCATACACATGTACTTAGAGCCGAGGGTCTCTCTGGAAGCCACCTCTTCATTCCTTTGGATAGAGGTACGGTGTGCCTACATCCCACTCTCCCCAAACCCTACTTATAGCTTTGCTGTCGGTGGGATTTTACTGGGCATGATTGATTGATTTTAAAAACATTTTCATAACTATAAAGGGGATAATAAAAATAAAAATGATGAGAAGTATTTATAGTCACACAAAAAAAAACCTTTAAAAATAATAAAAAAATAATACAAAAAATCATAACTCAAAATTTAATAAAATATAAAAAAAAGTAAAAACACAAAAATGTTTCCAGCGTCTTTCTCGTTAAAAAATAAAAAAATGGACACAATGTTGAAAGAAAAAAAATAATTGTGTCTTTTTGTTTATCATTGTGCTTTGTGCTTATTTTCGTCATTGATTGTATATTTTTTTTCCCTTGGCATTGTGTCTTTTTTTTTCTTGATATGTTGTTCGGCATTTTGTTATATTTTACGATCCCCATGTGTCGTTTTTAAGTTATAATTGTGTCTTTTATTCATTTTCGTCATTGTATCTTTAATTTCGGCACTGTGTCTTTTCGTTGTTTTTTTTCTTTTTGAAACGAGGATGACGGAGAAAACATTTGAGTTTTTAAATTTTTTTTTTCTAATATTTGAGTTATGATTTTTTTTTAATTATTTTTTTGAATTTTTTGTTAAGTGATTTTTTGTATGACCATAAATCATTCTTACACTTCTTATTTTTGTCTTTCTTTCATGGTCCTCAAATTTTTAAATCGTTTAGAATTTTAGATACTTGATGCTTGTCACTGGAATATGCCAAAGCGAAGTTCGGCTAATCTTAGAATTAAGGTGAGCACTACGGACAAGATGTCTTGTTTGAATGTACATATAAATTCCACATACGGGTTCGTGGATTTGTTGCCATCTCCTTGGCCTTTTATCTCACCCGTCTTGTAGCCGGATGAATGTTTTGATCACGACAAACTAATGACTATTTTAGTAAATTAAATGATTCAAGCTGACGTGTTTATATCTATTATAATATCATACATACATGTTCGTACCAAACTTGGGATGAAACTAGTACAATCTCTTTTGTTTCATCGAATAACAATGATTCTATCGATCGACAAGGAAACTAGGTGAAAGTCAGTACGAAACTTTTTCGAAAAGAAAATTGTAAATATGAGGTAACTTCATGTTGGTCGTAGTATATATAAACCGCTAACGCATCGTATAAGTTACCAACCTGTAAGTCTATAACTATTATTCCCACCTCGATACGGACCTTTTGAGTCCTAAACCTTCGGGTGTTTGGATATTTAAAATTCAATTTTTCCAAAACCCTCTTCCTCAAAGTCAAGTAAATCGACCTCCTAAATATATTTGGGAATCTTTATTGCTTTGAGGGAAGAGTTGAGGACATGTTGGATTTTACATTGATTATTCTTGGTTTTGATTAATACAACCCACGATTGGCATTGGGTAATTTAGTATTTTTCTTTAACTTACAACCCGTCGCTAGCTTTCTCACCTCGACATGACTTTTTGAACCAAATTTAAACATTGGTTGTTTAAATACTTAAAATTCAATTTTTTCCGAACTCTCTCCCTCAAGGTCAAACAAATCGAACCCTAAAATATAATTTTAGAGGCTTTATTGGAAGAACTTAGAGCATGTTGAATTCTACTTCGATTATTCTCGGTATCATCAATGCAACCTAGCGCACCTTGTCAAGAGCTCATTCAATTTGCCATCACGTTCTATATCAGGTAAGTTAAATATTTTTTTATAAGTACTTACAACCCGCCACTTCCTCAACGCCACTTTTTAACCCAATTTAATTACATACTTTATATTTCCCTAAACTCTCACCTTCAAAGTCATATAAACCGATCTCCCGAATATAATTTAGGAATCTTACTAGCTCGTTTAATTTACTATCGCATTCAGCATCGAGTATTAGTAGTTTCCCATAACTTACAAAACTAAAAATCGAGAGACTTTGTGAAAATAAAATATTTTGAGAATATCTTCTATAGTTTTTATTTTATTTTTTATACTACATTTGAATATAAATAATGACCCGTTACCATAGCCATTCATCTCGGAATATGATGCAGACGACGCGAGCCATGCCTGAAAACACGTACGTGGCAATCCTTTATTGGTTTATTTCCCCGATATCATTGGCTAATATAATTTGACGTAACCCCTCCTGAGATCCGTATATATATATATATATGTATATATATATATATATACACACACACACATACGTATTCTGTATTCACAACAAACTATAAGATTCATTTGTACTCATTGGATTATGGAAGAATGCAAACTGAAAATGTGGTGTTTGCACTTCTTTTCTTTGATCTTCATCGGCTTGTTTGCTTTTGAGACATACGCATCTTCCGGCAGTGTGAGTGTATGTGTGCGCGTGTTGTTATTTCATGTTCTAATTAGGAATGATTTTGTTTTATATTTTCAGATATTTTACGAACCGTTTGATGAATCGTTTGAGGAGAGGTGGATTGTGTCTGAGAAGGAAGCATATTCAGGTAACATCTCTTTGGATCTAATTAACAGTGATAGATCTTTCTAATCGGCTATGGTTAGTGGTCACATCAGTTTGTCAGTCAAAAACACATACTAGCTTTATCGTTTGTCACCTATACGACTCATATGGCTGTTTTCTCGCCTTCATACTGCTGGGATATGACCATTTTTGTCATGTCACACGGCCATATGACACGTCTGGACAGTGTGTTAGTGATGTTTGTTTGATTGTGTCCACATGCCACTTTGCAATTTCCGTATGTGAATTTTTGTGTTTACAGTTTAACGGCATAGTCAGATCGATCAGTAACAAGAAAAACGGATTCAGAAAGATTAGATTTTTTATGGAAACTTTTTATTAATCAAAACTGAATACAATGATTAAGAAACAAGACTGATTGACCCTATGCCAATTAAATCCTAAAATATGAGTACTTCCAAAATAAAACTCTATAAATAAAACCAGCTCTAGAATTAATATTGTTAACCGAAATGAAACTCTAAGCCGTTTCACATGTGAACCTAAATGATTTATGTGGTTACTGATCAGGTGTATGGAACCACACAAAGAGCGAAGGCCACGAAGATTACGGGCTCCTAGTAACCGAGCCAGGTAAAAAATACGCAATTATGAAAGAACTAACTGATCCAGTGGATCTCAACAACGGCATTGTCTTACAATTTGAAGCCCGCCTTCAAAACGGTCTTGAATGTGGCGGTGCATATCTAAAATTTCTCCGGCCACAAGAATGCGGCTGGACCCCCAAGTCGTTCGACAATAATTCCCCTTACTCGATCATGTTTGGCCCCGACAGATGTGCGAGCACAAACAAAGTCCATTTTATTATTAACCACAAGAACCCGGTAACCGGTCAGTACATTGAACACCACCTCATTTCCCCTCCTTTAGTCCCTTCAGACAAAATGAGCCATGTGTACACCGCCATATTGAAGCCGAATAACGAAGTGGTTATCATGATCGATGGAGTGGAACGAAAGACGGCTAACTTCATGACACCTGAGCATTTTTACCCATCATTAATCCCACCAAAAACTGTACCCGACCCGGAAGATAGAAGGCCTTCAGACTGGGATGATGTTAAGACAATATTCGACCCGAATGTGGAAAAACCCGATGATTGGGATGAAGATGCACCAATGTATATTGCGGATGAAGATGCTGTGAAGCCTGATGGATGGTTGGATGATGAGCCCATTGAAATCGACGATCCAGAAGCAATGAAGCCCGAAGATTGGGATGATGAGGAGGATGGTGAATGGGAGGTTCCAAAGATTACCAACCCGAAATGTGAAGACGGGCCGGGCTGTGGTGAGTGGAAAAGACCCATGAAAAGGAACCCGAATTTTAAAGGAAAATGGTACGGTCCAATGATCAATAACCCGAATTACATGGGTGTTTGGAAAGCTCGTGAAATTCCAAACGTTGCGTATTTTGAAGTTGATAGGCCGAATTTGGAGCCTGTTGCTGCGGTTGGTATTGAGATCTTGACAATGCAAGATGGTATTTTGTTTGATAATATTTTGATCGCGAGTGATGAAAAGACTGCGGAATCAATCAGGGACGCCACGTGGAAGCCGAAGTTTTTAGTTGAAACCGCGAATCAGAAAGTTGAGGAACAAGCAGATGGCCTCAAGGGCATCCGGGTAATGCCACAATTTCATCTTTCAAGTTTCAACTCATTATATTTTGATGGATGTAATGAATTTCGTTTGAAACTGCAGAAATCGGTGTTTGATGTCCTTTACAAGATTGCTGATTTACCTATACTGGGTGACCACAAGCTGAAGGTTGTGGTGAGTTATCATACTCGTTCAGGGTTTCGTGTTTACTGGTTACTAAAATATTAAAACTTAATATGTGTAGGAACTTATTGAAGAGGCGGAGAAGAAACCGAACGTAATAGTTGGAATCATAGTTTCACTTGCTGTTGTGATTGTTAGTCCACTGTTGAAGATCTTGTTGGTCATCAAAAAGAAATCGGTTAGTAGCAATTAGCAAACCATTTTGTGAATAAATATAAGTTTTTATAAAAGTAAATAGTGATTAATTTATGGTATTGGTTATCAGGTGAAGGTAAATGTGACACCAAAGAAGGATGCAGGCAAGACTTCAAGCAGTGAGGTAGGGGAGCATGCAGGCGCCGCGTCCAGGAAAAGGACCACAAGGCGCGACGGTTGATTTATTTAACGTGCAGTAGAATGCAGGATTTAGTTTTGGCTCAAGATTTAATTAGTTGTTTTCTGTTTTGACCTTTTTTGACAAATTTGTTGGGTTTTTATGAAAAAATAAGAGTTGGAGTTAGTAGTCGTTTGTAGACAAACTCGTTTCAGTGGATTCTTTTGCCATACGTAGAAATAAAATCAAATACTTAGCATGGTGTCAAATCGCCACCGCCGCTTGACAATGCAGATGCAATTTTGAATCCTTACCATGGTCACTTAAGATTGCTTATTTAAACGGTTCACCCATCGTTTAGTGTTGTGTTTTTTAAAAAGCGTGTAAGTAGAAAAAGGGAAGTGTGTGCTTATTTTTATCCAAACTTGGGAAGACGGGCAGGTTCACTGTCGATCACATTGGGTTCATGTCAAAACAAGACTGAGAGAATGCAAGTTCGGGATATGGGTAACATTGTTTCGATCGGATCTTCAAGGTTTTATGAGTGCTCAAAAATCTAAAACACCAAAGAAAATTTTATAAAAATAACAAAAAGTTTAAAATTCGTCGACAGCAGGGTTTGAACCTGCGCGGGCGAAGCGCAACAGATTTCAAGTCTGACTCCTTAACCACTCGAACATATCGACTTGCTTATTCACCTGATACCTTTATTTCAAATAAAATAGTAAGAGTCTAAGCATTCATTATGTGACTTTTAACCAATGTTTGTTCAAATCATATATAATCTGTAAAACTAAATTGCTATTGTTGTTTTAAATATTGCACACTTATTTTTATGATAGATCATTATTATCATATACATGTTAGTTATTATGAAAACAATGTATTATCATATAAATAAAATTAAAGACTAGAACTCTTGAAGATCAACAAAGCTAAAACAACTTACAAGACTAGTTAAAAAAGAGAGCAAAAGCAATGGCAATATGAAATTAACAAATTGAATTGTAAGATAAAAGACCAATACAAATTTATAGAATATCAAAAGAAAAAAGATAGAAGATCAACTAAAAAATTAAAGCTTGTCTAAAAGTACTCTTGGTGTATGTTTAATTTTGTTAATTTCCTTATATATGTTCTCAGGCTCTAGCTTCTTGCTTTGAGTCCGTGTTTTGATTTTTATATATTTGTATCCTTCATTTCAAAAATAATAATAATAATAATAATAATAATAATTTTTTTATTAAAAAAAGCATTTTCTTTTACTAAATTAGATTTTTTATAAAACATTTTATATTCTTTGAAGTTTTTTTTAATCAGGCTAAATGGAATGGTTTCATGAACACGGCCAGTACGAAAGTACTCTCGTACTTGCCCAACAAATAGAATGGGTTGTTGAAACCGTCTCTTTTCATCGGGTTCCCCAAGCCGGCCGAGAACAAAAAGAGGGTGGTGTTTGCCAAACCCACCCCGCACCTAAAATTAGGTAACCGTCTGATAAATCATAAATCCTCCCATTTATTTAATTTAATTTAATTAATATAAATACTGCTTCGAAACGAAACTGCAGGCGGTGCTTTGACTGCTGTCTGGAAACTCTGTTGCTTGCAGTTGCAGTTGCAGTTGCAGATCTTCTCAAACCCACCCTACGATGGTAATGCTTTAATCCCATCTTTTATCTCTCTCTATTTAGCCATCGTTTGCTTAATTAGGTTTTCCATCTTACGAATTCGATGAATTTGCATGTAAATTTAAAGTCCGATCGGATCCGTTCAAGAATCATGATCTATCGTTCACTCGTTAGGGTGGGTGGGTTTTTCTGTGTTTGATTTCTTAATATTTTTATACAAATACCATTCAAACCATTACAATAAAAAAGTAACAAGCTGCACTGCAACCCCGGATCCTTATTAAAAACTACAAAGTTTTGGGTCCTAGGGGCCGAGAAATTAGACCCGCTGAACCCTAGTCAGCAACTTTGCAGCCTCCAAGGTAGGGGTGCAAATGAGCCGAGCTACTCAAGATCGGCTCATTAAAAGCTCGAGCCCGAGCCCGAGCCTAAAAATAAGCTCGTTTAATAAACGAGCCCGAGCCCGAGCTTCAATTTTCGAGCTCGAGCCTGCTCGCGAGCCTAAACGAGCCGGTCATTTATATAATTTTTTAAAATATATATTTAATAATTATTAATTAATATATATAATGTTATGAAAAAATAAATAATATATATTATTTTATACATAAAGTTATAATAGGAAAAAATATATATAATTAATTATGATTATATAAAAAATAGTTGATATATAGTTAACGAGCCGAGCCCGAGCCCGAGCTCTGTGTAAGCTAAACGAGTCGAGCTCAAGCTCGGCTCGGGCTCGGGCTCGTTTGCACCCCTACTCCAAGGCTAGGAAACCATAAGTATCGAAAGCAAAACGTATAAACATGTGTTAATTCTCTAAACATGCATTCTCGTGTTTAGCAACTTTGCTTGTTTCCTCCTTCAATTTGGTTAATATCTGTGTTTTCGTCTATTGGTATACAATTTCTTATATATTTCATTAGAATATGTGTTTTCGGGTGTATTGTTAGGGGGGTTTACAGCCAATTTACCTCATTTTGGCTGCTGCATTACATTATTTCAATTGCGTTGGTTCTGTAATTTCTGTATTTTGTTATGTTATTGTGATACACTTGTTCTACTTTCCCAAAATTCTTCTTATATTTTGTGTCCATTTCACATTCTATCTTTTTGCAACACTTAATAACGGATTAATTGAACTGACAAGATTATATAGCGTCTTAGCTTTTTTTTTTAAATTAACTGACACGTACTGTGATATCTGTAGACAACATCAAAGCGCTTATCGGATAGAAAGGTGGAGAGGTTTCAGAAGAACATCAAGAAGCGTGGTTCTGTGCCTGAAACAACCACCAAGAAGAAAGACAACTACCCTGTCGGCCCTATAGTGCTCGGGTTTTTCGTCTTTGTTGTCATAGGATCCTGTAAGTTTATCTCTCGTTTATGTACACTCAACATTTTAAAACATATCTGGTCGGTCAAACGGGTTGATCTGATCAGACAGAGGAAAATTTGTTCAGTGTTTTTGTAAATGATTTATGCATCCTAAATTGTTAATAGTTTAACATTATAGTTTTTATAATCTTATTTGATACATTATTAGTTTGTGTAAAACTAAAATGTGAAGTAAAGCATGTGAAATTGTTAAAATGATATGCAAAAGTGATACTTCATAATATTATCATTTTGGCTGGCATCTGAATTTTCTATACTTTGTGGCAGCTTTGTTTCAGATAATTCGCACAGCAACAAGCGGGGGCATGGCTTAGAGTATGAAATTATCATCAGCCGGTTTTTTTTATTTGTTTTGTTGGTTAAACGAGTATTAAACTGTTGAAGGATTGGTTGGTAATTTCTAAATTATGGAGATGTATCTTCTAATTGTGAGTCTATGCTTTTAGACCCCTCAACCCCGGCTCGCATATGCGATCATCACCCATCATTAGCATACTTTTTGTGTAATCATTGCATACAAAAAGTTTAAGAGATCATCTATTGCGCTTCAACCAACCAACCAACAAACAAGTGTGTCTAACGTAATCTCACTTATAACATGGCTATTGATTTCATATATCTTTGTGTGGATAAACAGTGGATTGGTGGACGACAGTAGCGGAAATTAACCTGACAAAACAGGTGGGTCAGGTAGAGCGGGATAGCAGGTTAGAACACTTACTTTAGCCTATTTAAGTCATTGAATTTTTTATGTAACCCACAAGCTTAAATTAAAAGTCCGAATACACTCATAGTTTAGTCTCTTGGGTGGAGCGTGACTCGAGGTACTTGAATCGAGTATGCACCCCCAGTCAATTCGGCTAGGTCTATTGGGTATGAAATTCGGTTTGGTGAAGTCAAAGATCAATGAAAGAGAAAGGGGGATTGCCCAATGATTGATTTCTTTTTTATTTTTATTAAATTTTATCTTTTTTTTCTCCGTAAATTTAAATTTCTATACACATCTAATAGCCTCGCTATCACCAATTTATATGGGAGATATGAGGAATGACCCTGGCTTGCTAGGATTCGAGTCCTGATCTTATCCGGTTTTACCGGCTCCTCGCTGTCGTGCCGTTTGGCGGGCGTGGGGGTCGGGTTTTATCCGGGTAATCCCTCAATAGGTGGACCGTTAGGGGCTCCGTCCGTCCGGACTTGTGGCCGGCTCTGGCTACCTTTAGCCAATGGGGGGCGCGTACGGAGTACCCAGTGTTACTTAGTTGGTCGTTCCAAAAAAAAATGAATCTTTAAAAAAAAATCCTTACTTGCACATCTATTAAATTACAATTATGAGCTGAAGTTGATATCACTTGTTAAGCGCCTTGCGTTTTGGACTTTTGGTTGGCTAATTGCAAGTGATGGCTGATCATAATTCATATAATTAATCCAAGACAAATTATTTAATATACCATGAATAAATAAAAAAGTCCAAAATAGGCGTTCGTTAGTATGCTCTTGATAGCTGACAGGGCGGATGCAGTTAACAATAAAAGGTAGCGTCCGCTACCCATTCTACCATTAACTTTTTGTCGTTAATGTAAATTTTTCTCTTTTTGGGTCGGTTTTTGTATTTCGCTACCCATGAAAAAAAAATATTACATTACCACTTTTTGTTTAAAGGCCAACAAATTGAAAAGTTAAAATCAAATAAAATCAAAACAAATTTATAGGCCAAAGCAAATAAAAACCATTGACCTTTTTTTCTTTGGTTTGAACGAGAACATTAAACAGAAACAGACTCAACGCAATCATCATTTTTTTAAAAGTTCAAATCAAATAAAGCCCAAACAAAGTTTATAGCCAAAGCAAATAGAAATCATTAACCTTTTTTTTTTGTTTGAACGAGAAACATCAAACAGAAACATGTTCAATAGAATCATCATTTTGAGGTTGAAATTTTTAATACGGTTTTGGATATGCAAATTCAAGAACTTGGAAATAGATTTAGTGAGGTCTCAACTAGTTTGTTAGAAAATATGTTGGTTTGAATTTTGAGATTCGTTTTCTAAGTTTGACATATATAATATGGTGGCATTTTTGAAAATGCATCCGAATGATATTAGTAATGAAGAAAGATGGTGTATTTCGGGTGATCATGCGGCCTTTTATTACACTTTAAAAGAATATGATAAATTTGCAAAATTGGGTGAATGTGTGACCTTTCTCGTGTATTGACGAAAACCGGAAAACACACCACTTTTCCTTAGGTTTATCAGATATTGAAGCTATCGTTGATTTTACCTATTGCAACCACAACCGTTGAAATATGTTTTTCTAAAATAAAGCTTATCAATACAGGTTGCGCAAGCGAATGAGTGATGAGTATTTGAACAACGCCTGAATTTGTACAACCGAAAGAGAAACATTTGATAAAGTAAAAGCACAAGGTGTAATGGTTCGATTTCAAGCTTTCAAAAACCGAATTTGAGAAATTTGCACCTCATGTGTTTAAATATATTTATTATCGTGTTTCTATTTTTGTTTCGTTTACATTATATGAAATACGATAAAAAAAAAGAATGAAAGTTTAAACGTTACCTCTAAGATTTATGTCTTGATATGCCTTATAATTTAAAAATAAATTTTGAACATTACCTATAAGTTTTGTGTCTAACACGGAGATATTATTATATATAATAGAGCAGGATAATGTTTTGATTAAGAAAAGACTTAATTGTTAGTGGGTTGTTAGTAACTACTTGTTTATGATATTAAAATTTTATCAAAGAATATTGAATATATTGACACCTAAACTTTTACCGGTATGACTTTATGATATTGATGTAAGTATGACTTATCATTTGAAATATGATGTGATGTTTTTATTTAAATTATAATTTTCCTTTTGTTTTATAAACGTGAGAATTTATTAATTGTGAATTTACTGCTATGATTAGTTGGTTTTTATCCATCTCTCAGTATAAACTAAACAAGAAAATTTTGTAGCATTCAAATGTTCTGTAGCATTCAGGCCGTAATAAGTGTTGGCTCCAATGTATACTTTTGTTACAGATGAAAGTTTCGTAGCTTGGCCAGATACAGACACAGTGCATAGTAGTGTGTATCGTGGTTGTACACACAAGTTAAATAGTCATGATGTGTGTGTAGACCACAAACACATATATGATCAAATTGATTTAATATTTATGCAAAACATAAAATGTTTTGTGCTTGTTGCCGTTATTCATCAACATACGCTGATGTATTTTCTTATTATAATTATAAGCATTTTCGATTACTTCAAGTAATCAAGAATATAGTCATAGGTAGATGCTAAAAGGATGTTGGCTCGTTAGAAATGAAAAGACCTTGTCCCTGGAGTTCGTTTTGAGCGTTTTCGGGGCATTTTAAGAATCGAAAAGGGTGTTTTTTTTAGATCCGACAACTATAAAACAAATATGTAACATAAAATTCATCATTTTGATAATATCGAAAGGTTCGGGATACAAAAACGGGTCGGGTTTACATTAAGAATACAAGTATAAAATAACTCGAAATTGACAAATGTCACAGTATCCCCTACTTTAGGAAATTTCGTCCCGAAATTAAGATGATGTAAACAAATGTGGATATTTCTCCTTCATCGAGTCTTCTCGTTCCCATGTAAACTCCGCGTCACGCCATGATTCCCATCGAACCTTAACTAACTTGATGCGACTTCGCTTGGTTTTCTTTTTGTTGTGGTCCATGATTTCAACGGGTCGTTCAACCATGATCATTGATTCATTGACATGTACTTCGTCGAGAGGTATATGGAGATTACCTTCGGCTAAGCACTTCTTGAGATTTGGAACATGAAAGGTCAGATGAACACCGATGAGTTCTTCCGGTAGTTCGAGTCGGTAGGCTACTTTTCCGACTCGCTCAAGAATCTTGAATGGGCCTACGAAACGGGGAGCTAGCTTTCCTTTCTTTCCAAAACGAACAACTCCTTTCCAAGGGGATACCTTGAGAAGGACGAGATCGTCGACATTGAATTCGATCGGTTTTCGCCGTTTGTCGGCGTAGCTCTTTTGTTGACTTCTAGCGGCAAATAGGTTCTTGTGGATTTGGTCGATACGGTCAGTGGCTTCTTGGACCATTTCGGGTCCGGTAATTTGAGCTTCACCAATTTCGTTCCAACTAATCGGGGAACAACATTTGCGACCGTAGAGAGCTTCGAAAGGAGGCATACCGATGCTAGAATGGAAACTGTTATTGTAAGAGAATTCAATGTAAGGAATGTGAGAATCCCAATTCCCACCGAAATCGTGTACACACGCTCGAAGCATGTCCTCAAGTGTTTGAATCGTACGTTCGGATTGTCCATCCGTTTGAGGATGATAAGCGGTGCTAAGATCAAGACGAGTTCCCAAGGTTTCTTGAAGTGATCGCCAAAAATGAGACGTGACTCGAGCATCGCGATCGGATATGATAGTCAAAGGTAAACCGTGGCGACACACGATTTCGCGAACGTAGATTTGGGCAAGTTTCTCAACGGAGTATTTTTCTTGAATTGGAATAAAGTGAGCGGACTTGGTTAATCGGTCAATAATCACCAAAATGCTATCGTTGCCTTTTTGAGTAGTGGGTAGTTTCATTATAAAGTCCATAGCAATATCTTCCCATTTCCATATGGGAATCGGTGGTTGCTCGAGTAACCCAAAGGGTTTTTTATGTTCGGCTTTGACTTTAGAGCAAGCAAGACATTTCGAAACGTACGTTGCTACATCTTTCTTCATACCCAGCCACCAAAAGGTATAACGAAGATCGAAATACATTTTATCTGCGCCGGTATGAACAGAATATCGTGACTTGTGAGCTTCGTCGAGTATGCAAGTACGAAGGTCATCGCGATCGGGAACCCATAAACGATTGAGATTGTACAATAAGCCATCTGGTTTTGTTTCGAGTTGAAGCTCGGCTCCACATGACATTTCGTCGTACATGTTGCCTTCATCAACGGAGGTACGTTGGGCTTGATAGATTTTGGCTTGGAGATCGGTTTGGACAGTGATGCTAAGAAGCAAGACGGATTTGACCATTAACCTTTCGACTAAGGGCATCGGCCACGACATTCGCTTTACCGGGATGGTAGCGAATCTCGCAATCGTAGTCACTAAGTAACTTAGCTCATCGTCGTTGTCTCATGTTGAGATCTTTTTGGTCAAAAATGTGTTGAAGGCTTTTGTGATCGGTAAAAACCACACATTTCATTCCGTAAAGGTAATGTCTCCAAATTTTGAGTGCGAAAACGACGGCACCAAGTTCAAGATCGTGATTTGTGTAGTTTTTCTCATTGACATTGAGTTGCCTTGAAGCATACGCGATAACTTGACCTCGTTGTATGAGAACGCAACCGAGACCTTGATGAGAAGTATCGCAAAATACTACAAAGTCGTCGTTTCCATCGGGAAGGGTTAGAACGGGAGCATTGCAAAGCATGTGTTTAAGAGTATTAAAGGCTTCTTCTTGTTTGGATCCCTATTCATAAGGCTTTCCTTTGTGAGTTAGGGAAGTGAGGGGTAAAGAGATCTTGGAAAAATTTTGGATGAAACGCCGATAATATCCGGTCAAACCGAGGCAAGATCGAATTTCCGTGGGTGTTGTCGGAGTCTTCCAATCTTTGATGGCTTCGATTTTTGCGGGATCAACATGAATACCCTTGTCGTTGACGATGTGTCCCAAAAATTGAACTTCCTCTAGCCAAAATTCACATTTTGAGAATTTGGTGTAAAGTATTTCGTTTCTTAAGACTTCGAGAATGGAACGCAAGTGATACTCATGTTCGGCCTTGGTTTTGGAAAAGTGAGGATGTCATCAATAAAGACAATGACGAATTTATCTAGAAACGGTTTGCAAACGCGGTTCATGAGATCCATAAATACCGCGGGTGTGTTGGTTAAACCGAAAGGCATTACTAGAAATTCGAAATGTCCATATCGAGTATGGAATGCGGTTTTTGGGATGTCTTCTTCGCGAATACGCAATTGGTGATATCCCGATCGAAAATAGATTTTTGAGAAACACATTGCGCCTTGAAGTTGATCGAAGAGGTCGTCGATTCATGGCAAAGGATAACGATTTTTAATAGTAAGTTTGTTAAGCTCCCGATAATCGATGCACATACGGAACGAACCATTTTTTCTTTTTCACGAAGAGGACGGGAGCGCCCCAAGGAGAAGAGCTTGGACGAATAAAGCCTTTGTCGGAAAGTTCTTCGAGTTGGTTTGATAACTCTTGCATTTCCAACGGGACTAAACGGTAACGAGCTTTGGCTACGGGCATTGCTCCAGGCACAAGATCGATTCGGAATTCTACCGGGCGAATGGTGGAAGACCGGTGACGTCTTCAGGAAAGACATCGAAGAATTCACAGACGATGGAGATGTCTTGGATTTTTCTTTCCTTAAGGTCTTTAACCACCACTTGAGCTAGGAACGGAACATACGTTTGGCGCAAATATTTTTGGGATTGGGAGTATGACATAAGGTTGAGCCTTTTAGGAGTAGTCTTGCCGTGGACCTTGAGTGTTTTACCGTTTACAAGCGGGATTCGAATGATTTTATCGTAACAAACGACTTCGGCACGGTGCAAAGATAACCAATCATGCCTACTATGACATCGAAACTTCCCATTTGCATCAAGATAAGATCGATTAAAAATTTCCGCTTACAAAAAGTGAGAATACAATCACGAATGACCGAGTTGATTGTGATGGAATTTCCATTGGCGACTTCAACGGAAAAAGGTCTAGAGAGTTTAGTGCGAGGTACGGCAAGTATAGACTCAAATTTTAATGAAATAAAACTCCTATCGGCACCAGTGTCAAATAAAATTGAAGCCAAATGTTCGTTCACTAGAAACATACCGTTCACAACATCGTTTGCGACTTGAGCTTGATTGGCGTTTATCATGAAAGCACGCCTTTGGTTACTGGGATTTCCTTGTGGTGCTTGGGGTGGAGGAGGAGGTGCTTGGATGGCTTGAATTGGTTGGATGAGAGGTGCATTTAGTTGTGGGATTTGAGGTTGGTAGGTTTGGACTTTGTAAGCTTGGGTTTGGTAATAAGGCACGGTTACGGCTTGGGCTTGGTTTGCGTAAACAAGTCGGGGACAATTGTTGCGGAAATGGTTAGGGTCTCCACAATTATAACAAGCTCGGGGTTGTTGTGGGTTTTGCGGGATTTGCGGGTTGTTTCTTGGTGGAGCGGGATGTCCACGATGTGTGTTTCGACATGTGGTATTGAAGTGACCATAACGGTTGCAAATGGTGCAATGGCGGCAAGTCATGTTTGAGGGATGGTGAAATTGACATTTGTTGCATAATGGATGAGGACCAGTGTAGGGTTTTCGGTTTGGAGGAGCTTGAGATTGTTGTTGGGTTTGTTGTGGGTGGGTGACGGCATAGTTTCGGTAATTGGGCTTGAATTTATTCATGGCTTGGTGGGATGAGTTGGAGTAATATATGGCTTGAGGAGGTGGATCAACTTTGATTTGAGGGGTTGGTTAGGGTTTACTCTTGTCACACTTTTTCTTGATCGAAAGTGTACCCGCCTTGACATGGTTTTCGGAGAGGGCTCCAGCTAGCGTAATAGCGTCTTCAAGGTTTGCCGGTTTACTACTCATTACCAAGTCGCGGATTAGCATGGGCAAACCCCCGATGTATTTGTCAATTTTGCGTCGAGCGGGGTGACTAAGTGAGGAACAAGGGTGCTCAACTCGTGAAAACGGAGAGAGTAGGCGGCGTTATCGCCAATTTCTTGCTTAAGTTCCCAAAACTCGGCTTCAAGCTTTTGGAGCTCGTGTTTTGGGCAGAACTTCTTCATCATAAGTTCTTTAAGCTCGGTCCATGGGAGAGCCATGGCGATTTCCGCCCCTTGGAGATGCATAACACTACCCCACCATGTAAGAGCAGTTTCCTCAAACATGCTTGAAGCGAAATTAGTTTTCTTCGCTTCGGGGCACTCGCTGTGTCGGAACACACTTTCCATCTTTTTAAACCATTGCAACAAGGTAGTCGCACAGTTCGTACCAAGGAATTTGGTTGGGTTAGCACCAGTAAATTGTTTGTACAAGTAGGGAGCGGGTTTGGGTTCAACGGGTGCTACAACGGGTGGAGGTTGGTTTGCTTGCAAGTGAGTTAAGAGTTCAGGAATCACAGCGGCGACTTGTTCGGCTATTAAAGTGGCCATCTTGCGTTTGGAGTCCTTGCGGTAGTGGCGTCGTTTCGGAGGCATTCTAAAAATTATAAAGAATTGTAGTGAGTTTGAGGGCATTGAGTTTAAAATAGAAGATGTATGTAACCATTTTTTTACGTGAATCTTAGTGTCATGAGGATGAGAATGTTAGTAGAAATAAAGTTTATACATAAACCAAATGATAAAAACGTATATATAAGTATATGTTTCAAAGTTTCGAGAATTTAAAATTTGAACGTTTTATTTGTATATAGTCGGAAAAATCGTACATGAACAACCATGATTTGATATTCCGAAAAAAATAACAAAATTTCTTGTAAACATATATATAGTCGGGAAAATCGTACATGAACCACCATGATTTGATATCCCGGCAATAAAAACTTATGTAAAAGTAATATATATGGAGTCGAACATGTGCACGTATCACCAAGTCTTTCATGTTGTTGACTCAAATCATGATAATAACATACAATAAAATGGAGATACAACGAGATGTTAAAAACACTTGTCCACGTATCACCGTGGATTTTATGTTTTCAACACCAAAAATAAGGAGGTGACCAGAACGCTCGCATTCGACAACTTAAAGTGTCGGCTCATATAACTTGAGTTGCTTGACCTAGAAACCAACACTAAACCCAATCATCCCAGGTAAGTAAATCACCTTTGATTATTGGAATCTTTTTGTCAAATGATAGAATCAAGTGTTTCGTTCCCTACAGTCATCACAAAACAAATTATAGAACCTAGCTTTAAGGAGATTGTAAACAACGAGATCCAAGTTAAGCTTGTGATCCATAAAACACAATATAAAAACTAATGTTTTGTTTTAAGGTAAAAATACCTTAGAATACTATTGAAAGTGTGTGTATGTGTACATTTATGATGAGATAGATTTTTAAACAAGTTTATAAATAATTAAATAAATGCAATAAACAATCAAGTAGGGTAAACACGTATGAGCACACGTATAGGGACCCTAGAGCATAAACTATACTAGGTTGTTACGTCTAACCACCTATCCTATAGTCGATGGCTCTGATACCAATCTGTCACACCCCGACCAATGAAGGCGGAAACGTCGAGGCGCGACATGATTGTTCATTGCACAACGAAACTATAAAGTGACAATATTTAAACAACTCATTTAAATCCATATCATCATAAATAACACAACAATTGTTCATACAAAATGCCAAATAGATAGATAAACAAATAACTTGTTCTTTCATTTTCTAATATCCTAAAGCTAAGATGATAAGTTTCTTCAAGTAATCCAATCAAGCTAACATCAAATCTGTAGCATTGCATAAAATAGAGTTTGTCAACACAAAGGTTGGTGAGCAATTTTCATAGTTTTGGAGAATGAGTATATAGTATGAAATCCACAACTAGTATATGAAAACAATAAATAATAGCAATAATTTAGATAATAAAATCGTCAATAAGAATACGTTGACGACAATAATGAAATCGTCAATAAGAATACATTAACGACACCTTTCTATATGGGGATACCATATATACTAGGAATTAATGTATGATCATACTTTGATAAGGCTACCCGCCTTAGCATTCAAGAGGCTACCCGCCTTAGCATTCAAGAATTTGCACATAATCATGTAATGCATATAACTCCAAATCGAGTATTTATTTAAGTAAACATACACAATAAGTGTTGTGGTTTAAGACTCAAGTATAAATCATTTGAATTTGAATAAGTATGCAATGCTACCCCCAAAACGAAAGATGGAAAACAGGGGATGTAAAAGTACTAACTTTAACAAGTAACTTGAAAGATAGTGTCGTGAATAATCGGAGAGATCGGTTTAACGAGCAAGACCTATATTAAACGGTTCTTGTGTTAGTAGGTAGTCTTGGAAGGGTTTAAAATAAAATACATGACAAATAAAGTAAATAAATAAAGTTCAGGGTTTAAAATGTAAATATTTGAGAAATTAAAGAAACGAGTTTTTTAAAATAAGTTTACTCGAAACCGGGTCTCGGTATTCTATTCATTAGTTTTTCTTTTTTTTACTCAACCTATGTTAAGTAATAATGTGGGTTAAAATGCAATATTGCAAAACCCTTGGTTTTAAGAATACCAAAACAAGGTTTAAACGAGTGTTCGGGTTTGTCGGTTCGAGACTTGATAATTGACCAAGCTCAAAGTTAACTTTCCAAAATAATAAATGTTATGAAATAACTCAATAAAATAAAAATAGACTTAACCAAGTATGTAGTTCTATTGTGAAGAACCTTAACATTCGTTAATCGAGTATACAACTTTATCAGTCCGAACTTGTTATAAGATCAAGTTGGTTACCGACATGCCAAGTATGTTTAGAAATTAACTAAAATTGTTTTAAAATATAATCTTGAAGAAAACTATGAGTTTTTGTGGCTAAAAACACACTTGTGTGTCTTAAGCGAGTGAACTCGGTTTAGTTTGGTTTTTGGTTCGGTCCTTGACTCGGAATAAGACCGAGGATGGTTACCACATACCCAATTACCATGGAACTTGTAAAATAACTTATAAATAATAAGACTCAAGTTTTACATTCAAAAAGTTAACAATAAAGCTTTTAAACGAAAGTTCGGTTTTTGGTTCGGTTCTCAACTCGGGATGAAACCGAGGCTAGTAACCACATACCCAATACCATGGAACTTGACAAATATGAACAATAAACTAAAATATGCAGAAGTTAAGCAAGTATAACAAGTTATATGGTTAGATTTGTTAAATATATAAACAAGGACTACAAAGTCCTCCATGTAACCTTGCCTTACTAGCCTGACATTTCAACCGGCCGAGACCGGAGAAATGAAAGACCGAAGGTAAACAAGGAGTGTATATTATATATATGTTGTATATGTTGTAACATCAAGCTTTAAGTATCGAGAAATTAGTTAAAATGAAAGATTAGCTTAGTTTGACCTTGAGAGTCAAACTATGAAGAACAACCTTAGAATTCAAGAATTTGAGAGAGAAATGAGGAAATGAGCAAGCACAAATGAAGAAGATGGGTGTGTGTATATAGGGTAAGTTGAATGGGTCTTTCATAAAGGGTGTTTCATGAAAATGGGTTGGTTATAGACCCAAGAAAGCACAAACTACAAATGGGTCCTTCAAGTCTCCATTTTGGTAGTTTTTGTCCCTGGAGTTCGTTTTGAGCGTTTTCGGGGCATTTTAAGAACCGAAAATGGTGTGTTTTTTTTTTTGAGATTCGACAACTATAAAACAAATATGTAACATAAAATTCATCATTTTGATAATATCGAAAGGTTCGGGATACAAAACGGGTCGGGTTTATATTAAGAATACAAGTATAAAATAACCCGAAATTGACAAATGTCACATAGGGGAACTCGAGCAAGCAGACAATCATACCGTTAGGATCATACTCATCTATCGTGGTTACTCTCTTTGCTGTAACATGTACGTTTTATTTATAGATTTATCGTATCATTCATGTTTTTCCATTACTAATGTGAAAAACTGATTAACATGTGGTTTCATAGTGATATTAATTAATCAGTTCTTCATGATTTTCATAAAAGCTGGATCTAAACTGGAAGACATGAACTAAAAGCTAATAAACCCTAAGTTAGTATTCGGTTTTCATTATTAAATCTGCTTTATGTTGAAAACGCTTATAGAATTGTTTTTAGAGTCGTTAATGTTGGGTTTTATACAAGGTTATCAAAGTTTCAAGTTAACTATTTTAACAAGAAAACGCAACGGAAGCTTAGATTTTAAAACTTGTTATGAACATACCATTATGTTAAAACTAAAACCCAAAGAACAAGGATCAATATTACAAGAACAAGATGCTCACAAAAGTAAATTGTACCTTCTTATACCTTATGAGAAGATGTAGGTGGATGAAGAAGATAATGTCTTCAAATGGCAAGGTTGCAAAGGAGAAACCCTCAAGCTTTGTATACCCCAAGCTTTGTAGCAACAACACCAATTTTATGCTAGGAATTGAACACTATATGAAGCTCACAAAACTCCCCAAAAACTGCCCATATGGCCGTGAGTTTTTTTAGAGAGAAAGAGAGAGTATATTTGATTCAACACACTTGAAAAAAAAAAAATCAAAAGACAAGATCACATTGCATGTGTTTTGAATGGAGGTAAATCAACTTGTCATCACATGGAGACAAGGCTTTTGATTGGGTAAAACCACCACCCCACATGGGTGGCCGGTTTTGTTTGTTATTTATTTTATTTTATTTTTTTTTTTGTTTTGTTTTAACAATTAAAACATCTCCATTCATTTTATAAAACTCATTTTTATAAAATGTACATACATTTATATAATTATTTAACCAATTAAATAATTAATTTATATAAATAAATTATCCAGATAATTTATTTAAATCCTCAAGTGTGTTTGTTTGGAAAACCAATTTTCTAAACACTTAGTGTTCGGTATTCGTTTAAATGATCAAATCATTAAAAGAATACATTTGGTGTTGTCTAGCTTGTTATTGGGTATGACCCGACTTGGATCAAACACAGTTAGCCACATTAGTATAAGTATGTGTCTCGGGCATACGTAATTCCAACAATCTCCCACTTGCACGAGATACATAGAAAATTAATGCAAGTGGTGAATACTGCCTAACAACAGTTCACCACCCCTAATGTGTTTGACGAAGTGCCATTCAATAACATCATCCCTTCAAGTCCCTTACTTGATATGATTTAGGTGAATCTATCATTATATCCCTTTGTTACTAGATGTCATGTTGGATCTAAGAGACATAGGCGATCATTCTCTTTACAATTCAACTTTATCAGGCCTTAGACATCTAAACTCTCAACACATAAGAGGAACAAATTCCTTCTTGACTGTATACGCCTCTCACTATCACTTTATACTCCACCCGAGCTCATCCTTATGTACCATCTTTTACGAATAGCGAAGGGGAGAGTCAAAGTGTAATACTTGGTGAAAATCAAGACCCAATATACATCTCAGGTCTAAGGATAATATGAAATTCTCCTTTACTCAAGATTACTAATGATCAAGTCAATCGACTCCATGTAGTAATATTGAGAGCGGGTCAGTCCAATATTTGTATCCCACAAATATCTATGAACTTTGGCAGCAAACCTATGCTCCATATTCATTCCTTATGAATATCCACCAATCCTAGTTCATAATAGTCTTGCTTCATATTTGTTCCCACAAATGTGATCGACTACGGACTTTTAGAATAAGATAACTTATTCATGGATTAAACATGCAAAATTAGAATTTAACTCAAGATTCCATAATCATATAAAAGAGTTAAATTACAAAAGTCTTTTAAACGTAAATACAAAATAGATCAAATCCAATTACTAGAATATCGAAGTCCTAAGCCACTCGTATGACGCTCATGTTTCGGTCTTTCTAGGAGCTTCGTGAATGGATCCGCAAGATTTTGATCAGTTCCAACTTTGCGAATACATATCTTTCCCTTTTCAACTTCATCCCTTATGTAGTTGAATCTCCGCTCTATGTGCCTTGTCTTTTGGTGCGAACGAGGTTCCTTGATTTGTGCAATCGCACCCTCGTTGTCACAAAAGATTTCTAGGGGGTCTTGAATGGAAGAGACCACCCCTAGATCAGTAATGAATTTCTTCAACCATGCAGCTTCCTGAGCTGCCAATGAAGCGGCGATGTATTCTGATTCTGTAGTGGACAATGCTACCACTTCCTGTTTTGAGCTCTTCCAAGAGACAGCTCCTCCATTAAGAGTGAACACATACCCAGATTGTGATCGAGAATCATCTCGATCAGTTTGGAAGCTCGCATCCGTGTAACCTTTTATAGCGAGTTCCTCCTCACCAGATCCATATATCAGAAACATATCCTTAGTTCTCCTAAGGTATTTCAATATGCTCTTAACAGCCATCCAATGACTGTTTCCTGGATTTTGTTGGTATCTGCTTGTCATGCTCAAAGCGCATGACACATCCGGTCTAGTACATATCATCGCATACATGATGGATCCTATAGCAGAAGCATATGGGATTTGTTTCATTGTTTCTTGCTCACCCTTTGAGCTTGGACATTGAGCTGAACTCAATATAGTCCCTCTTTGAATAGGTACAAAACCTTTCTTGGAGTTTTCCATCTTGAACTTTTTCAAGATTTTATCAATGTATGTACTTTGGTTCAAACCTATCAAGCGCCTTGACCTATCCCTATAGATCTTTATTCCCAAAATATAGGCAGCTTCACCAAGATCCTTGATGGAAAATCTACTTCCAAGCCAAGCCTTAACGCTTTCCATGGTTGGAATGTCATTTCCAAATAGTAGAATGTCATCGACATACAATACTAAGAAGGTAATTATACTCCCACTAGCCTTTTTATACACACAAGCCTCATCAGCGTTCTTGATGAATCCAAAATTTTTGATTTCTTCATCAAAACGATGATTCCAAGTTCTAGATGCTTGTTTCAATCCATAGATTGATTTCTTTAACTTGCATACTTTATTAGGATGTTTCGGATCGACAAAACCTTCAGGCTGAACCATATAGACATCTTCCTCAAGATATCCATTTAGGAAGGCGGTCTTGACATCCATTTGCCAAATTTCATAATCATAATGTGCAGCTATGGCAAATAATATCCTAATAGACTTTAGCATTGCCACAGGCGAAAAAGTTTCATCATAATCAACCCCTTGAGTTTGAGTGAAACCCTTAGCTACAAGTCTTGCTTTATAAGTATCCAAGTTTCCATGCATATCAGTTTTTCTTTTGAAAACCCACTTACTTCCAACAGCTTTGGAGTTGAGTGGTAGTTCAACCAATTCCCAAACTTGGTTGTCATACATGGATTACATCTCAACGTTCATGGCTTCAAGCCATTTGTCACAATCATTCTTGGACATTGCATCACGGTATGTGGTTGGTTCATCAGAATCTACCACGTAGCAACCTTCTACAAAAAATCCATATCTTTCAGGTGGATTGCTAACTCTATCAGATCTGCGAACGTTTTGTGTGTTTTGATCAACCACTTGATCACTTTCAACAACCTCTTGTTGAGTGCTAGTATCAACCAATTGTGTATCATCTTGTGGTTCTTGATCCTCATCAAATTTCACTGTTCTACTATTAGTTCCTTCCTCAAGGAACTTAGTTTCCAAGAACTTACCCTTTCGTGCAATAATAACATTTTGCTCACTAGGGTCGTAAAAGTAATATCCTATATCATCTTTAGGATAACCTATAAAGATACATTTAGTGGATCGGACTTCTAATTTGTTTGGGGTGTATTGCTTTACATAAGCTTCACAACCCCAAACTTTTAAGAATGATAGCGATGGAGCCTTTCCATGCCATATTTCAAAAGGTGTCTTCTCCACTTTCTTGGTTGGAGCCATATTCAATATGCGAACAGCGGAAAGTAAAGCATAGCCCCAAAATGATAGAGGTAAAGTGCTTCTAGCCATCATCGATCGAACCATATCTAATAGGGTACGATTTCTCCTTTCAGACACACCATTATGTTGTGGTGTTCCAGGTGGAGTAAGTTGTGAAATAATTCCACAACTCTTAAGATGATCTTGAAAAACACCACTTAGGTATTCACCTCCTCTATCACTACGAAGTACTTTGATTGTGGTCTTGAGTTGTCTTTCTACTTCAGTTTTGAAGTCTTTGAACATTTCAAAAGCTTCATCTTTGTGTTTCATTAAGTACACATAACCATATCGACTATAATCGTCAATAAAGGTAATGAAGTATCTTTCACCATTCCTAGTCATTGGTCTGAAAGGACCACATACATCCGAATGTATGATACCCAATAATTCTTTTGACCTTTCAAAAGTTTTATTGAAGGGTTGCTTTGTCATTTTGCCTTGTAAACAAGATTCACATATATCAAATGAATCATACTCATTTGTTTCTAGAATACCACTCTTGCGAAGAGTTTGCATGCGATTCTTGCTTATATGTCCAAGGCGACAATGCCAAAGATAGGAATCACCCAAGTCCTTCTTGAGTTTCTTGGTGTTGACATTGTACATTGAACTACTATGTGACGCACCAATTTGATCTATTTCATATATACCATTTATGGGTATAGCTTTAAAATAAAATATGCCATTCATCAAAACATGAATATCATAATCAATAAACTTAAGATCAAAGCCACATTGTTTTAAAAGAGACACGGAAATAATGTTTCTCCTTAACTTAGGAGCATACAAAACATTCTTCAAAATTACTTCCAAACCACTTGGAAGCTTTAACAAGTAGTCTCCTTGGGCTTGGACTTCAACTCTTGCTCCATTGCCCATAAAGAGACTAATGTCCCCTTTGTTGAGTTGTTTACTTCTTTTGAACCCCTGCAACAAATTGCAAATGTGAGTTCCACATCCGGTATCAAGTACCCATGTATTTGAAGAAATAACATTTAGTTCAATATGTATAGTAAAGATAATACCTGAGGTATGCCCCGCATCCCTCTTATCTTTTAACGCTTTGAGATAGGTCGGACAATTCCTTTTCCAATGACCTATCTCTCCACACTCAAAGCATGGATCTTGCGCCGCAACCTTTTGCTTCTTTTCCTTCGGTTTGATGGGCGTGATGGCTTTCCTCTTTCCCTTTCCTTGGACGTGGCCCTTGCCCTTAGCAACACTTGCTTTGGGGTTGGAGTTATGTCCCCTTTTTCCTTCATTGATTGTTAGAACGGGTAAAACCCTTTTACCCATTCCCGCTTCGGCCGTTCTTAGCATTGCGTGAAGCTCACCAATGCTTTTGTCCCACCCATTCATGTTATAATTCATGACAAAGGTTTCAAACCTTTTGGTCAAAGAGTTGAGGATCAAATCCGTAGCCAACTCATTAGACACGGGACAATTCAACCTACGAAGCTTTTCGATGTAGCTTTTCATCTTTAGGACATAAGATGAGACGCTTTGGGTTTCCTCCATACGACATGCATGAAACGCTCGAACCGTTTCGAAACGTTCCGCTCTAGCTTGTTGAAGGAACATTTCCTTCAATTGAGTTATCATGTCGTATGCCCCATGATGCTCGAAATCCTTTTGGATTTCGGGAATCATAGTCCCTAACATGAGGCAAGAGGCTTGCACCGAATCTTTGGTGTACTTGACCCAATCGTTATACGCCTCCTCATCTTCCACGTTAGGCTCGTCGGGAATGGGATCGTCTAAGACATATGATATCTCTTCTTGTTTGAGAACTATTCTCAAGTTGCGATACCAATCCATAAAGTTATTATGGTTTAGACGATCCTTTTCAAGGATGGTTCTTAAGGATAGGTTACGGGTGTTATGGGTAGAGGTGTTTGCATTGTTAGCGGCCATCTACAAAATTTAACAAAGTTTTATTTTAGTATTATAAACAATTTAATTATTAATACCCTTTTATTCCAGATTTTAAAATAATAATTAAATTCTAGAATCCAACGATAAATCAAATTTCGGTTAGGTGACCTTTATCCCGTTATTTGATTTAACAAGGTAGTCAACCTTGACAATTGCAACCCTTTGCAACTTCTAGAGGTATGGGACCATTCGAAATCCTTATTTCGTGTTGGCATGTTTATCCCATCAACACCATTAGATCCCATGCTTAGGTGACCTTTATCACATGGTTTCCAATTCAAGTCGTCCTACTTGTATAAACATGTAAGATTAACATACAAGTGGTTAGGTGACCTTTATCCCACAAATATGTTAATATTACCCTAAGTATATTAGTTTGCTCAAAATGGTTAGGTGACCTTTATCCCATTTAAAGTTCCCTAATACGTTAAGTGTCATACAAAAGGATGGTGTTAGACTTGTTTCTTTGGTAATTATGAAAAAGGGATTTTTAAGTTTTCAAACATTCTAGTTGAAAAACATTATGCCATATCCTAACATGCATTTAGAAATATGGCGATTTTGAAAACCAATTTTCAAGGTTCAAGTTATAATAAAACCAATTTTATTATATGTGAGTAATCGCTTAGTTTTAATAAACCCATTTAATTAAACTAATTGACGCGATATTACCAAATATATATTAGAACCCGTTTCATGCTTGTTGTCGTTCCTATGTGACGGTTTGGATATCCTAATATCTATCAACCACACATTACATAAAGTAAAACAAACAACCAAGCATACATATGCAAAATATAGTCATAACCGAGAACCGCTAAGTTTGACCATACTTGTTAGCCGAAACAAGTATAGGTCATAAGTCACACCTAAGGGACAAAACATGACACAAGGATGGAATGTTGACTCCCACTTGACCTTGCATCCAAATGCTTCAAGTATCCTTTCCAAGTTGTTGTGTTCTTGTTGGGCTTGTTAATGGGCTCCAAACTTCCAAAAGTCTTCTTGGGCCCAAGAGTGAAATTTATGGGCCTAATGGGCTTGAATCCCATGATGGGCCGGTGAGGCCCAACAAGCCCAAAATTTCGGTCCAAGGCCCAAATCCACCAATTCTTGCATCTTCAATTTTTACAAAATGTATCATAATACATATTTTTCTAAAAAAAAAGAAAATGCAACTAATCTATTTATTACAAACCAACTTATGAATAAATAAATTACACAAGCCTAAGATTATGAATTATTACAACCATATTGAATAATAAACATAATCAACATACACAAACAACAATCAACACATCCAAGGTCTAGGTTTCGGTTATGACACATCCAAACATACCAAATGTTCTAAGCATGCAACCTAAGCAACCAATGCCCAAAATCACCAAATAAAATCGGCCCCCCCCCCCCAAGAGGCTACGGCCCAAAATTTTTTATTATTTTTTTTATTTTCAACATCCAAATGTTAATAATGGTTTCCTAAGATCTTTCCATGCATGTCAAGATCTTACAAAACCATGAGGGGTAAAATCCACCAAATTTTCGGACTTCCCTTTTCACCCATGAAAAATCCGAAATTTATGAATACAAAAGAAGCATAAGTCCTTGTAACCGGCTCTTGATGCCATTGTTGGGTTTTATACAAGGTTATCAAAGTTTCAAGTTAACTATTTTAACAAGAAAACGCAACGGAAGCTTAGATTTTAAAACTTGTTATGAACATACCATTATGTTAAAACTAAAACCCAAAGAACAAGGATCAATATTACAAGAACAAGATGCTCACAAAAGTAAATTGTACCTTCTTATACCTTATGAGAAGATGTAGGTGGATGAAGAAGATAATGTCTTCAAATGGCAAGGTTGCAAAGGAGAAACCCTCAAGCTTTGTATACCCCAAGCTTTGTAGCAACAACACCAATTTTATGCTAGGAATTGAACACTATATGAAGCTCACAAAACTCCCCAAAAACTGCCCATATGGCCGTGAGTTTTTTTAGAGAGAAAGAGAGAGTATATTTGATTCAACACACTTGAAAAAAAAAAAAATCAAAAGACACTATCACATTGCATGTGTTTTGAATGGAGGTAAATCAACTTGTCATCACATGGAGACAAGGCTTTTGATTGGGTAAAACCACCACCCCACATGGGTGGCCGGTTTTGTTTGTTATTTATTTATTTTTTTTTTTTTGTTTTGTTTTAACAATTAAAACATCTCCATTCATTTTATAAAACTCATTTTTATAAAATGTACATACATTTATATAATTATTTAACCAATTAAATAATTAATTTATATAAATAAATTATCCAGATAATTTATTTAAATCCTCAAGTGTGTTTGTTTGGAAAACCAATTTTCTAAACACTTAGTGTTCGGTATTCGTTTAAATGATCAAATCATTAAAAGAATACATTTGGTGTTGTCTAGCTTGTTATTGGGTATGACCCGACTTGGATCAAACACAGTTAGCCACATTAGTATAAGTATGTGTCTCGGGCATACGTAATTCCAACAGTTAAAACTTGTACTTGATAAGCCCTAAGATTTTTGAAATCATATAATTTCATGTTCATAACAGTTTTCGAAAAATCATACATATTTTGGTTTAGAACCAAATTGCGATCTATTTTTTAAAGGACTATTGGTTTTTATTGGTCCCAAGTATTTCATTTTTGCCGGCGCTGGTCCCAACTATCACTTTAACTGCCAACGGTCCCAACTTTCACACACGTGTCTGCCACCAGTCCACGACTAACTGAGTACTAACTCCGATATGTTTTAGATGACGTGTCCATCCTACGTGTTAAAAAACCTTGACGTGGCTGCCTGCGTGTATATTAACTTAATCGGCTTAATCTCCAAACTCTTCACCTCAATTCCACGTCTCTTCCACAGATTTACGTTCGATTCCTGGTGACATTTCACCACCGGCAACGGCGGATCTAAATCCAAATCCAGATCATCACTGCTGACGTAACACTTAATCGGAACTCTGTTTCTACCGTTACAGCTCTTACTTCTTCTTGTCGCCACAGATTTGTTAACAGGACACGTGTCGATCGCCGGAGAAACTAAGTTTTTGCCGGAGAAGAGTTTTTGGAGCTTCGTGTAACGGTTGGAGTGAATGACGGTTTTAGTATCGAGCGGCTTTTTTTTAATTTGGCCGATGCAGGTGAGTTTAGGTGATGAGGGATCTGTAGTGGGGGGATTATTATTATTATTATTATTATTATTATTATTATTATTATTATTATTATTATTATTATTATTATTGAGTTTGGGTGGTTGAACGGTGTCGTTTAGGGAGAATCTGCATAGCATTTGGATGAAGAAGAAGAAGGATGGACACGTCATCTAAAACAAACGGGAAAAAGATTACCTGCAACTCCCATTTTTCCGGCGTAGTCGTCTTCTCCGGCGATCTTCAATTCCATTTTCAGGCAACGCAGATCTCTCACTATCCGCACCACCATAGATCGCCGGAGTCGCCGCCGGCCAGGATCTCGTCTCCCAACTCAAATCATATATGATCAGTATCAGTAATCAAGATTCCCATTCTGATTCCAGCAACAATGGTCGGGGTGGTGTGTTTGGGCATATTAGAAGGCGATGGTGAGTGATGTTTCTTCAATCAGAGAGGAAGACAAACGGAGAAGACGATGGTGAGAGAGGAAGGGTCATAACAATATTGGTTTTCAATATTTGAGTTTGAAAAGGTGGTGGTTAATTGCCGGAGATGGTGGTGGTGGCTTGCTGGACTGCGGTAGATGAAGTTGTGACTGTAGAAGGGGGTGGGTGGGTTGTGATTGTAGAAGGAGGTGGGTGTGGGTTGTGACTTGTGCCACGGGGTTAAATAAAATTTTAATATATTATATATAATATATTTATAAATAATTAAAAGAGACATATGCCATGTAAGTGCCACATAAGCAAATTTTGACACCTATGCTGCCACGTAATCGCCAAACTAACGAAGTTAACATTTCGTTAGTCGTGGACTGGTGGCAGACATATGTGTGAAAGTTGGGACCGTTGGCAGTTAAAGTGATAGTTGGGACCAGCGCCGACAAAAATTAAATACTTGGGACCAATAAAAACCAATAGTCCATTTTTTATATTATTTTGGTTAAAGTTTATCCCAGAGATATCTCGAAATCTGAAAAAAATTAATAAAAGATTTATTTTCGAAAATAAAAAATCTTGGATAACACACAGTCCATTAAGGAATGCAAACAAAAAACTTATCACTCGATTTATGGATTAGCCTTCACGGATAAAATCAGTTTTTCTGATTTTATTAAAATTATGTTTGCGGGAACTAAAAACAAAATCCTGAAAACTAAATAATTCCCGAAAACCTTTAGATTCGCGAAAACTAACATTATTTCCGTGAACTTATAATTCCCGAGAAAATTTTTTTAGCAACGTCCAATTTTTACCGACCAAATAAACAACGTTTTAAATATTTTAATTATTTTTGTATGATATTCTTTTTATATATTAGTTCAACTAATTTATATTTTGGGTTTATTTAAGTTACCTTTATGAAAGTAACAAATACCCACCGAATATGCATCAACTCGCTGCCGCCACACAACGCCCAGTTTTACCGACCAAGTAAATATTCTCTTGAGTAAAGTGCCATTTTCGTCCTTGTGGTTTGGCAAATAATGCGAATTATTATTTTTTGCATATGGACCATCCACGTTTTCCAATTCTTGCCAATTACATCCAAATCACTAACCTCGTTAAATTTAGTCGTTAAGTCAATGGTAGACATGTTTTTTCACACTTTCTTTATTATACGAGTAAAGTGCCAAAATCGTCCTTGAGGTTTGGTCATATTTACAAATTTCGTTCAAAAATATTTTTTTTCGCAATTAGACCCTCGATTTTTCTCAACCATTGCCAATTTCGTCCAAATTGTTAACCAGGTCTAAATTCAACGTTAATTCAGGGGTGTTACTGTCCTTTAAATGTTTTTTTACATTATTATTATTATTATTATTATTATTATGTGTTTGTTCGATGACATATATAACATCTCTGGATTCCTATGTTTGAATCCAATATAGTATCCATTTGTTTATTCCTTTTTATTTTTAGTCATATAAAGGGTTTAGCTCAGTGTAATAATAATAATAATAATAATAATATCGCAAACGTGATCAAACCTTGGGGACGATTTTGGCACTTTACTCATATAATAAAGAAAGAGCGAAAAGACGTGCCTACCCCGACTTAACGACTAAATTTATCAGCGTTAGTGATTTGGATGTAATTAGCAAGAATTGAGAAACGTGGATTGTCATTATGCCAAAAATAACTTTTTAGACTAAATTGGCATTATTGGCCAAGCCATAAAAACGAAAATGACACTTTACTCTTTTGCACATAATGTTGTATTTTTGTATAATAGAAAATCATAATTCTAGTCATTTGTGTTTACATCATGTAATGTAGATATATAAAATATGAAAAAAAAGTATAATAAAATAGCTGTGAAGATAAACAAAATATGTATACATATATAAAATATGTAATACATCTATAATATATATAAAAGAAACCCTAAAATCCTATGTGTTACGATATGGTCGCTTCCCCCTTTTATGGAAGCCACCAGATTTCTTGATTTTTTAATGAATGCATCTCATTGATTTAATCCAAATTCATGGGTATGGGTCTTACCAAAACCAGATAGCTCTTAAACGGGTTATAACATCTCATTAAATTAAAAATTAATCTTACCAATTATTTGATATGAAAATCCTATAAAATAGGGATATACTAAAATTTAATATCCAATTTAAAAAGAAAAAGATATTATTTATAAATAATAAACAATTTTATAGTAAAAAAAACATAAGCGGGTCATGGGTCACAAAATCCAGATAGCTTTTAAACGGGTTATAACATATCATTTATTTATGAAACCCTTTCATCATCAAACCCTAAGTATATTATTAACTTTTTTACAATAAAGAAAATTAAAATCCAAAAAATAAATATTAAAAAACGAAAAATGTAAAACAACCATTCTCTCAAGCCATCAGATTGCTTTATTTGTAAATGAAAGCTTCTCACGCATTTGACCCGAATTCACGGGTAAAGGTCTCATCAAACCCAAATAGCTCTTAAACGGGTTAAAACATCTCACTATATTAAAAAATAATCTCATCAAATATTTGAAATGAAAATCCTATAAAATAGGAATATATTAAAAATTAATATCCTATTTTATTTAAAAAAAGATATTATTTTTAATTAAGAAACAATTTTATAATAAAGAAAATAAACGGGTAATGGGTATCACCAAACCCAGATAACTTTTAAACCGGATTATAGCATATCATTTATTTTTGAAACCATTTCATTATCAAACCTCAAATATATTAATTATTAACTTCCTTACAAGTTACAATAAATAAAATTAAAATCCAAATATACATATATAAATATTAAAAACAAATAATGTAAAACAACCCATGTAATACGGGGGGATAAAATCTAATATATATATATATGCACGTTATTTCATGAATTTCATGTTTCCGTAAAGTACAGGCGTTTTTACCTATATCTTCTATTTTACAAACCCTAATAAGTTATCACGACTTCCAGCCATTTTAGGACGACAGGGGCAATTCCGGGAGCCCCAGATCACCTCCGATCTCCTCGGGGTTTGTAGTTCATCATACCGAATCAATAACCGAAGACTAATCAAAGATCATGAGTGGCTGAATCCTCTTGAGTCATTCCTGGGATGTAAAGTTTGTAATGTTTCAGTATTTTCTTTATGTATTAGAACACCTTATTGTAATTGCCTTTTGATAATCTATGAGTGTGTTGACTAGTTAATTACAAGAAAGCATACAATTGCCCTTAGTTGAGTCACACTGACATGGACCGTTTGATAACCATGGCCATGTGTTAGCGATTGTGGATGCCTAATGTTTAGCTCATTAAACAATCTTTAGTTGACTTAGGATAATTAATCTGTTAGGTTGTATGAGAATATTGTTAATTGCTTACTTGGATTCCCGGGTGTGATTTTCTTTGTTTATTGATTGAATCTTTGCTAATTAGATAATTGATTTTAAAACCGAATCATTTACTAGTGTGATCAGCAATTTTGACAAATCTTCATAATTGTTTTTTATAATTGTTTTGTAAATATAGTTAAATAAACGAACAAACGAATGACGTTGACCACGTGCTCCTCTGGATCGATACATGACTTACCCTGTCTAGAGGTAAAATTAGGTTTTTGCATGATCGGTACGACACGAACATCAGTAGTGATGGCGCTGGTAGGGTGGCGACAACAGTGGTCGCGGCCTGGCAGTGACAATGATAATGGTGGTTAGGGATGAACAAAAATTGGTATGATACCGATTGGTACCGGTACCGAAATCGATACCGATTCGGTACCGACGGTACCGAATTGGTACCAAGGTTTTTGAGTTTTCGGGACCGGTACGGTACCGGTATTTCCCGAATTTTAGGCACCAAAAATTTGCGATTTTCAAGATCGGGATTTTCGGTACCGTTACCGGTTAGTACGGTACCTAGCTCATCCCTAATGGTGGTGATGGTCAAGCGGTGGCGGTGACAATGGTTCAGTGGTTATGATGACGTTGGTGGCAGCGGCGATGGTGGTGGTAGAGCTAGTGGTGTCGACGGCAGTCAGGTGATGGTGGCGGCGATTAGTGGTTGTGGTTGTTGTTAGGTGGTGGTGGTGGTGGTGTTGAGAAAGTAGGGTGATGGAAGAATGGAATGAAAAAAAAGAAGAGGGGGTGAGAATGAATGATTTTGATGAAATGGGATTCCATGTGTAATGGATGATTCAATTTAATTGAGTAACCAAACATCACTTTTTTCATTCCCACGCAATGAATCATTCCATTCCCTCAGTTATTTCTGTATACCAAACGCTACCTTAATTTGATAATTTCTATCTTTTTTATGTTCTTACATCTTAATAATTTAGCATTACACTTTGAAGGAGTAAAGTGAAGGCCCATTTATTTTCTTTTTCATGTACTATAAAACACAACAATTAATAAAAAACGAAAATTTAAACTAAATGATTATTCGGCCAATTACATTGCTTGACGATGATGTTGTCATGTCTTCATTTTCGGTTTGCTCGATGAGATCTTTGAAAAATTGTATGCCAATATCGTTTGAAAAGATGCCGCTATCAGAATCGTTCGACAGTATGAAATTCTGACATCATTGTTTGAGAAATTAGTCATTGAGCGTTTGAGTGAATAAAAATGGTGAATGTTTGAGTAAATAAAAATGATGGAAGATTTGAGTGAATAAAATGGTGAATTAAGAGTTATTAGTATTTATATGTAACAACAATAATATATTACACATTTATGTTTCCAACATTAATATATTATATATGGCAAATGTTTGCCATGAATTGCAATTTGACAATCTACCCATATGGGTCTGGGTGGCTTTGCTTTATGATTTAAACTCATGAAGCATCCCCTTAGATGCGCCCCTTCCCCTCTAATTCATGATACCATTAATCAAGACAAAGTATATAATCAACCATAAATAAATAAATAACACCCAAAATGCATACGCGTTCTTTAATAACATGAGCTTAACGTGGACATATAAATAATTGGGTAGAATAATGTTTGATTAAATAGCTTAGGACTTTATTGTTGGTGGGTAAGTTTTGTTGTGTATCATATTAAATATTCACAAAAGAATGTGATCGAATTTATTCGCGCTTGAACTTTTACTGGTACTTTGATCATGATTCATGACTTATGATTGTAATATAAACTACTAAACTAGTAATTATTGGGCGTGCGTTGCATCAGGGCTAGGTAAATGTGTTTGTTTTGGATACTATCTTATATATAGTTGATCTTTCACACACACATATATATATATATATATTACAAAAGAAAGCTGCTAAAAAAGGCAAACTGCAAAACAATTTTGACTGAAGATTAGGATAGCTGGAATTTGAGTATTCATATCTTCAATCTTCATAGATGCACCAACCTATAGATAACAAAATATTACAGTGTATTTGGTAAAGAAAGGAAACACTGCACATTTCTATTATCAACTAATCATTATTTGAAATCACTATTATTGGTCATGTGGAGTATTGTCACTCCTAACGAAATAATTGCTTGAATACTATTTCATGTTATAACTGTTACTGGTAATTTGAGTTCAAAAAGGAAATGGAAAGTGAGTCCACAAGAAAGCATATTATATAATATTTTGTAGTTTTTGATAAAAAAAGCCAAAAGAATCTAAGACTTTCAATAAATACTACTTACCCGTGTTCAGCGGGTCATGCATAGTAATGTTATGACTCCAAGATCAGCAAATATAGTTTTTAAAAATTTACCCGTGTTCAGCGAGTCATGCATAGTAATGTTATGACTCCAAGATCAGCAAATTTAGTTTTTAAAAGATTGGGTTTTGCGATTCAAAAAGAGGTATTGGCATAGCTTGTTACCCGCTTGCCTTCTGTCGATGTAATCTAAACTTTTCTTTAAATTTTATCATTCATTAAATGAAAATTATAAAAATGGAAAGTTATAGAACTTGCAAAGTAGCTGGTTCCATCTCACCAACCATCATGTGCATTTTAGCAGACGTAGCATTAATATTAACTATGCTTCACCAACCATTTGTAATAACAAAAAACTAAATATTTATCTGAAAATACCTGCTCCTCATACTTTGTGTATTATAGAAAAATTAATTTTACATTTATTTGCGAAAAATAGAAATGAACTCAACTCTTATGATCGCAAGCAATTCCTGCATATTCATAATTCATGCATCAGTAGAACATGGCCATCATTTTCCGTTTTAACCATTAAAAGCTTGTATTCGGTCGATCCGTTGTTAAGTTTTTATCTAGAATATTCCACATATACCCGTCTTCCTTAGCTAAAATTACTCAACAGTTACGTGAATTTTTTTTAGAAAGGGGGTTGGAATTGCATGACGTTTACATCATCATACCTGTCAAAGTTCTTACATTTTATGCGTTTTCAGACACATATATTTTGTTACAAACTCCCCGCCAATAGAAATGGCGGTAACCCCCCTTTTCAAGACATTTTTTCAGCCCCCAAGTGATCAAACATGCAATTCCGGCCACCTTTCTAAAAAACATTGTTTCCTTTATTACACTTGTGTATCATATGAATATCATCATCCTTTGATATGGTTGGGTCAAACATTAATGTTCATCAGTACTAGTAGACAATAGCTAGGGAGAACAATAAGTTTACATGGCCTCCCGCCTCAACAAGCATGCCTAGTTTGCATATAGACAATGAAAAACCATAAAAGCCGACCAAACCGAAGCAAGTCGGCCTATTTAATAATTCATTTGTCTTCGTGTTGGGTTTTTCTTCGATTGTTGTGATGGCACCACTAGAGAGAGAACAAAGGCGACGACGAGGGGTAATGGGTATTTCAGGTGGTGGGGCATTTTTGGGCTTTATATGTCCGAGTGTTTCCTTAATGAGGACATTTGGGGCAATGGTTAATTTGGTCTAAGACCAATTATATTTCCATTTGTTTAAATTTTATTTAATTAATTTAAACACTTCAATCACTACGAATAAAATTAAAAAAAAAAATCACCATCCGTATCTACTTACATTAATATAACAAACCAGTTTAATCCCATCACTACGAATGGCCTAATAATTTAATAACGGAGGGAGGGAATCAATTATGTTCTAAATCTTTTTTTATTATATAGTGTTTAATTAAATAATCACTACACATGCTTAAAAATAAATTAAATAATAAGATGATGAGGGTGCTTACCTGCTATCTTCTCACTGGCTCATATTGTATATAAGCCTCTTTTTTCCAACTTAAAAGTTAAAACAATTGATGTTCTTAAACAAGTTAAGAAAACAATAAAACCAAGCACACGTGGACCAATAATAACCTGTTTAGAAAAGAAAGGCATAGGCACACAAGACGTTTATTAAAAGTTTAAAATACAACACGTGCAATTTATGTCCGCTAGCACTCCTATATATTTTAAGTTTTAAAAAAAACTCATTCGTCCTACCAAAAAAAATACCTCTGCGGCATCATTAACTAACCCCTTATAAACCTCGATTCATTTTAATATAAACAACTTAATCAATTGGATTGACTGACTAGAATATATATCGAGTAATGCAACAAAGTAATATATCGAGAATCACCATGGCTTCCGTTACTCCACCACCTTCCTCCACCCCATTTCCAAAACGACACCGTATCATTCACACATTACCACCACCACCGATCACTTCCAATCTTCCAAAACGACACCGTACCCTCCACATCACCAACGTCCTCTCCCACCCCAAACCACTCACCACCACCGCCACCACCACCCACCCAATCCATTTCACCTCCCGTTTCGCCACCAACGAGCCACGCAAAGGCGCCGACGTCCTTATCGAAGCCCTCGAACGCGAAGGCGTCACCCACGTCTTCGCCTACCCGGGTGGCGCCTCACTCGAGATCCACCAAGCCTTAACCCGCACAACTCTGATCCAAAACATCCTTCCACGTCACGAACAAGGCGCCGTATTCGCCGCCGAAGGCTACGCTCGCGCCTCGGGCTTACCCGGCGTCTGCATGGCCACCTCAGGCCCTGGCGCCACCAATCTCGTTAGTGGCTTCGCCGACGCCTTACTCGACAGTGTCCCCATCATCGCCATAACCGGACAAGTCCCCAGGCGAATGATCGGGACCGACGCGTTTCAAGAAACCCCAATTGTGGAAATAACACGTTCTATTACAAAACATAGTTATTTAATATTGGACGTGGATGATATTCCGAGAATTGTACATGAAGCTTTTTATTTGGCGACTTCGGGTCGACCCGGCCCGGTTTTAATCGATGTTCCGAAAGATATTCAACAACAATTAACAGTGCCCAAATGGGACACGCCTATGAGATTATCTGGTTATGTTGCTAGATTACCGAAACCGCCGAAGGATAATCAGTTACGACAGATTATTCGGTTGGTAAATGAATCGAAGAGACCGGTTTTGTATGTGGGAGGTGGTTGTTTGAATTCGGGTGATGAATTGAGACGGTTTGTGGAGCTTACTGGGATCCCGGTTGCTACTACTTTGATGGGGCTCGGGTCGTATCCAGGTTCGAGTTATCTCTCACTTCAAATGCTTGGAATGCATGGGACGGTTTGTGCGAATTATGCGGTGGATAAAGCGGATTTGTTGCTTGCGTTTGGGGTTCGGTTTGATGATCGGGTGACGGGAAAGATAGAAAGTTTTGCGAGCCGAGCTAAAATTGTTCATATTGATATTGACTCGGCAGAATTAGGGAAGAATAAACAACCACATGTGTCGATTTGTGGCGATGTTAAGATTGCGTTAAAGCGTCTCAATGCGATCTTGGAGGGAAATTCGGTTGATAATTTTGATTTTGGGGATTGGAGGGAGGAGTTGGATGAACAGAAGAGGAATCACCCGTTGAGTTTTAAATCGTTTGGTGATTCGATTCCTCCACAGTATGCGATTCAGGTGCTTGACGAGTTAACGTGTGGGAACGCGGTTATAACCACTGGGGTCGGGCAGCACCAGATGTGGGCTGCCCAGTTTTACAAGTACAACCGGCCGAGGCAATGGTTGACCTCGGGTGGGTTAGGGGCGATGGGGTTTGGGCTGCCCGCTGCTATCGGGGCAGCAGTTGCCCGGCCGGATGCGGTAGTTGTTGATATTGATGGTGATGGAAGTTTTTTGATGAATGTTCAAGAATTAGCGACGATTGGTGTCGAGAATCTGCCCGTGAAAATATTGTTACTGAATAATCAACATTTGGGAATGGTGGTTCAGTGGGAAGATCGGTTTTATAAGGCAAATCGGGCTCATACTTACATAGGTAACCCGTCGAAAGAGGGTGAAATATTCCCAAACATGTTAAAGTTTGCTGAAGCGTGTGGTATCCCAGCTGCCCGAGTGAGCCGAAAAGCTGACCTTCGGGCAGCCATTAAGAGGATGCTGGATACGCCTGGACCGTACTTGTTGGATGTTATTGTGCCGCATCAAGAACATGTTTTGCCCATGATTCCGGCTGGTGGGAGCTTTGTTGATGTGATCACCGAGGGCGATGGTAGAACGAAACACTGAGGTGCATTGAGAGCGGACTCTATATGTCGTTTAGATATATATATATATATTCGTAGTGATTCGCGCTATGTACTGTTTTGGTTTAAATGTTCGACTTTATGCTATGTTTATATTTACATGTGATTGTTGTTAAAAGTGTTGGAATGCAAATAAGTGAATCATAGATTTACTCTCATTTCCCAAACACTTTTAACAACAATCACTTTTGATATAAAAATGTAACATAGACTTGATTATCTAAACCATAATAACAACATGCCATGAACATAATACATATAACAAGAACTGTTTCCACTTGTTTTATAGAAGTATATCATCAAGTGTTATGTTTGGCTGGTTAAAGATGGAATTCAAATTGAAAAATAGTTCATTAAATTCCATCAACCAAAAGAATTCAACAAGCAATCAATAGTCCAATAGAACGTTTAAGTTCCGAAGGAACTCATTTTATCGACTAACATATTTCAAATAAAACCCAGCCACCGTCTTCTTCAATTGTCTACGCCAACTCCATAGTTCCTTTGTACCCCGATTTCATTCCTTATACCGTTAAAAACCCCCGTCAAAGAGAAGTAATCTAACACTCTGCATCCACATTTAAAAAAATAGTTTTCGAGCTTTCAATTAATATTGTATACACATTGACATAACTGAGTTGGTAATTTTAACAGTTTGGCTAGACATGCATAATTGTGTAATCAATCTTTTGCAGTATTATCAATTGTTATATGTTTGTATGGGCCAAAACTAAGTTAATATTCTTTTCTATTTACTTAGTGAGCTGGAAGGCTGGATCAGTGCATTTTACATCAGGATTTTTGTGGGCTTATGTTAAGGATCTATTGGGCTATTGTGTATTAGTTTTTTGTTTTTGGTTTCAAAGTTTCTTATACAGATTTGAAATAATGCCCGGTTCCGTTTCTCTTTTACATGGGTAATCGGGAAACGGTCTGGTCCGGTTACTTACCCACCGGAACAATTATCGCCCATGAATGAGTAAACGTCAGAATTGTTTTCAAAAAACCTGAAGATGCCTATTGCCAATGCTGTATTATAAACTTGTGTTTGTGTTGATGAAATTCAAGTTATGTGTTTATCATACTTTCAGAATCTGGTTATGTACTTTCACTATTAGTGCAAAAGGTTATATACCTTTTGTGATAGATTCAAAGTTAGTTAAGAGTATATATTATATATATTTGACTTATTGGGAAGAAAGAAATCAGTTAAACAGTTTACCATACTTTGTAATAGGTCCGGTTCCGAGTTTGAGAAATCGTGCAAATCAGTTCTGGTTCCAAACTAGTTTTGGGGTCCGATCAGGTTGTACCAGTTGCATACCCCTACTTAGGTGGCACTTGCAAGACCTAACGCAAGTTAGGAGATAATGTTAGACACTGTTGGCAACATTGCAAGCAACACTGTTGGCGACACTAGTTGAATGTGACGAGTTTGTGTGTGTTAACTTTATGTAGATCGTGTAACGCCTGCCCTAGCCTAGACGTCTTAGCATGAAGTAGTTAGCGGTAATCATGTGAGTTCTAAATCTTGTTTTATAATGTTTTTGGGTGATGTCATGCTAGTAGTAAAAGTGTGAAGTTTTAATGCGAGTGTTTTATGAGTTAACGATTGTCTAATATACCAGCAGTCGCTCATGCTGACTTAGCCTTTATAGAGAGGGTGGCAATAACTAGGACTATTATAAGTTTAATAGAATTGGTAATGCCTTTGTGGCTTGCCGACAATTGTACAATTGTTTGAATGACGACGATGATTCTAAAATTGTGAGTCTCTGGTAATTACTCTGAAGATAAGGTGTGTCACAAACGGTAAGAGTAAAAGTATGGATGGATTCAAATCATTAAACTAGACTTATAAATGAAGTACATTCAAAAGTAAGTCTATAGAGAAGCGTAATGTTTGTACCTTCAGGTGCATAGTGTTATTATTTAATTATCTTTTATGTATGATTTTTTTATTACGTATATTCAAAACCGTTTTAAGATTAAAAAAATATAGAAAAAAATTATCATCATCATCATCTCAGCAACAATTTAGGGGTGAATATGATATATTATTTTAAATTTTATAAAAAGGAGAGAAGAGTTTGACAAGTAGAAATAAGAAAATGCGTTTACTAGATCTCTTCTCAATGTTGTTTCTATTCAAGCCAGTTTTGTTGTTAAAAAACAAATCAACCATCTAGTTGTAAACTTTTTTTTGTTTTGTCCTAGCATAATTTTCTTTTCTAGCATAATTTTCTTTTCTACTTTCTTAATGAAGGATTTGCAATGGTAAGGATCACTTTAGGCAATTAGTTAAATTACTATTTTGCTTCTATAAATGAACCTAAAAACATTTATATTATTGTAAAAAAAAAGTATGAAATTACAAATTAACCTAAGACGTACCACCAAATATTCATGTACAAACTTGCATAATGTGATACAATGAAAGTTACATTTATTCTGATACAATGAAAGTTACATTAAACTCAAGATTATATGTATGTATACTAAAATTACATTTATTCTGATGAAAATACAAAATGGCCCCCATTCCCCCTACTCATGTTTGTCTACTTCAATATAACATTGCAATTTGTTATGGATGTGACCCACATTTTCTATACCATATACAAGATTCCTAAAAGAACCCCACCACCACCATTTATTGCTAAAAAGACCATTCTTTCCATATCAATATAAGTAGTTTTCCCCTTCGTTTTGGCCTTTGGGTGTTCGAAGGAACTGTAATCGGTACTTTCAAAAAAAATGGCATAAATAATTTAAATTAAGAAAAAGGTACAAAAAAAAAAGGAACACCAAATTACGATTTGGTCATTTCCTCGTTTGACCGAGTTTAAAAAAACCTGATTACTATAATTTTGATTGAAAATAAGTTATCATCTTTCTAAATATATGAAATAAACATGATAGTCCTAAGTTTAGCAATTTCTGAATTAACACACATATAGCAATTGTGCAAATGTTATACCGAAAAGGAGGAACACCATA
Source organism: Bidens hawaiensis (assembly GCF_021521415.1). Classification (NCBI taxonomy): domain Eukaryota; kingdom Viridiplantae; phylum Streptophyta; class Magnoliopsida; order Asterales; family Asteraceae; genus Bidens; species Bidens hawaiensis. Next base: position 273,990 of record NW_027491999.1, on the reverse strand, counting down.
TTGTGCACCAAAGATTTCACCCATGGTGTTTGGGGAACTCTTTTGTCTTTTCATCATTGGTTACTTTGACTCATTCACCATTGATTTTTTTTTCCTTGGATGGGGGTGGGTAGCGGGTAGTGCCTTTGGGTACTCTGGTTACACCGCCGCCACCCTCCCCATTTTTCTGGGTATCGATTCTGGGTGAATACAACTTGAAGAAAGAAGAGGAGAAAGTGATGAGATGTTGTGTGTTGGGGATCAGAGAGAGATCGAGCAGCAGGTTTGGGTAATGTTTCACTAGTGGTAATGGGTTCCAACGGGTTTAATATTGGGGTTGCGCCCCACCACCCATATATGAGTCGTTGGGGTTGCACCCCACCACCCATATATGAGTTGGCTTTAAATTTTAATATTGGTTGTAAATGAACTTGCATGTGACAGTGTCAGTTTTAAATTGTGTGGTTCAAGAATAAATAATGGGTTTAAATAATTGATCTTGTAGGTCCCAAGGCGGGTGGATCTAACAATGATCTTGGATCAACCAAGCTTAGTGTTAGCGGAAATCACACTAAGCCACCTAAACGGTCTCGGATCTTGAGATGTTATTTTCGGGTTTTAGAGAGAGAGAGAGAGAGAAAGAAAGATGTGTGTTTTGAGAATTTTGCAAAAGGTTTCCTTTGATTTACAATGAACAACAATTACTCTCATGGCATACTTCCTATTTATAGGAAAACATGCATGAGAAGTAAGTTATATCAAATGCCCAATGTGCTTTATAACATTATTTCCCTTGGGTCTAAACATTCACAACTAACAACTAAAGTCCAAAACATAACAAACACAATACAAAAGACTAGTATAACAAAATAGGACTAACAGATCTTGGTGTTTGTATATACATCATCCATTCCACTAGATAATAATGAAAAGAAAGATGACTTGTGAAAAGACAAAATGTTAAGGAATTATAATGGTGATAGCCTCAGGGGTTCATCATATTTCCAAAGAAAGCATGACCTACATTCACTTCTATTCCGTCAATATATCCAAATCAAATATAAGGTACAAATAGTGCTACAGATGCGGATTTGTATGACTTTTATAGAAGTTTATGTCACAAGACAGTTTTAAATGAAAATCATTAAGTAATCAATTATGAAGTATGAACCACGTTTGTTTTTTTTTGGCCATTTAGACTGAGGGGTGTGGGGCTTCAACGGGGGCACGAGAGCCCCTCCGCTCGCGCCCCCAGGCGCTAACACCACACCACCAGGCGCTAGCGGGGGCGTTAACGGGGCGCTAACGCGAAAAACAATGCAGGCGTGAGCTGGTTAGTGGGAGAAGAGAGAGGGCTGCACGGGATTTGAGGGTTTTTTGACCGTTGGGAGCCGAACAAACCCAAAAAAAAAATTATTTTTCCTATATAATTGTACCCCATTTCACCCATTTTTATACCAAAACTTCAAACCTTCACCCAAAATCAATTCATCTTTTCAACTTTTTTTTAAAAAAATGGCTGGAAATTGGTACCAAAACCTTGATTCAGATTATCTTGACGATGATTTATGGTCGTCACCGCACCAACCGATGTTTTATTCGGAGCCGCAAGAATCATCCGGCTTTCAACCATCCAACACACAACCGTCTCCTAACTTTGTTGTTCCGGAGACACAAGAATCACACGGTGAAGCTACGGGACCAAAAAGACGCGTCCACCGGAAAAAACAAGTTGCAATGGACGGGTCGGGACCGTCTTCGACTCCGAGGACGAAACGGAAAGCCACTCCGTGGTCATCGGATGAGAAGGAAGCCTTGTGTCGGGCTTGGATAGTCATTTTTGAGGATCGGCGTTGCGGTAATTGTGACACCCGGTAATTTCCCAATCCCATAAACCAAGTAACCAACCTAATTATTAGGAGATTGTGAATGTTATGCGCGCCATTATCAGCGCGGGCATATGTTATATGCGCCATGCGCAGATGCGATGCGCGCCATGTTAGGATCAGCGCGGGCATATGTTATATGCGCCATGCGCGGATGCGATGCGCGCCATGTTAGGATCAGCGCGGGCATATGTTATATGCGCCATGCGCGGATGCGATGCGCGCTATGTTATGATCAGCGCGGGCATATATTATATGCGCCACGCGCACAGGTTTTTGTTGTGTTTTCATGACAACTTAATTTTATGTCGTTTCTGTCTAATGGGTTGCATACCTCTTCAATGATCAATAAGTAAAACTATGTTCAAACAATATCCTAATTTCCTAATTAAGACCCAAATCATTTATGCGCGCGCGGAAAAAGGGAACTAACCTCCCCGCATGGCGGGAACATTGAGAGCTAGTTTGTTTGAAGCTCCAAGATGGAATTGACTTCAACATAACTGATCACTATGTTGAAATACAAGACCTCATGGAGAATCTACAAATGAAACTCAACGTCCCTGACTACGAGAAGGTTACGCATCTACCCGCATCAAATAAAAAGGAGTTATGTGCGACACCTGCGGGAAGAATCCCCGCGGGACACCTTAAAACTAAAAACTTTACGCATGAACGTCTGCACAGAAACCAACCACCTTTTCGCTTAAATCCAAAAGTTCACCCTGTTAATAAACTCTGAGAACGCTGGTTCCAGCAGAGCCAGATGGACCCGCAGGATTCCTTATAAGGACGCCTGCGCAGTGATACGCGCAGGATTCGTTACAAGGACGCTTGCGCGAAGACCAACTGGAGCCGCCGGACCCACAACGTTCAAGGAAATGGCCTTCACGCAGAAGGCTATACGCGCAAGGCTACACGCACAAAACACTTAGTCTATTCTTCAGATGTAAGGGGATTACCCCCGCCCAGAAAGAACCAATTGCGTGTTTCAGAGATTTTTACCTTTTGACTGCACACTGACAACAGTACCAGGAAAAGTATACTGTAACACGAAATGTCAGCTGTCAGCCGCACCTACTCTCACCAACCACAGTCCTGCATGTACTGTCAAATCCATCAGAATCTTTATAACCACTCCCTAGGACCATCACCCCCATCCCTAAAATAAATAATAATAAACCCCATACATTGTCATCATTACACCCAATATAAATAAGATTTCAATCCCCTAAATCAAGGGATTGTGTTCCCTTGAATTTGCCTATAAATAAGTATCAATTCTTGAATAGAAATATCACACAAACACACTTCAAACTCCTCTCTTAAACCTGTAATTCTGCACTAACCATCCCCCAAGCATCCGTTTCCAGTTCCATCGCTAGGTAAGCCGAAACTTTAGTCTTGAGATTTACTTTTCTGACCAGCCCTTATATTCTTCGATTACTTGGTCTTAATACACATATTTCTTGTTATTTAAACATATTCTAGACTTCCAATTTCGAGGCTAACATCAGGAAACCCGAATCTCGTTTAATCTCTCTCTAAACCATCACTTAACAAGAATCACAGGTGAGTCTCACAGCCCCTATTTTCACTGTTTTTAAACTGTTTTCGGGGCGAGGGACACGTGTTTAAATTATGTTTTATCATGGTATATTTACAAGCAATGCAAACGATTATCTGTTCATGGTGTTTATCTTGGTTTTCAATGTGAGTGCGCAAGATTTAGAAAGTGATCACTTCGTCAATGGAACTCTAAGGGTAGGGACTACTGTGTTTGATCAACCCACTCGTAGGGGTCGCACCTCTTTGCATAGACGAGTGCCTAGTATGGTCATGGGGTAGTACTACTGGTTGTAAAGCCCGCTCGTAGGGGTCGCACCTCTTTGCATGGACGAGCGCCTAGTTTTCCGAGCACAACGTCCGCGCGTAACCCGCGGGACGGTATTGTTTTAGCTCGTAGTGGCAGCGCCACTTTGCATGGACGAGCACGGTTTTCAGAAATGTCCGCGCGTAACCCGCGGGACGGCTTTATCAAGCATATGTTTTAATGATGTTATCAGAAATATGTTTCAATATGGTTTTATCAAGGATATGATGCAATACGATTTATCAAGTCACCAAAACTTGTGAACTCACTCAGTTTATACTGATTCAAATGTTTTTACGTGTCTTTCAGGTGATAATTAGTAGCGCAAGGAGTCACACATAGAGCACTTCACGCAGAACATCTATAAAAATGGTTTTTGGAAGATTTTAGTTCTATCCCTTCCACACGCGTGGTTGTTCCCGCCGTGTAAGGGGATATGGCGCGGAAATCTTCAACGTTTTTCATATGTGGATGTTTTTATATGTAATTCTAAACAATGTAATGTATTTTGTACTAGACATTTCATGCGCAATGGAAAATTCATTTGAATGTTTGCAATGACCCGTGCTTGATTATCAATTCCCACTCGCGCGCACCCGGCTGTTTCCGCCGTTTAGGGCCGGGTGTGACAGTAATTGTTTTAACGTTTTTAAAAATGATTTTTAATAAAAAAGTTAAATAAAAAAGTTAAATGGAAATCTAATTTATTTATTCATTTTGCAGCCGACTACCAAAAGAGCAAGATTTTTTGGACAAAGGTTAAGGAGACGTTCTACATGCTCGTTGGGAGTACAGAGCGGAACGCCGATATGATTTTGGGTCGGTGGTCCGAAATCAGAAAATTTGTCGGCTTGTTTACTAATCTTTTCAACAGGAACAGCGGTCGTATGAGACCAAGTGGCAGTGATGATTTGGCGGTTTACAATTTCACGGTCGAAGAGTGGAAGCAGGAGTGTTTGCGGAGGTATGGGATGGTGAAGACGTGGGACGATTTATTGTTGTGGGAGAGGTTGAAAAGGTGTTCCAAGTGGGTTGAGCTGGTGGCGCCGGATTTTGATGCGGAAGTAAGGGCGAAACGGACTAAAACTAGTTCGTCTGGAGCGTATAGCACTTCAACCGGGTTGAATTGCCGCGTTGGATTTGACCTAAACATTGCGGAGGAGGAAACGTCTTCACCGACGAGGAGGCGGCCATTGGGAAGGGACGCCAAGGGGAAAAAAACCGGCTGAGGGGTAAGCCGTAAACATCGCCAATCTTGTTGAATCCCTCAATAAATTCAACAAAACCATGGAGGTGGTCTCTAATGACAAAAAGGAAAAAAGTCGAATGAGAGATTTGGACTTTCTTACTAGAGACTTCAGTAACCTAAATCCGGTCGATCAAATGCTAATGGAAAAGCAAAAGGAACGTATCCGAAAGAGGTTGATCGAAGAAGACCAAGCCGAAGAATAAGAATAATGTTTTTTTTAGTACTTTAATTTTTATTTTATTTTTAGATATTAATGTGTTTTTTTTATTAGTGTGTTTTTTTAATAATTTATGAGTTTTTTTAATAATACGTTGTTTGAATATATTTATAAAAAAATAAAAAAAAAATTCGCTAGAGCCCCTGCTGGAGCCCCTCCACACCAGGGCCAGGGGCTCCAACACCCCCTTATCCAGTTTCTCTCTCTGCTACACGTCATAATATTATTGGTTGGAACCCCCATTAAAGCCCCCACACCCCTCAGCCTTAACAATATTAATATTTTAGTAGATAACTAAATTCTAAGACATGCATTTACATCATTTTTACTCTATAAATCATGAAAATCCAATTCGATCATCTTATTATTTTACAGGTGATCTATTTAAAACACAACTTAAAGCATTTCCATTATTTCTACTCTACAAATCATGGCAATATTCACCTTCTCGTCCGATCTACGATTTTGGGTACACATAATATTTTTCCTTTGTTAATTATTTTACAGGTGTATATAGAGGAGAGATCTACTTAAAACGCACGCTATAACGCTAATATGAAAAACAAATTTTAACGATGGCCAAAATGTTTTTCCTATCATAAAACTTAAATAAAAATCATCTAAAAGTATCAATTGATGCGTTTGTCTTCTATTAACTCAATCTAAATAGTTGATCATTATAAATAAATATAAAAAAAATTAATTTCTTAATTGATATCTCTGAACCAATGTTTTAAAAACTGGTTTTTTACTCGCATCATATTGGGCTAAAAAATGGTACAACCGGTTGAACCGGGTTATACCTAGGGTTGGGTTGTACTTGAAAGAACCCGTGTTCTCTCACGAACAACTATATGTGGCTTTATCAAGAGTTACAAGCAGATATAGACTAAAGATTTTGATTCTTGATAAACAAGGTATATTAGCTAATACAACCACAAATGTAGTGTACAAGGAAATTTTTGCTTATTTTTAAATTTTTTGTGTAATGTTTGTTTTGTAATTTCTGTAATTTTAATATAACTTGTAGTTGTATTAACAATATATAATAATTGTGTTGTTAATTGTATTTTGGTTAATGTTTGCAGTTTATAATTTTCATCAATTCCCCGTGTAATACATGGGACTCAAACAAGTAACTTTCATATATGTGTATTTTGAAAAGTTAGAAAAATGTTAAAATAAAAGGACCCAAAACCTAAGAAGTTTAAAACAGGACAATTGCATATGACGATGGGGGACTCTTTGCATATAACGAGAATGGATGTACCATGGGGGACTAAACACAACTATGTTGATTGTGGGGTGTTTGTTATGAGACACATTGAGACGTTTAAAGGTGAAAATACAAAGGAGTGGATCAGTGAATATGGGAGTGAAGAGGTTGACAAACGTGGACTAGTGTTAAGGAAACAAAAAGCAGAGCTTGAAGATCTTAGACGAAAATATATTGTGAAGCTTTTACTTAGCGATGTGAACGTGTCAAAGGATATGGTTTTAAATGATATGTTAGATTATCAGGGATTGTCTGCAACTACGAAAGAGAACATGGAAAAGACGGCGCCGAAGAGGATCTTGGATCGATTGAATCTAAGTTGAAGTTAATGAACAGTTTGTTTTAACGGGTATGAAATTTGTGAATGTTTTTTATGTTTGGTAAACTTCTTTTGATGAATGTGTTCTAGGCATGATTTAAAACATGACAATTGTACAAATATATATACTAGGTTATTAACTCGTGTATATATTAGTTTAGAATCCGTGTAATGCACAAGATGCTTAAAAGAGATACAATTAAGTTACAAAAATTAAATGATTAAATTTTAAAAACAAACTTATATTTTATCAAATTAAATGGTTTTATAAGTTCAAATTATATTTTTTAAAGGAATATTCATAAGAATACGTGGTGTATTCTCACACAATTTTTTCATAATTATGAAAAAGATCCACTTAGTAATTTTATAAGTTGTAATTATATTTTCTAATAAAATAACAATTTATAACAAAAAATGATAAGATGCTTTATTATAAATGACATAAAAAATATCATGCATAAGATTAGCATGAATAAAATGTGGCATTAGTATATTTTGCCGTATTGTAACCCGACCTGTTTTAGATTTAATAATGCATATATATATACACACACACACACACATACTAGGTTATTTGTGGGTTTCATTATGTGAGCATCTCGTGTATTACACGGGTTTTAAACTAGTATATATATACTAGGTTATCAACAGTGGCGGATCCAGGAATTTTTTTCAGGTGGTGCACAACTTTTAGATGATTCAATTTCATAGAATCGGGTATAAAAAATTCCGGGTCGGTTTGAGGTTCGGGTCGGTTAGATGGTTCGGGCAAAGTTCATTACATAATAAAAATACAATAATAAATTCCGGATCCGTTTGAGGTTCGGGTCGGTTAGAAACCATATTCACACAATTAACCTTACCTCAACAAAAAACATCCACCAACACCACCACTCTTATCTTTCCAACCATTTTAACACTCAACACCAACAACCATGATTTGAAATATACTATTCGTGACCACAAGCCATTAAAACTAAATTTAACAAATAACCTAACAATTAAGTAGTTAGCAATCAAGAACAATTAACATTTAACAAATGAATGCAAACTTACCTTCAAAGTGGGAGGATTCGAGCAATCGAGCTTCGAGGAAGAGTAGAAGACAGGAGGAGAGGAAGGCAGGAGGTTGGAGAACGGCTGGAAAAGCTGCGGTGGTGGTCGGGGAACGGCCGACGGGGAAGAGGACTGACTAGAATTTATGTCCGCTAGCACTCCTATATATTTTAAGTTTTAAAAAAAACTCATTCGTCCTACCAAAAAAAATACCTCTGTGGCATCATTAACTAACCCCTTACAAACCTCGATTCATTTTAATATAAACAACTTAATCAATTGGATTGACTGACTAGAATATATATCGAGTAATGCAACAAAGTAATATATCGAGAATCACCATGGCTTCCGTTACTCCACCACCTTCCTCCACCCCATTTCCAAAACGACACCGTATCATTCACACATTACCACCACCACCGATCACTTCCAATCTTCCAAAACGACACCGTACCCTCCACATCACCAACGTCCTCTCCCACCCCAAACCACTCACCACCACCGCCACCACCACCCACCCAATCCATTTCACCTCCCGTTTCGCCACCAACGAGCCACGCAAAGGCGCCGACGTCCTTATCGAAGCCCTCGAACGCGAAGGCGTCACCCACGTCTTCGCCTACCCGGGTGGCGCCTCACTCGAGATCCACCAAGCCTTAACCCGCACAACTCTGATCCAAAACATCCTTCCACGTCACGAACAAGGCGCCGTATTCGCCGCCGAAGGCTACGCTCGCGCCTCGGGCTTACCCGGCGTCTGCATGGCCACCTCAGGCCCTGGCGCCACCAATCTCGTTAGTGGCTTCGCCGACGCCTTACTCGACAGTGTCCCCATCATCGCCATAACCGGACAAGTCCCCAGGCGAATGATCGGGACCGACGCGTTTCAAGAAACCCCAATTGTGGAAATAACACGTTCTATTACAAAACATAGTTATTTAATATTGGACGTGGATGATATTCCGAGAATTGTACATGAAGCTTTTTATTTGGCGACTTCGGGTCGACCCGGCCCGGTTTTAATCGATGTTCCGAAAGATATTCAACAACAATTAACAGTGCCCAAATGGGACACGCCTATGAGATTATCTGGTTATGTTGCTAGATTACCGAAACCGCCGAAGGATAATCAGTTACGACAGATTATTCGGTTGGTAAATGAATCGAAGAGACCGGTTTTGTATGTGGGAGGTGGTTGTTTGAATTCGGGTGATGAATTGAGACGGTTTGTGGAGCTTACTGGGATCCCGGTTGCTACTACTTTGATGGGGCTCGGGTCGTATCCAGGTTCGAGTTATCTCTCACTTCAAATGCTTGGAATGCATGGGACGGTTTGTGCGAATTATGCGGTGGATAAAGCGGATTTGTTGCTTGCGTTTGGGGTTCGGTTTGATGATCGGGTGACGGGAAAGATAGAAAGTTTTGCGAGCCGAGCTAAAATTGTTCATATTGATATTGACTCGGCAGAATTAGGGAAGAATAAACAACCACATGTGTCGATTTGTGGCGATGTTAAGATTGCGTTAAAGCGTCTCAATGCGATCTTGGAGGGAAATTCGGTTGATAATTTTGATTTTGGGGATTGGAGGGTGGAGTTGGATGAACAGAAGAGGAATCACCCGTTGAGTTTTAAATCGTTTGGTGATTCGATTCCTCCACAGTATGCGATTCAGGTGCTTGACGAGTTAACGTGTGGGAACGCGGTTATAACCACTGGGGTCGGGCAGCACCAGATGTGGGCTGCCCAGTTTTACAAGTACAACCGGCCGAGGCAATGGTTGACCTCGGGTGGGTTAGGGGCGATGGGGTTTGGGCTGCCCGCTGCTATCGGGGCAGCAGTTGCCCGGCCGGATGCGGTAGTTGTTGATATTGATGGTGATGGAAGTTTTTTGATGAATGTTCAAGAATTAGCGACGATTGGTGTCGAGAATCTGCCCGTGAAAATATTGTTACTGAATAATCAACATTTGGGAATGGTGGTTCAGTGGGAAGATCGGTTTTATAAGGCAAATCGGGCTCATACTTACATAGGTAACCCGTCGAAAGAGGGTGAAATATTCCCAAACATGTTAAAGTTTGCTGAAGCGTGTGGTATCCCAGCTGCCCGAGTGAGCCGAAAAGCTGACCTTCGGGCAGCCATTAAGAGGATGCTGGATACGCCTGGACCGTACTTGTTGGATGTTATTGTGCCGCATCAAGAACATGTTTTGCCCATGATTCCGGCTGGTGGGAGCTTTGTTGATGTGATCACCGAGGGCGATGGTAGAACGAAACACTGAGGTGCATTGAGAGCGGACTCTATATGTCGTTTAGATATATATATATATATATTCGTAGTGATTCGCGCTATGTACTGTTTTGGTTTAAATGTTCGACTTTATGCTATGTTTATATTTACATGTGATTGTTGTTAAAAGTGTTGGAATGCAAATAAGTGAATCATAGATTTACTCTCATTTCCCAAACACTTTTAACAACAATCACTTTTGATATAAAAATGTAACATAGACTTGTTATCTAAACCATAATAACAACATGCCATGAACATAATACATATAACAAGAACTGTTTCCACTTGTTTTATAGAAGTATATCATCAAGTGTTATGTTTGGCTGGTTAAAGATGGAATTCAAATTGAAAAATAGTTCACTAAATTCCATCAACCAAAAGAATTCAACAAGCAATCAATAGTCCAATAGAACGTTTAAGTTCCGAAGGAACTCATTTTATCGACTAACATATTTCAAATAAAACCCAGCCACCGTCTTCTTCAATTGTCTACGCCAACTCCATAGTTCCTTTGTACCCCGATTTCATTCCTTATACCGTTGAAAACCCCCGTCAAAGAGAAGTAATCTAACACTCTGCATCCACATTTAAAAAAATAGTTTTCGAGCTTTCAATTAATATTGTATACACATTGTACATAACTGAGTTGGTAATTTTAACAGTTTGGCTAGACATGCATAATTGTGTAATCAATCTTTTGCAGTATTATCAATTGTTATATGTTTGTATGGGCCAAAACTAAGTTAATATTCTTTTCTATTTACTTAGTGAGCTGGAAGGCTGGATCAGTGCATTTTACATCAGGATTTTTGTGGGCTTATGTTAAGGATCTATTGGGCTATTGTGTATTAGTTTTTTGTTTTTGGTTTCAAAGTTTCTTATACAGATTTGAAATAATGCCCGGTTCCGTTTCTCTTTTACATGGGTAATCGGGAAACGGTCTGGTCCGGTTACTTACCCACCGGAACAATTATCGCCCATGAATGAGTAAACGTCAGAATTGTTTTCAAAAAACCTGAAGCTGCCTATTGCCAATGCTGTATTATAAACTTGTGTTTGTGTTGATGAAATTCAAGTTATGTGTTTATCATACTTTCAGAATCTGGTTATGTACTTTCACTATTAGTGCAAAAGGTTATATACCATTTGTGATAGATTCAAAGTTAGTTAAGAGTATATATTATATATATTTGACTTATTGGGAAGAAAGAAATCAGTTAAACAGTTTACCATACTTTGTAATAGGTCCGGTTCCGAGTTTGAGAAATCGTGCAAATCAGTTCTGGTTCCAAACTAGTTTTGGGGTCCGATCAGGTTGTACCAGTTGCATACCCCTAGTTAGGTGGCACTTGCAAGACCTAACGCAAGTTAGGAGATAATGTTAGAGACACTGTTGGCAACATTGCAAGCAACACTGTTGGCGACACTAGTTGAATGTGACGAGTTTGTGTGTGTTAACTTTATGTAGATCGTGTAACGCCTGCCCTAGCCTAGACGTCTTAGCATGAAGTACTTAGCGGTAATCATGTGAGTTCTAAATCTTGTTTTATAATGTTTTTGGGTGATGTCATGCTAGTAGTAAAAGTGTGAAGTTTTAATGCGAGTGTTTTATGAGTTAACGATTGTCTAATATACCAGCAGTCGCTCATGCTGACTTAGCCTTTATAGAGAGGGTGGCAATAACTAGGACTATTATAAGTTTAATAGAATTGGTAATGCCTTTGTGGCTTGCCGACAATTGTACAATTGTTTGAATGACGACGATGATTCTAAAATTGTGAGTCTCTGGTAATTACTCTGAAGATAAGGTGTGTCACAAACGGTAAGAGTAAAAGTATGGATGGATTCAAATCATCAAACTAGACTTATAAATGAAGTACATTCAAAAGTAAGTCTATAGAGAAGCGTAATGTTTGTACCTTCAGGTGCATAGTGTTATTATTTAATTATCTTTTATGTATGATTTTTTTATTACGTATATTCAAAACCGTTTTAAGATTAAAAAAATATAGAAAAAAATTATCATCATCATCATCTCAGCAGCAATTTAGGGGTGAATATGATATATTATTTTAAATTTTATAAAAAAGGAGAGAAGAGTTTGACAAGTAGAAATAAGAAAATGCGTTTACTAGATCTCTTCTCAATGTTGTTTCTATTCAAGCCAGTTTTGTTGTTAAAAAACAAATCAACCATCTAGTTGTAAACTTTTTTTTTGTTTTGTCCTAGCATAATTTTCTTTTCTAGCATAATTTTCTTTTCTACTTTCTTAATGAAGGATTTGCAATGGTAAGGATCACTTTAGGCAATTAGTTAAATTACTATTTTGCTTCTATAAATGAACCTAAAAACATTTATATTATTGTAAAAAAAAAAGTATGAAATTACAAATTAACCTAAGACGTACCACCAAATATTCATGTACAAACTTGCATAATGTGATACAATGAAAGTTACATTTATTCTGATACAATGAAAGTTACATTAAACTCAAGATTATATGTATGTATACTAAAATTACATTTATTCTGATGAAAATACAAAATGGCCCCCATTCCCCCTACTCATGTTTGTCTACTTCAATATAACATTGCAATTTGTTATGGATGTGACCCACATTTTCTATACCATATACAAGATTCCTAAAAGAACCCCACCACCACCATTTATTGCTAAAAAGACCATTCTTTCCATATCAATATAAGTAGTTTTCCCCTTCGTTTTGGCCTTTGGGTGTTCGAAGGAACTGTAATCGGTACTTTCAAAAAAAATGGCATAAATAATTTAAATTAAGAAAAAGGTACAAAAAAAAAGGAACACCAAATTACGATTTGGTCATTTCCTCGTTTGACCGAGTTTAAAAAAACCTGATTACTATAATTTTGATTGAAAATAAGTTATCATCTTTCTAAATATATGAAATAAACATGATAGTCCTAAGTTTAGCAATTTCTGAATTAACACACATATAGCAATTGTGCAAATGTTATACCGAAAAGGAGGAACACCATATTGTGCACCAAAGATTTCACCCATGGTGTTTGGGGAACTCTTTTGTCTTTTCATCATTGGTTACTTTGACTCATTCACCATTGATTTTTTTTCCTTGGATGGGGGTGGGTAGCGGGTAGTGCCTTTGGGTACTCTGGTTACACCGCCGCCACCCTCCCCATTTTTCTGGGTATCGATTCTGGGTGAATACAACTTGAAGAAAGAAGAGGAGAAAGTGATGAGATGTTGTGTGTTGGGGATCAGAGAGAGATCGAGCAGCAGGTTTGGGTAATGTTTCACTAGTGGTAATGGGTTCCAACGGGTTTAATATTGGGGTTGCGCCCCACCACCCATATATGAGTCGTTGGGGTTGCACCCCACCACCCATATATGAGTTGGCTTTAAATTTTAATATTGGTTGTAAATGAACTTGCATGTGACAGTGCAGTTTTAAATTGTGTGGTTCAAGAATAAATAATGTGTTTAAATAATTGATCTTGTAGGTCCCAAGGCGGGTGGATCTAACAATGATCTTGGATCAACCAAGCTTAGTGTTAGCGGAAATCACACTAAGCCACCTAAACGGTCTCGGATCTTGAGATGTTATTTTCGGGTTTTAGAGAGAGAGAGAAAGATATGTGTGTTTTGAGAATTTTGCAAAATGTTTCCTTTGATTTACAATGAACAACAATTACTCTCATGGCATACTTCCTATTTACAGGAAAACATGCATGAGAAGTAAGTTATATCAAATGCCCAATGTGCTTTATAACATTATTTCCCTTGGGTCTAAACATTCACAACTAACAACTAAAGTCCAAAACATAACAAACACAATACAAAAGACTAATATAACAAAATAGGACTAACAGATCTTGGTGTTCGTATATACATCATCCATTCCACTAGATAATAATGAAAAGAAAGATGACTTGTGAAAAGACAAAACGTTAAGGAATTATAATGGTGATTGCCTCAGGGGTTCATCATATTTCCAAAGAAAGCATGACCTACATTCACTTCTATTCCATCAATATATCCAAATCAAATATATGGTACAAATAGTGCTACAGATGCGGATTTGTATGACTTTTATAGAAGTTTATGTCACAAGACAGTTTTAAATGAAAATCTTTAAGTAATCAATTATGAAGTATGAACCACGTTTGTTTTTTTTTTGGCCATTTAGACAGAGGGGTGTGGGGCTTCAACGGGGGCGCTAGAGCCCCTCCGCTCGCGCCCCCAGGCGCTAACACCACACCACCAGGCGCTAGCGGGGGCCTTAACGGGGCGCTAACGCGAAAAACAATGCAGGCGTGAGCCGGTTAGCGGGAGAAGAGAGAGGGCTGCACGGGATTTGAGGGTTTTTTGACCGTTGGGAGCCGAACTAAACCAAAAAAAAAATTATTTTTCCTATATAATTATACCCCATTTCACCCATTTTTATACCAAAACTTCAAACCTTCACCCAAAATCAATTCATCTTCTCAACTTTTTTTTTTTAAAAATGGCTGGAAATTGGTACCAAAATCTTGATTCAGATTATCTTGACGATGATTTATGGTCGTCACCGCACCAACCGATGTTTTATTCGGAGCCGCAAGAATCATCCGGCTTTCAACCTTCCAACACACAACCGTCTCCTAACTTTGTTGTTCCGGAGACACAAGAATCACACGGTGAAGCTACGGGACCAAAAAGACGCGTCCACCGGAAAAAACAAGTTGCAACGGACGGGTCGGGACCGGCTTCGACTCCGAGGACGAAACTGAAAGCCACTCCGTGGTCATCGGATGAGAAGGAAGCCTTGTGTCGGGCTTGGATAGTCATTTCTGAGGATCGGCGTTGCGGTAATTGTTTTAACGTTTTTAAAAAGGATTTTTAATAAAAAAGTTAAATAAAAAAGTTAAATGGAAATCTAATTTATTTATTCATTTTGCAGCCGACTACCAAAAGAGCAAGATTTTTTGGACAAAGGTTAGGGAGACGTTCTACATGCTCGTTGGGAGTACAGAGCGGAACGCCGATATGATTTCGGGTCGGTGGTCCGAAATCAGAAAATTTGTCGGCTTGTTTACTAATTTTTTCAACAGGAACAGCGGTCGTATGAGACCAAGTGGCAGTGATGATTTGGCGGTTTACAATTTCACGGTCGAAGAGTGGAAGCAGGAGTGTTTGCGGAGGTATGGGATGGTGAAGACGTGGGACGATTTATTGTTGTGGGAGAGGTTGAAAAGGTGTTCCAAGTGGGTTGAGCTGGTGGCGCCGGATTTTGATGCGGAAGTAAGGGCGAAACGGACTAAAACTAGTTCGTCTGGAGCGTATAGCACTTCAACCGGGTCGGATTGCCGCGTTGGATTTGACCTAAACATTGCGGAGGAGGAAACGTCTTCACCGACGAGGAGGCGGCCATTGGGAAGGGACGCCAAGGGGAAAAAACCGGCTGAGGGGGAAGCCGTAAACATCGCCAATCTTGTTGAATCCCTCAATAAATTCAACAAAACCATGGAGGTGGTCTCTAATGACAAAAAGGAAAAAAGTCGAATGAGAGATTTGGACTTTCTTACTAGAGACTTCAGTAACCTAAATCCGGTCGATCAAATGCTAATGGAAAAGCAAAAGGAACGTATCCGAAAGAGGTTGATCGAAGAAGACCAAGCCGAAGAATAAGAATAATGTTTTTTTTAGTACTTTAATTTTTATTTTATTTTTAAGTATTAATGTGTGTTTTTTTAATAATTTATGAGTTTTTTTAATAATACGTTGTTTGAATATATTTATAAAAAATAAAAAAAAATTCGCTAGAGCCCCTGCTGGAGCCCCTCCACACCAGGGTCAGGGGCTCCAACGGGGGCTCCAACACCCCCCTTATCCAGTTTCTCTCTCTGCTACACGTCATAATATTATTGGTTGGAACCCCCATTAAAGCCCCCACACCCCTCAGCTTTAACAATATTTTAGTAGATAACTAAATTCTAAGACATGCATTTGCATCATTTTTACTCTATAAATCATGAAAATCAAATTCGATCATCTTATTATTTTACAGGTGATCTATTTAAAACACAACTTAAAGCATTTCCATTATTTCTACTCTACAAATCATGGCAATATTCACCTTCTCGTCCAATCTACGATTTTGGGTACACATAATATTTTTCCTTCGTTAATTATTTTACAGGTGTATATAGAGGAGAGATCTACTTAAAACGCACGCTATAACGCTAATATGAAAAACAAATTTTAACGATGGCCAAAATGTTTTTCCTATCATAATACTTAAATAAAAATCATCTAAAAGTATCAATTGATGCGTTTGTCTTCTATTAACTCAATCTAAATAGTTGATCATTATAAATAAATATAAAAAAAATTAATTTCTTAATTGATATCTCTGAACCAATGTTTTAAAAACTGGTTTTTTACTCGCATCGTATTGGGCTAAAAAATGGTACAACCGGTTGAACCGGGTTATACCTAGGGTTGGGTTGTACTTGAAAGAACCCGTGTTCTCTCACGAACAACTATATGTGGCTTTATCAAGAGTTACAAGCAGATATGGACTAAAGATTTTGATTCTTGATAAACAAAGTATATTAGCTAATACAACCACAAATGTAGTGTACAAGGAAATTTTTGCTTATTTTAAAATTTTTTGTGTAATGTTTGTTTTGTAATTTCTGTAATTTTAATATAACTTGTAGTTGTATTAACAATATATGATAATTGTGTTGTTAATTGTATTTTGGTTAATGTTTAAAGTTTATAATTTTCATCAATTCCCCATGTAATACACGGGACTCAAACAAGTAACTTTCATATATGTGTATTTTGAAAAGTTAGAAAAATGTTAAAATAAAAGGACCCAAAACCTAAGAAGTTTAAAACAGGACAATTGCATATAACGATGGGGGACTCTTTGCATATAACGAGAATGGATGTACCATGGGGGACTAAACACAACTATGTTGATTGTGGGGTGTTTGTTATGAGACACATTGAGACGTTTAAAGGTGAAAATACAAAGGAGTGGATCAGTGAATATGGGAGTGAAGAGGTTGACAAACGTGGACTAGTGTTAAGGAAACAAAAAGCAGAGCTTGAAGATCTTAGACGAAAATATATTGTGAAGCTTTTACTTAGCGATGTGAACGTGTCAAAGGATATGGTTTTAAATGATATGTTAGATTATCAGGGATTGTCTGCAACTACGAAAGAGAACATGGAAAAGACGGCGCCGAAGAGGATCTTGGATCGATTGAATCTAAGTTGAAGTTAATGAACAGTTTGTTTTAACGGGTATGAAATTTGTGAATGTTTTTTATGTTTGGTAAACTTCTTTTGATGAATGTGTTCTAGGCATGATTTAAAACATGACAATTGTACAAATATATATACTAGGTTATTAACTCGTGTATATATTAGTTTAGAATCCGTGTAATGCACAAGATGCTTAAAAGAGATACAATTAAGTTACAAAAATTAAATGATTAAATTTTAAAAACAAACTTATATTTTATCAAATTAAATGGTTTTATAAGTTCAAATTATATTTTTTAAAGGAATATTCATAAGAATACGTGGTGTATTCTCACACAATTTTTTCATAATTATGAAAAAGATCCACTTAGTAATTTTATAAGTTGTAATTATATTTTCTAATAAAATAACAATTTATAACAAAAAATGATAAGATGCTTTATTATAAATGACATAAAAAATATCATGCATAAGATTAGCATGAATAAAATGTGGCATTAGTATATTTTGCCGTATTGTAACCCGACCTGTTTTAGATTTAATAATGCATATATATATACACACACACACACACATACTAGGTTATTTGTGGGTTTCATTATGTGAGCATCTCGTGTATTACACGGGTTTTAAACTAGTATATATATACTAGGTTATCAACAGTGGCGGATCCAGGAATTTTTTTCAGGTGGTGCACAACTTTTAGATGATTCAATTTCATATAATCGGGTATAAAAAATTCCGGGTCGATTTGAGGTTCGGGTCGGTTAGATGGTTCGGGCAAAGTTCATTACATAATAAAAATACAATAATAAATTCCGGGTCCGTTTGAGGTTCGGGTCGGTTAGAAACCAAATTCACACAATTAACCTTACCTCAACAAAAAACATCCACCAACACCACCACTCTTATCTTTCCAACCATTTTAACACCCAACACTAACAACCATGATTTGAAATATACTATTCGTGACCACAAGCCATTAAAACTAAATTTAACAAATAACCTAACAATTAAGTAGTTAGCAATCAAGAACAATTAACAAGTCAAGAACAATTAACATTTAACAAATGAATGCAAACTTACCTTCAAAGTGGGAGGATTCGAGCAATCGAGCTTCGAGGAAGAGTAGAAGACAGGAGGAGAGGAAGGCAGGAGGTTGGAGAACGGCCGGAAAAACTGCGGTGGTGGTCGGGGAACGGCCGACGGGGAAGAGGGGACAGGGGAGATAGCAGGCGCCATTGTGTTTAGTGTCTGTGTGTTTTATTTTTGGACTAATAAAACCCTAAATGGGTTGTGCAGTAGTTAGTAAAAAGGAAGAGTTCAAGAAAAAAAGTTAAAAAATTATATGGAAATCCGGAATCGAACTTGTGACCTTCAAGTTACAAAACCAGCACCTTACCAGCTGGCCAAACGTTTCAAATGTTTTTAAGGTGGTTCCTTCCTAATTTATAAGGTGGTTCCTCTAATGTTTTATATATACAAATACATTATTATTTTGAAACTCGGGTGGTTCCGGGGAACCACCCATTTCTACTATAGATCCGCCCCTGGTTATCAACCCGTTTAAAAGATGACAATTGTACAATTGCATTACACGGGTTCATCAGTTCCCCATACATGACAATCTGAAACAACATAAAATGTATTCTAGGCATGATTTTTAAGACAATTGTATATTTAAAACTTTAGGGTGTTTTAAAGTTCATGTCTAAATACTTGTCATTTAAATAGTTATATACATGTCATCTTGATTGATGGTATGGTAAGATGATTAGGGTGTAAAGTAAAAGGTTTAAGGGTTCAATCTATGTGGCGTGCAACATTTAGTTGTTTAAAAAATAAAAAAATAGTTATATACATGTGTGTTTCCATAATTGCATGTCTTAAAAGAGTCGGCAGGACCAATTTTCTCTATATATGCATATTATTTTGAAATGTTGATTAAGATATATATTACTAAAACTCCATGAGATGATATGGATGATGTTATATATTCCGAAATATCAATGTTATTTTCAAATATATCGCTTTCAAATTAACAAGGGATGTTAGGTAGTTGCTAGCAATGCACAATAATGCTATTATCGGTCCATCTCGTTATCAGTATCTCACCAGTCGCAATCATGGTTGCTATCATAGATTAATCCTACTATCTACATTCATAAGCACGTATCTCGAATTCTTGGACATATGGGAACCAAAGTTAATGTTAGGAGAAAATTACTATTTGCATCTATATGGTTTGAAGGCGGAGTCACATTGAGTCCCTGAAAAAAATTTTGAACTGGTTGAATCCCTGTGGTTCTAAAAGTGACCCGAATGAGTCCCTCAGTCATCTTTTCATCCACAAAAAAGATGAAATTACCAGTATACCCTTTTATAAGATTTGTATGAGTCTCTGTGGTTTGTGTTCATGCTTAGTTTTAGTCCCTCATCGTAAATTTCACTTCAAATTATTAAAAAGCTAATCAAACCAAACTTTATTAAAAAAAACTAATAGAACCGAACTTTATTAAAATAACTAATCGAGCCAAAATT
Organism: Bidens hawaiensis; assembly: GCF_021521415.1. Taxonomy (NCBI): domain Eukaryota; kingdom Viridiplantae; phylum Streptophyta; class Magnoliopsida; order Asterales; family Asteraceae; genus Bidens; species Bidens hawaiensis. The sequence goes on along the minus strand of NW_027491999.1, from coordinate 254,050 downwards.
AAAAAAAAAAACTAATCAAACATAACCTTATTAAAATAACTAATTGAGCTAAACTTAATAAAAACTAATTGAATTGAACTTTATTCATCAAACCATTAATCCATCATCAATTTGATCTAAACTTGCTAATGTTGATTGAGGAATCGAGCTTCCATCATTCAACTTCATACGACGGCCCGTTAAAACAACTCTCGTGCCTTTTCAACTGTGGATTACAATTTCGAATTTCAGATTCGTACTACTCCATATGTATACACAATCATCCACTCAAATCACTTCACAGTTCACATTGTTTCTGCATAAACCACTAAAACCAATGCCCCTTTAATCAATCAATCACTATGGCTTTCCACATATAGACATTTTGTGCTTACTAAATTTATGGAGATCCACCAGCATCGGAGTTTGGAAATAGCCGGACACTTCGATTTCGCTATCGACAACGAAGAATCGTTCTTTGAGTTAGCGCTCACTAATTCCGTCGATAATAACGACTACGGTCACGGTTACGATTCTCCTAAAAACGAATCAAGGTCGAGCTTTAGGTTTTCATCACCAGATGAGGTTTATTTGAGCATTAAGATAACCATTTTCTCCCTTGAGTCACAGAGTATGAAAACGCCTTAATCGCCGGTCCGATTTGTTACGATAGCGTTTCAGAATGATAATCATAAGTTGGAATCAGAGTGTTGCTGATCGAGGCCAGTTTGTTTTTTTTCAGAAAAATAGTGTTCGTCACAGTGGTTTTGGTTTGAGGGCGGAGTGTGGTGAAAATACAACTTTGCTCCTCACTTTAACGGTTTTAATAGCGGAAAGATGATCGAGAGACTCGTTCGGGTCACTTTTAGAACCATAGGGATTCAATCAAGTTCAAAATTTTTTTCAGGGACTCAATATGACTCCGCCCTCAAACCACAGGGACGTAAATAGTAATTTTCTCTAATGTTCGAGCTAGTCATATTAACCTAAAACGGAAACCCAAAAAGATGGATTTATGGGTCTCTTTTCCTAACAAAATGTTTAAAAAAAAATGAAAAGGAAAAGAATACTCTATAAAGATGAAATTGAAGAGAGAAATAAATACCCATTCCAACCCGTTTTAGTTAATTAATAAATATCAATAACTCACAGGTTCATGAAGTAAACATAATACTAGGGTAAGGTTATAATAAAAAATATTTTTTTTTTAGAAAAGTTAAGAAATAATCTTATTTATTGATTTTATACTTGGATGGTTGAGATTAGTTTATGAGGAAATTAAAGTGAGAAATAATGGCAAGGGCATAAAAGAAATAGCACATTTGTTGACTATCGCTCCTCAGATGCAATGCACATGTTAATTTTCTCATCATTTTAAAACGTCAATAGCTTTTTTATATAACATTTTTTCTTTTAAAAAAAAAATTACCATAATCACGAGCGTTTTTTTATTTTTAATATGAATAAAGGAATTCCATTGCATTTTTTTGTTATTGGTTAATATAGAAAGTTTGTTTTTTTTTCTTTTTATGTTTCAACGGTCAAATGCACCCCCCCCCCCCAAAGAATTCCCACCCAACGTTCCAATTCAACCCAGGAGAGTCGACTCGCCGCCGCTCACTTGCAAGGGCAGTCGCGTCGGGATGTTGCAGTGTGTGCGGCCTACGTGGCTCACGCCATGCCGTTCGTGGCTCCACTCGCAGGCCACAACGGATGGTCTTACGTGGATCAAGCTTGTTTTAATCAACATGATTTTTTTTATATGATGGGTATTTTAGATGAGGGTAAAGTTAAAATACAAAATACAACAAAAATGAGAAGGGTGAGAAGTAATTTGATTCATTGATCTTAGATTTAGATTGTGGAGATTAATTTAAGAATAAAAATTGATGAGAATGGCATTAAGGTAATAACCACTTATGATTACTTTCTCTCTTCACATGCAAAACACATGTCAATTCCCCCATCATTTTAAAACATTCATAACCTTTTCATACGATATATTTTTAAAAGAAAAATCACCATAATAACAAGCGTTTTTTATCTTTAATATGAATATCATATTGTGATATAAAAATAAAAGAAAATAGTGGATTTTTTTATATTGTGTTATTTGGTTGTTCATTGTATTTTTTAATTGGGTTTTTTTATGCCTTGTGTTATAATTTTTGATTATTGTGTTTTTCAATTGTTACTCATATTAAAGATAAAAATTAAAACAAAGATTACGTCATTGTGTCTTTTTGTTCGTCATTGTGCCTTGTGCTCAACATTTATCTTTCTACTTATCATTATGTTGTAGTCATTATGAAATACTTTAATGGTATTTTGTTCGGGATTGACATGTGCCATTCACTTAATTTGAGAAAATTAGTATTACGTTCATTGTGTATTACGTTCAAGTCATTGTGTAATATGTAGTTTTCATTATGTTTTATGTTTCAGGTCATTGTGTTATATGTATTCACCATTGTTTCTTACGTTTCAAGTTATTGTGTTATATGTATTCATCATGTGTTTTTACGTTTAAGGTTATCGTGTAATTGTGTTTTAGGTATTAAATAATTTGTTGTTATTTTATAATTATATTTACATATTATATTACATAACGGTGGTATTAGTATTTAAAAAAACACAATGATGAGTTGAAAGACACAATGACAAGAAAAAGTCAATAACAAACAAAAAGAAAGACCCAATGATGAAAAAAGACACAATGGTATGCAAAAAGAAACAATGGCGTAATTGTTTTTTTAATTTTTATATAACAAAATGATACTCATACCAAAGATAAAAAGACGTTTGTTGTTATGGTGAATTTTCTTTTTTAAAAAAATATCATATGAAAAAGTTATAGCCGTTTTAAAATGACGGGGAAATTAAAATGTGACTTGCATTTTAAGAGAGAAAATATGTACTATTTTTTTATACCCTTTTTTAATTTAGTCATCACTTGACACACGTGACATGTCAATTAATTATGATTTCTCACACTTCTCATTTTTATTGGCCTTTACAGAATACCTCACCTCTTTTAAGTAAAATCCTAACCAAGGATACTTTGTTCAAGAGGGGATTACCATGAAGTCAATGTTGTGCCATTATATGAAAACTATGAGCAAACTGTTCACTTGTTACTAAGCTCCGAGGTGGACACTTTAGTATGGACACAGATATACTACCGGTGCAAAACTTCTTTGTTAGGAGTCACTTCTCACGAGACGTTCTTCAAATAGTAAAATACGCTTCCTCTACATAAACTAAGAACAAGATTCTACATGTTATCTAACTAAATGCATTAGGGGGTCTTTGGCGTTCAAGAAACGATTAAGTATTCAATAACATGCATTTTTGTCCTTTCAGTAATTTGGAAGAAACTAAAATCTTGAGTTTCCTTTGAATTGTCAATAAGCAATAAGTTTTTTTACATAGATTGGAATGGGATTTCAGTGTTTGATATGTTGTAGTGATTTTAGGGACTAACATCTTGCAAGGCTAATCGTGTTTTGTAATATTGCTTGTAATCAGCAAAGTTCATTAAAATAAAGATCCAGTAGACTCGTACACCAAGCCCATACCTCAAGGAAGACACAAGGAGCATATGCAACAAGGCTTAGACTATGTGTTGAAGAGCTAGTTATCGCGTTACGTTACTATCACGTAGGCAGTGGAGTTTTTAACCTAACTAGCGTGTTGTGGGTTAACTTGACTTAACTAACATTTAAAATAAAAGAAAACAATTAAAAAGTAAATAAATATGTGTGTTTGTGTGTGTGTATAAATATGATTAGTGAGTTTGAAGTGGATCCTATCCACCAAGAGGGTATAACGCTACTATTGACATATCGCATAGGCCAAAAGGGGTTGGGCACCATTATGGTGATTATAGCGTTGTGGAATGGCAGTGTTATTGATGCAGTTTGAAAGCGATCAATGGCTCAAGAAACTCATTATAATCAAAGACGATAAAAGCGAACCAAAGGTTCTAAGAACAAAGTTCTTTTATAATAAACTCAATCAAAAATTGAAAAACTAAATAACATTGAACTCTATTTATACTAAATAACTATCTTACTAAACAAGAAAGATAAATATTAGGTTACCGGAATTTTAAACAAATAATAAAAGATATTAAAAATCTGAATTCAAATAAGGGGATATTCTGCATCACACTTCCCGTCTTCAAAAAAAACCCGTCCTCGAGTTTTGCCTACGATCCAAAGCCACCTGGATCGAAAGGAACATCAACCAGATTCTTATCAACAACCTTTCTAAATAGTTCAACTTCTCAGATTGGCTTGCTTAGCTCTGCACTTGTACCACCTGGGACTATTGGATCACCATTATTTTTTGCAGAAAGCATATCTTTGGTATCGAAAACACCAATCTTTTCCATCAGTTCAAACTTCAGATTTGTACGGGATACTGTAATGTGATTCATAAAATTAAAACATTCCAATCTTAACTGTTGAGATTTTTGGCTCATCCAAGTAAGGTGCAGGACCATCTTTAGCCACTATATCACCACCCTTGACCCCCGTTGCCAACAATGAGCGTTGTTCCAAACGCCGTTAAAAAGAAAAAAAAAATGTATCTTCATGATTTTGATTTTGGAGTGCCATACCTCTTAAAATTCAGCGGTTCTCTCATGATATCCTCGATGTAAAGCTGCGTATTGATTTGCTGCAACTTTGATGATGCTTTTTGGTATCCACTTAAGGGTTTGTACGCTAGGCATGAAAAGTAGTACCTTTTTATATGGAAGAGTGTGACAATGATGATAGATTTTAGTGTTTGGAATCAAATTAGCAAGGGAGACAAGGGTAGTGGGTGTTTGGTTTGAATGCCTAAAAGCTAACAAGGTGGACTCCATTCCTTTTTTCCATTTTTATTTTTAACTTATCATGTGTTTATCGTTTTCTATTATTTTTAATTTTTAACAGCCACACGTATTTTATTAAAACCCAAACTCCACCTGGGAGCGACTAAGGAAAGGTACCACTAGTTCTGACTTCTGAGCCTCTAAGGTGTATGATTATTGTACCTTTGTTTGCTATTAATAAGATTGATTGATAGATTAGCTAATTTAGTTGATGAGCCAAACACGGATCATACTGATCTCATCCGTATTTAAGACATCTAACATAACTTCCTTAAAACAATAGAACATGAAAACACGCCTTGCGCAACTCGTTTATCTATCGTTTAACTAGGTTGTAGTCCAATTATAAACATATAAAACTAGTTGTACATAGGTTAAAAAGATCTTTAACATTTTTTAACTTTTAATATTAGAAAAATGGGTAGAACAACCCAGTTACAACTCATAACTCGTTACTCACATAAGTTAGACATGTTAACGCAAACATGACATATTTATCAAACGAGTTAAGTTATATACGTATTAGATTAGTGCTTTGTTCTATACCGATGATGTGAATTATGACTGTGCAATCCCGTGTATACATTAATTAATTCTATCTAGTTATCTACGTCTAAACATTTAAAAGACCACCATGCTCATGGCTAGCTGTTAGAGATATCGAATTTAATCGTGATAGATATTCTCAAGTGATTCAAGCTCACAAAATTAAATCTTTGTAAACCATACTCAAGGTTTCACTATAATGAGTCTAATCTATCGATAAGGATTGATTCGACGCATAAATCCGTTGGTGATGATTATATTAGGTAGCTATGAATATAACTTTGTTAGATGAAACATCAGTTTCATTACAGGAATATAAACATAACTCGAAAACGAAAGAAAATCAAACCTAATTAATGAAATTAGGGTTTGCAATTATCAATAGAATTTTCAAAATAAAATAAAAGAATGATTTAGTAATTATAGAAATAAAATTAATAAGATGATATAATTTGATTAATTGAAATATGAACTAATTATATATAATGACGATGACTAATTAATATCGAAATGTTTGCCTGCAAGCATGACAAGTAATCTCCATACAACTCGAATCAATCCGACGAGTCGCTCTTTCCTTCATCTTCTCCACTCGCGCAACGTCCTCACGTGCACGCTTCCACATGTGGCGTGCACGTGAGAATTCTGATTGCGCGAGTTCCATTTCTCGCTTAGTCATCTCCTTCACACGCTCCGCGTATGCTTTCTCCATTGCCGCTATCCGTACTTGATCCGCCGCTTGCCATTTCACTGCCTCAATCCGTCCGTTTTCAGAATCCGCCGGCCGGAGACTAATCGATAGCTGCAAGTCGAGCGATGGAGCGTTATCCGATCGGTATCGAAGCGAATCGGACGGCCACGGAGAGTCACGTGAGTATTTTCCGACTGCGTACGGCGGCGTAGGGAGGAGCTGCAGTTCTTTGTGATCATCATCTTCCATTGTTAGAGAGAGAAACTTAAAATGAAAATTGTAAGTGTGTGACAATGAAGGTGGCAAATGGGGTTTTGGTCTTTATAAACCCTTTTTTCTGATAGGTGAAATTACGAAAGTACCCCTAGTGGCCATGCAAATTGCAAAATGACAGCCGACTAATAATTGGGATTGACGGATGTGCCCTTGATGAGGGTGGGTGTTGGAAGGGTATTTTGGTCAAATTGGGTGAGAGGGTAAATGTCCGTTGTACTGGGATAGGGTTGAAGAAACGGATCGCGTTATTTGGCAATAAGTGGTTTGTTATGCTTACTTTAATGATACTTTAGTTACAAGAAAGGAATTGTCTTCTAATTTGATTTAATCTTATGTTTATTTGTCTATATTCTTAAAAAACAAGCTAAACCAAGTATGAAGGTACCTTTAGACAGGATTTGGATTATATAGAATAAGAATAATGAAACAAACTTGGTAAGATGCATATTATTGATTAGCTATGTGATGATATATTGAAAATAAAGAATAGTTAATCAAATTATATCATTCGTTATTATAGAGGTAATTAAAATAAACTCGAAGTAATATACTTTATTCAAAACTTTCTTCAGTCAGAGTGGGAGAAAGTTAAAAGCTCACAATGAATATAGGAAGAGCATACTAGTTTTTAAAAACAAAAAAGAATAAAGAACAAATGCTTTTATTGACTTTCTTGTGCCGACTGGTTTCTTTCCTTGTCTTTGAATGTAATCAGTTCATTTTTAGCTTCAACCATCAGCTTTCACGTTCTCATTTTCTTTTCGCTTCAGCATCTGCAACTCTAAGCAGATTTGATCTTGATCTACCTGTCCATGTATAGCTGCACACAACTTAGAACGATAAGATTCGTTCACAGACCCTCTTGAGGTCAAGAAGATATCGTTCATAGGCCCTCCCAATTTCAGTCCCTCGACTTGTAAATGATTTGTTTAAGTTCTAGATTTCCAACGAACTTTGCATGAACGACCTTGACAACAAAACACATGATTTTGAATTAAACAAAGTTTAACAAAATATGTACGAACATAATACAAATTTAAAATCTTTTTGGTATTTTCATATATTTTAAATATAACAAAAATATATACATAACATTTTGAAGTTGAAACTAAAATAAAACAAAATCAAAATAAAAAATAAAAGATAGGAGTAAAGATGAAATTAATATTATATATTAATAATATTTACAGAATTTTCTAACGATTTTAATATTTTTGTGAGAAAGATCACAACATGGAATCATATTGATTTGCAAAGCTCTAGATCGCGTTTTCATTTTGATATTATTATGTCACAATTTCATCACCGACTGTAGATATCGTCAATTTGTTTAACCTGACAAGTGTTTTGATGCCAAAGTGATACGTTTAAAGTACAATTAGGCACGGTGCTTATGTGGTCCCCACTTAATCAGACATGTTACTGATTTCATCATATCTCGGGCTTACTTTGTGTTGACATATCACCTCAACTTGACTTAAACCTTTCTTATTTGATCACAGTACTCTTATTAACATACTTGACACTTTATGCTTTATTTTTTACACACTCGACTCAATCTAGAAAGATTAAAAGAAAGTAGAAGATTCAGAGCCTTAACAATCAGGTATTGTATGACTACAAACAGAGAAAGTCCAAGGCTTGAATCAAAATAAATGAAGAAATAAAACAGAAGTTAAAATCCTAAGATATACTCTTTTTCTTGATTTTTCTTTTGTTTTTCTGTTTTCTGTTTTCTTTTTCTTTTCTTGACTCAAAGAAAAATTAAAAATTGACACATATTTCTTAAGACAACTGTGATCAAGTAAAGAGAGGTTTGGGTATGACATGTATAATTATATTTCTGCCTTCATGAATATGACTTCACGGAATCATGCAACCGCTTCATAATTGTATATCCACTAGTACCGGCAGAAATTTAGATTTATAACACCCGACACTTGTTTGTTTGTCAAGCCTATCTACACATCTGTGAGTGATTTTGTAGACTTTTGATCTACTCTTTTCATGCGCTAGGATCATTGCATATCAATGTACTATCATTTTCCAATTGTCGGATCAATTTCTCAAAATTTGAAAATTTTAATTATCCGACTCCCTCTAAGCAGGAGCTCCTTCTAAACGGGACAATTCCTTTTAGATTTTCTTAAAAGTAATATAAAATCTTTTTGGTAAATCTAATGATTTGTTTTTGCTTTTCTTAAGATGAATTGAAAATCTTTTTGGTAAGTTAAACTTAACTCATTTTCTCCCTTTAAAATTGTGACATATTTGAAAAATATTTATAATTTTAAAACAAAAAGATTGATAGGTTGTTTTAATCAAAATTGATCATGCAGAGCGATTCGACCAGAAATTCAAATCGGGCATGATCAATGGCTTTAGTGAAAAGGTCAGCAAAGTTGTTGTCAGATAGACTATCTTAAGCATGCATTATCACATTGTATAACAAAGTTGAAGAGATTCAAACCAAGATCCAACAACTGATGATGGATCAATCACTTGAGAGAAGCAGTTGGACGAGGTTGGTTTGACAAACGCTCGAAAAGTTGTTGTTGAACCATTTAAACAAGGCTTCCCTTCCATGAAATTTGTCCTCCCATGTCGCTTATAAAAGACTTGAATCCGCCATCAAATGGTTTAGCATCAAATAGCAAGGGTTCGTCTCCCATCATATGCCGGGTGCAATCACTATCTAAGTACCTAATACTATTGATAGTCCTCCTTGATTGGCCCTGCATGCACTAAGCATTCAAATAGATATGGGTTTCTGGGATACTTTCTTCCCAGGAAGGTCAACCGTAAATCGACCAAACTTAATTTTATTTCCTGAAAACCATTTATTTCTTGTAGGTCCTCTAGATGGATCTCAAGACTTGACTCGGATCAATCCGTGTTGTTGGTTAGCGGAAATCACTAACGACAATCGGATCTTAGTTTTGTTTAGTTTATTTGCTTGAAGATAAGAGAGAAGAAGAAGTTAGAGAGAAACTTTTTTATTTTCAAAGGAGTTGTGAAAAGGGTTGTTGGAGTTTGAGTTCTTATGAAGAATTGAGTAAAGTGACCCTTATATAGGGTCCCTATTTCTCCAAAGTTTACAAAATAAACGTACCGAGTACGTACTACACCGACCAAAAGCAAACCATAAAGACATACACAATCCGTATAACAATATATAAAATTGACCCTACAGAAACAAAGTCGTCTCATTGGGGGGGGGGGGGGTTGACAGTGGGTGAAGAGTGTCGATGATAAACAAATATCTGGCGCCAATACAACGGTTGAGGGAAAGAAGAGGGCTGGAACCATATATAATTACAAATGGAATACAATGAAGTATATTCTTATGAAGAAAAACTAATCAGAATAGAAAACTTATTTCCGACTCATTAGCTTATAATCAAACAAACAGTAGCTAGAGAAGTGTCATGATTTAAGTGGTCGGGCAGTCTGGCTTGATCTTATTTTCAAAATATTAGTTTTTGTATTATTGTGTATGATACATCGTAGCACAAGAAATAGTGAATCAAGAAGCGTATGCATTTCAAATGTTTTTGTCGAGTACGTGTCATATATGTTTTGTTTGTTTGTAATGTTTTTTTCCTATCATTTTTATCCTCCACAAGAGAAGCATTTTTGTACAATTAATAATCATGACCGGATATATATCATTTAAAAAGATTGTGCCCAAATGAATATAACTATACATTCCGGTTTTGATCAATAATCAAAAAATTTTCCATAAAATGTGATATATGGCAACTACTCAATTAGTATCCCTTCTTACACTTGCAATCAACAACACCAATTCTCATTATGCAATTAACCCTTTTAAAGTATAGGTTAATTTCAAATTTATGTTCAAGCTTTCTGGCAGTTTTATGTCATTCAACGGTAGTCCACTCGATCTTTCAGCTCCACCACCAACACTATGTTTTGTTCAAAAGCGATCCTAATATGAATTGTACATTTTTTTTTCTTCTTGTAAAGGGTTCCCCTCTTTTGTGGTAACTAAATTGAAGCGATCGACTAATTTTTCTTTGTTATGATGGTCCTTGACTCTTTGGTTGAATTCTTCACAATTTACTAAGGAATTTTAAATTCTTTTACTTTAAGAAATTTAAGAGAATTATTCCAATTCTAATTTCAATTTATTTTCCAACCAAATATACTGTCTCATAATAAAGACCTATTCAAAGTTTGACCAAACTTGTACACTGTAGATTTCTACTCCATTGAATTAATCCAGCAAATCCCAACAAACCAAATGCTCCTTACATATATATTCTATTTTCGGGTTCAATAGAACCTTGGCAACTTTCCAACGACCCTTATCAACCGACAACCGTGGTTTTGTTTAAGTCAATAAAGTTTGCCGCTGCACCTTGCATGTTTGCACCTCTAAATTACATCTTGTTTTCTTAATGTATATTTGGATTTCGATTTGGATTTTTAGATGTTATTCTTTTATTTGAGATAGAGAAACAACACGTATGTTATATTTTTACAATATTTTGTGAAAATTATGATGATTTTAAGTTTTAAATATACTAGAAGTTTGGTATATGAATCTTCCTTTATTTTCCAATGTAGCAGCCCACTTTTGGTATCAATGTATCATAGTACTTTTGACAACTGAAACTTCGTATATACGTCAACCTGGATGATGGAATATACAATGTCGATTAAATATTTAAATCATAAATATTTGATTTTATACCGTTCATTTATTTATTGATTAACAACTAGACTTTACTAATTGAAGTCTAATTGGTCCAGATAGCTCTATGGTTTTTCTTATGGGAGGTTGTGAGTTCAAGTCTCGCATGTAACATTTTGTTCTAGGTTGAGTCAGAGGGTGTTCCCAATTATTGGTTTACTCCTTAATAGGTGGACCGGTTCATCACGTGCTGATCCCTGGTGTCCAGACCTTCATCGTTAAAATAATGTAGTAAACAATTAAGTTTGTGTTCATATACATTAAAAAACTGAACCGATGAACATTCATTTAAATAAAGGTGACAATTAGTGAAAACATAGAAATGTCTTTATTTGTGGGGCTTGAATTGTCGGGTCGGGCCTTTTGCAAGCAAAAAAGCGATAGTCATCGTTGTGATCAGTGGCTTGGCACGTGGGTTGCCATATGGTGATGATGGATTCGGGTCGAAATATGAATCCCCACTTGGGTCAGGTAGATGTGGACCCCACCCGAGCTTTTTTATAGATCCAACATCATATGTGCTGAAAGATCTCCTAACACGTGCACTACCCATGCCTCTTTCTTTCAACTTTGCATTATACAGAGAACATTTTCAGTACCACTTTAGATTGTACCAATATTGAATTCGGTGCCGATTTAATACCATCGCTGGTACTGAATCGTTATCAAATTTTAAGTTTTCGGTATCGGTATAGTATCGGTACAGTTCGGTATAGTACCGATAATTTTCGAATTTTACACAAAATACCAGTACCGAATTGAACCGATACCGATACTGTATCGGTACCAATACCGATACCAAATATTTGGGATCTTTGAGATTGGGATTTTCATAATCGGTATCAGTTGATACTAATACCATCTTGTACTCATCCCAACTTTGCATAGTGCTTTCTTTCAATTGATTAATAGACTATAAAAATTGCATTTTACATTTTTGCTTTCAAAGGCAATTTGGATTACTGACGGACCACTGATTCATCTGATCATTTCGTAAATTAATCCCCAACTGAAGACCATCTTCAGAAGAAAACTCATTATAGGTAAGAAAACCTTTTAGTCCACCCTGAAATCTTTTATTTTTTGTTCTTTTAGTTAAATGTGGGATTTACACCAAGACTCCCCTTATGGGATAAGCAGATCATTGACATAATGTAAAATAAATTTTACATAACCAACGTTATATATATATATATATTTTTGGAAAGACCAATATATTAAAAAATGAAAAACGATAACTTGCAAGTAACAACTAACAAGAGCCTTTACAAATGAGACTATGTGGTGTGGTTGAAGCCACTATCAAGATTCATGCTATCATATTGTGTCACATGGCACTGACTGAACCTAAACATTCACCCCTTGTCGTTCGCGCCACAGTTCGCTTGAGCCCGTTGTGGTCCGCTAGCCATTCGCGCCACCGACCCCTTCACTTTTTTGCCTATCGCAGCCACTAGCCTGCTTGCAGAGGCCGTTCGCAGTAGCTGCTAAATCCAGGTACGTGGCTTGGCTAGTTCGCGGTTGTGTTCACTGCTCACAATACAGAGCCTAAGAAACAACTAGACAAGAGGAAACAAAACACAAGCAACCAAGCAATTACAATGGAAAGTTAACAAAGTCGAATTTGCACCAATCTTCCCAATCGACACACGATTTTCAACTCCTATTTGTTACTGGTAAGAAAGAGGTTGCTCTGATATCAATCACCACTCTCTCCGCCAAGACCGAAATCTTTTAAAAGATTTTGTTGTTACTCGTTCTCCAAATAATCCAACACTGTCATCATAGATATAGCTTGTATTAACAAGCATTCCTCCCTCTTCCTTTTTGACCTTACCGGATAGTCTAGCAAGTCTTTCACCGAATCAAAGTTGGACAAAGCCGGTACCTTGGCCCATTTGTAAATTAATGACCATATCCACTTGGCAACTCGACAATGTAGTGCTCCGATGATTCCAAGAATAGACCACAAAGTTCATAAATGTCATCACCAACATTTATACCTAGATACAATGAGGCTTTTTTTTAGAGATTCTATCAAGTAATAATCTTCATATGAAACAATTAACCGTGATCGGAACCGAATTCAACCAAAAGTTCATCTCGATCACCAGATGCTTTATGTTATCCACCTCCCACCTTAAGCTTTTGACAATGAAAATATCTTCCTTACCCTTCATGTCATTTCACAGCCAATTATTTAGGCCCATATTCATCATAGCAGAGAAGATTAAATCAAATTTACTTTCTCTTTGAATTCTCCTAATTTAGGTTCCATTCTTCATCTCCAAAACCATTTTAATTCATTATTTACCAAACAATAACAATCTTTGACCAAAATGTCCACCAAAGCAAACAATGAAGGAAACACAATTTTTAACAAACTGTCACCTATCCAACGATCTAACCAAAACTGAGTTTTATCTCCTAAACCCAACTTCACTCGTAACCGGTCAATCATTTTCTAAATGCAAAATAAGAGCAGACATATGTGCCATTGTTTTAAAAAGATAATAGAATTCATAAGTCGATTATAACGACAAGTTGAGAAAGAGCCGAAAAAATAAGTTGTTGGGAAGTATTTGTCTCATGGATGGTGCACTGAAATTCCATGATAAAGGCTTTACTTAATAAAAATTAAAGGCGGAGAATTGGTCGTTGAGATTTTTATTTTATTTATTCAAGTAATTTTTAATATCATTTATGCCTAAAAATTTTGTATTATATTAAGATGCTAATTTATGCCTAAAAGATGAGTAGAAATGGTTCTTTGAAAATAATGGTACCTTTCTCCACCAAATCGTGTCGTTCGGGATTTGTTAAATGGGAGTACTACAAATAATGAGTTTGTTATGGATTGAAACCATACCTTTAAAGGTAAATTTGTTTGAATGGAATGCGTAAATAGGTAAAACCGTAACATCAAATGAACTATATTAACGTGGCCGAGGCAATTGAAGGAATTATTGTATGCCTCTATGTGAAGACGCATAGGAATCGGTGGAACATGCTTTAATATAGCGTAAGTTATTTGGCAATTCATAAGTAGTTAGTGCAGTATTCCTTGGTTTACGCTTTCGATGTAAGAGACCTTCTCAAAGAACTGTTAAACGTAAGGCCCCTAGAAGGTAAGAAGAAAGTTATCAATCATTCTCATGGCATGTTGGTGTTCGTGGAATACAAGGAATGATACATTGTTCAACAAAACGAGAGTATCAATCAATAGGTTAAAAGCAGACATAAAAACGGTTCTCTTTCTAAGGGTGAAAAATATGAGAAAAATGGTGAGTCTTGAATGAAAAGATTGATATGATACAAGCAAATCGATATGAAATGTTACAAATCAAGTATGCTTAATACCCGGTTCTGGGTATGGAACCAGGTTCGATTATGATCAGGTATTGAAAGAAACCGGGTAGGGTTTGGCCATTCGGGCATGGGTATTGAGAAGAAAAACCATACCCTATTACTCACATAGGGTATAATCTGGTTCGAATATAACTAGGTATGAGCCTGGGTATTAATGCTCGGTTCTAAAAAGGATTTTTTTTAAACACAAAATGAATTTATTTAAAAATTAAATTTGGTTTTTAATTTGTAAAATAATTAAAATTGATTACAATAACATAATTGATTCAAGTAAAAATTATTTGCTCTATGATATGAATATAAAAAAAATAGACATAGAAGTTCTAAAGTAAACTTAAAAAAGTATACTTTAAAAACTATACAGGTGTGAACGCGAAAGAAACCGTAAGAACGTCACAATTATATGTACAAATTAATAAGCATGGAGTAAATATCATTATCCGTCTTGCTTGCGGCGTGCGCACATATAACGTTTTTATATATATGTGTGGGTCCTCGGAAGGGGGTGTGTGTGTGGGGGGAGTGAAATTGTACCAATTTTGATATTGTTTTACTAATTTCATGAAAATAACGTTAAAAAGTGGCTAAAGGTTAATCGTGCATCATATGGTAGCGTTGCTAGCCGAAAGACAAGAGTGCATGCACCAATCAAGTGATGTCTCGATGGTTGAGTGCTATGCTATGTGCCTTATGTCTAAGGCTTGATGCAAAACTACTATCGAGTCAAGGGTTTCACCGGAAGCAGCATCTCTATTCATACAGGGTAGAGGTAAGATTGTCTGCATTTTACCCTAATACGCTACCATAGTTTTGCTATTGATGGAATTTACCGAGTATGATGATGAAGATGATGTCGAGTAAATACCATTATGCACAATTTAAAGTGAACAGTAAATATGAACACTTATTAATATATAAATTTTTAAGTAATATTTAAGCACGTCTTTTGAATAAAGTGTATGTTGATTTTAAACATAAGCTTGTTAATTTGAAATAATTTTTATTAGTACTAAATATGTATACTCGACAAGATCTTATTACCAACAAATCATATGTTTTCAATGGCAATTAACACATTCTTAATGAACTTTAGTGTACTTTAAAAACCTATTTTCCTTTTAGAAAGTTAGATTTTATTTGATTATATGTAAAAGGAAATGGGGTTAATAATGTGCATGGATGTGTTCCTAGACAACATGATTAATTTTATTTTGTGGTCCATTCTTCCAACATGCAATTTTTCATTGTATTTGGCTTTGCTCTCTAGTTTAAAAATATCATTGTACCTTTCTTTTCAGAAAAAAATATTATGTTTAAGAGAACATTAATTTAAAAGGTTTTTTTTATCAAATTAAATAAAAGCGATAATAATATATTTAGGTAGTTTTTGGTATGCATGAATGACAGTAGAAATGAAAAAAGTGGTGTATGGTTGCTCAAGGGAATGAAATCATCCGTTACACATGGAATCCCATTCCATCAAAACCATTCCTTCCCACCCCCTTCTTTTTTTTCATTTCATTCTTCCTTCACCCTACTTTCTCAACAGCACCACCACCTAACAACCACTACCATCGGCACCACCACCGCTGCCACCACCATTTTCGTCGCCAGAGCTACCACCGTCACCATTGTAGGGTTTTTTTTTTTTTTTTTTTTTTTTTTTTGGGTTTAAAAAGTATTTTGAGCTATGAGTGTTTTTATTATTTATGTTTCGTTTCTACAATTTTTTTGGATATCAAACAATAAAAATTAATAACTGATTTCATTCCTATAGGTTAACCAAACAAGACAAAGGAATGGTAATGATCAATTTCATTCTCTTGTCTATTCCATTCATTCTCCCATTCCATTCCCGCTTTATTCCATTACCTTCATCCAAACATACCCTGAGTGTTCGGATTAACTTCAAATGGTTATTAGCATGACTAGTTTACAAATAACTAAAGTACTCATTATTAGTGTTTTTAAATTAGATTAATTATTATTACTATTTTTTATCTTTTGTATTGTAACTATTCTAGTTTAAAAATATAAAATAATAAATGACCATAAATGAAACAATTGGGTCTCAATAAAGGTCAATTTATTTGGTTGGGGATTATAATTGAATAGGTTACCAACATGGGACAATTTACCAAGTCAGGCTAATATAATGTCATCTCCACTCTGTCCTATTAAGCAAGCGAAACTACTCTTGACTCTTGAGTAACTTTAAGCAATGGTCTAGGCTTGCTTCGATCCCGTCGTCTTCAATTCAAGACCTCATATGTTGCATCCTAACGAAAAAAAGTGCAAATTAATACGTACGTGGAATTTTCTTAATCACACTTTGGTGTATTTGGTTATCCTGAAATGCAGGGGCGAAGGTTAGTGAGGGCCCAGGCCCCTTGTTTTTTACGCAGTGGTGTAAATCTACCTATTTTCGCCCGAATGTTTTTTTACATAGTGTAAATTTATTTGTTTTCGACTTAAAATTTGAGCCCCCCCTCCCCCCCGGGCGAACTCGTCCAAGCTTCGCCACTACTGAAATGAAAGGTATTCCAAGGCAAGAGGAGTTATTCTTCCACGATATTTGAACTTTGAAGACATCAACACATTACACATTGGAACCTTCAGGTTCTTTTGCCACTTTAATCCAAAAGGTTTTCTTTTTTTTTTTTCCTCCTCTTCATGTTTCACGAGTCTTTTCATTTTCATTCAAATTGATAACTTTGTCTATTTTCCTACTTTTAACTCTTTTCCCATATGATCTCTGATCTCTCAATGTAAAGCAAGTTATTATGGACTAGACTTATACTAATCCATCAACGGTGACTATCAACAAAAATTCAAATAATGACCTCGCTAAAAGCCCAATAAGCTAAACCTATATTGTTCATCAAATCAACATGAGGCCCAAGTGCGGCCTACAAAGAAGGATATGGTCCATTGGTCACAGACTTTACCCTTTACAGTATATGACATACAAAATTATCAATTTCTCTCATTTATATGGTTGAGAGGTGCTCAACAATAATTATCTTATTTGGTAGGGCTTCTTGCCTCTTCTAAATACACTTCATTCTAAAATTTATTTTCTTGAAATAAATTAGACTATTAGTATGTAAACTAATATGACTTTTAACTTAAATCTCAAGACTTTGATCATTAATAGATTCTAATCTTTCATATTTTATTAGACAGGAAAAAAAAACTTCAATCTATTTAAACGGGGTAAATCTGATAGATTTTAATTTTTCATAATAAAATAACAATAAGAAAAAAAAACTAATGTAAACTATCACACTTAGTAGAGGTTCTTGCCTTCTAGGGGAAGGCCCTGAGTTTTAATCCAGACTTTGGCGGACCCAAAGAAAAATTTCACAAGGTCAAAGATGCCAAAATTTCGCTAGAGTCTGTTGAGATTTTAACATATATATGTCTTTAAAAATAGTTTCACATGGGCCGCCAACCACTACATTTATATAGACCCAGAAAATATGCTTATGTATATAGGAGTTTTGAGAGTTTTGTGAAGATGATAATATATCTATAATATATATAAATGAAAGCCCCAAAATCTTACGTGTCGCGATGTGGTCGCTTCTTTCTTTTATGAAAGCCACCAGATTGCTTGATTTTTAAATAGAGGTTTTTCATTGATTTAACCCAAATTTATGGGTATGGGTCTTACCAAAACCAGATAGCTCGTAAACGGGTTATAACATCTCATTAAATTAAAAATTAATCTTACCACTTATTTGATATGAAAATCCTATAAAATAGGGATATACTAAAATTTAATATCCAACAGAAAAAGTATATTATTTACTAAAAATTAATATCTTATTTTATTTAAAAAAAGATATTATTTATAATTAAGAAACAATTTTATAATAAAGAAAATAAACGGGTAATGGGTATCATTAAACCCAGATAGCTTTTAAACCGGATTATAACATATCATTTATTTGTAAAACCATTTTATCATCAAACCTCAAGTATATTAATTATTAACTTTCTTACAATAAATAAAATTAAAATCCAAATATATATATATATAGTGAACGAATAATATAAAACAACCCCCGTAATACAGGGGATAAAATCTAGTAAAATGTAATTTTACAAGATAAATAAAATAAAATTATTAACTTTCTTACAATAAATAAAATTAAAATCCAAATATATATATATATATATATAGTGAACGAATAATATAAAACAACCCCCCGTAATACTGGGGATAAATAAAATAAAATAAAACCTCAAGTATATTAATTATTAACTTTCTTACAATAAATAAAATTAAAATCCAAATATATATATATATATATATTATATATATAGTGAACGAATAATATAAAACAACCTCGTAATACAGGGGATAAAATCTAGTAAAATGTAATTTTGAAGTTTAACAGTTAAAAGTATATTTTATTAAAATATTCAATGGGTTGACTAGGATATTTGGATACACACAACACCAACTCCCACCAACTTTTCGTGATAAACTTAAAAGAGATGTGCATACCATGACATAGGATTAGCTACAAGCTTCACGAAATGAAAGGAATCATTTGGTGGACCATCACCTTAATCGATATCTTTCATATTCAAAAATACAAGTAAATAAACAAGTAACGTCATCACATATAAACCCGTGAACGTTTGTTCGTCCTTTAAATATTTGTATATGTATTTATAAATTTAAAGGTATTTAGTAACAACTAATTTCAATACTTGATCTTTACTTAAAACTAGTTATAATAGCTAAGAAATAATAAACGGTTAAATGGGGTAACATTAAGTATATTTTAATCGGGCTATATTAACCCGTGTATAGCAGTTTTTCTTAGAGCATTCTCAGTCCGTTCTTTAAAAATATGTGAGGGAGATTTGTAAATTATATGGTATTGTTATGAGTGGTTATGAGTAGAGGAGAGAGAAAATGCTATATGGGAAAGTTAAATTTAGGATTTCACTGTTCATACCGTATAATTTTTTAATATTTTCTAAAAGTGGTTGTGAGTGGAGGAAAGAAAAAAGATAATGATTAAAGTATAAAAAATATTATTTAATTAAACAGGAAAGAGAGAAAACAGTGATTTTTAGTGTAATTATATGATATATATATATATATATATATATATTTGGTAGGGAACGGGTTGGGAATGCTTTTAGAATATTTTCCTAACACAAACCAATCTAATCTATCTATCTATCCATTTATCTAAATGCCTATAAAAAAAAGTTTATGTGCCACTCTCTGGTTGCTCTCCATCCCCTATCAAGCCACCAGATTGTTTGATTTGTGATTTGAAGCTTCTCATGCTTTTGACCCGAATTTGCGGGTATGAGTCTCACCAAACCCGAATAGTCCTTAAATGAGTTATAGCATCTCATTTATTTGTGAAACATTTTCAAAATCAAACAATAATTTTTGTGGGTCATGGGTCTCACCAGACCCGGATAGCCCTTAAACGGGGTATAACATCTCATTTATTTGTGAAATAACCCATTAATCATCAAACAATAATTTTCACGGGTCAGGGCCTCACCAAACCCGGATAACCCTTAAACGAGTTACAACATCTCATTTATTTGTGAAACACTTTCATCATAGCCCTAAATTGATTTCTCCCCTTTACATATTCTCTGTCACCGGTCTATCCTCTCGATCAGGGCCGTCCTCGAAAATTCTTAAGAATTTAAGGGCTCAAGGCAAATGAAAAAATGGGACTTGAAAATAAAAATTTAATAACTTGTATATAAAAGGTCAATGTTACAACGATAAGTATGATAAAATTTAAAAAATAAAGTTATTGTTACATCTAACTATAACTTGTATACTTAAACAAATCGTGAGTCACTTCTAGCGTTTTTTTTTATTTTAAATGAAAAGTCATTTTGATATGAAAATAAAAACTTAATAACTTGTATATAAAAGGTCAATACAACAACGATAATTATGATAACAATTAACAAAAAAAGTTATCGTAACAGTGATCTAATTAATAACTTGAATACTTAAACAAATCGTGAGTCTCTTCTAATGTTTTTTTTTTATTTTAGATGAAAAGTCATTTTTGTCTTTGAATACAAAAAAATAAATAATATGATAAAAAAGAGACATTAACAAAATATACGACAATAACTAGATAAAAAAGGGGGCATATTAAATTAATTAACAAGTCCTCATAATTAAGAACCAAAATTTTAATGAGGCTTGTGCTTAATTCCCAACAAATAGTCAAATAAATTCAAAAAAAAAAAAAAAAACAGTCAAATGCAATTATCAAACTTGAACAGGCAATGTGATACAAAAGCATCCAACCAGTTGAACCAAATTCAATTCATTAACTTATATTGGTTTGTTTGTATATTATATAAAAGATTAAAAAAAATATTTATGGGCCCTAAAAGATGATAGGCCTTTGGTTGTTGCCCTCCTTGCCCACCTTATGGGTGGGGCCTGCTCTCGATCACCAGTTAACTTTCAATTATCATCCATCATCGTCAACCTTTTCTCTCATGCATCAACCACGATCGTCACCTATAACAACTGTCCTTTTTTCATAAGACAAATATGTGTGTTCATGTTTGTTCATTTAAAAAAATAAGCATGCTCGTGTTCATTTATTCATTTATGCTTGTTCATTAAAAATCTAAAAAAGTTACACATCTCAATTGAAAGAGTCCAAACGCTAAAAAATATAATGAGCGCAACAAACTAATACACATGTATTAAATCAAAACAAAACTACATTAAAAAATAAAACAAATCATGACAAAATACAAAATAGCAAAACAATCAAACACCAAAAACGTAGTAAACCCCTGTAACACAAAGGACACAAACTAGTTATTCTAAAAAAACAGGTTAACTAGGAACACACGTCACTTGAAGATACATTCCTATCCTAAATTTTTCGCTCCAAACTATTATTTAATTTTTAATTAAACATATTTATGTCAATATAATAAAAACATATCAAAATCCATCATTTAATCAAATAATCAACTACTTAAGTTATAGGGATTAAAAATGTGCAGGTATTTATGTCAATATAATCAAAATATTTATATCTTCAACAAATCAGATCTACCTTTGTTTATTAATCATTTTATATACACTTTTGAGTGTCTGAGATGAATGTGGTAAAATTTAATGAACGATATTTATAGGTATAAAATGATAAAGAATAAATTATGAATGAATAACAGTTTTGTCCTCAAATATTTATTCAACCTCCATGGATCGACGAAGTTTTAATCCCTCTCTTTCAAAACTTCAATACAAAAGCGTTTTATTCATGTTCTATATATAATACACTTTTTCTATATCATTCATAATTAAATATATTATCATATTTTGTTAGAGTTGGCTATTGAATTAAAAAAATATAGTTACAATTAATAAAATCGTTAGGTGCATCTTTTTCGTGATTATGAAGAAATTTCTTGAGAATACACCACGCATTCGTATTAATATTCCATTAGATAATATAATTTGAACTTATAAAACCAGTTTATTTGATAAAATATAGTTTTTTTCTTTAATTCATCTTCTAATTTCTATAGCTTAATGATCTTAATGATCCGCCAATTATAAAGGAAAGTTGTAAAGGTAAAAGTGAGAGTATACAAAATTCCAAATGCGGTTATACAGCAAATAACACCATGTTCCAAACATTTCATTCAAGTAGACAAGTTTTAAATCATAATGCATGCATTCCTCCCTCACATGCATTTGCAACAGATTCTTACTAAGGCTGGTTATCCCCAGAGACACGGCCATTCTCGACATCTTCACTGTTGCCTTTTCAAGGCCTTTCGAAACCTTAATGCGCCAATTTCTTCTTTCCTCGGGATACTATTCTATTACAAAAGACTCAATGTGCAAGATCCATGTCATAGTAAGAATTAGCTGTAGGGAGAAGAAGTGTGGAATTCCCCGATCAAGACCAAGGTGGAGCTCCCGCCATCTACTGGCATTGTGGTTGGAATTGATTATTTACACCTTTTCTTTGAACCTTGTCAATGATCGAACTAAATATGAACTAAGAGCCATTTGATGAGTAACTGAGAACAAAGGAGAGGGATATGGAAATATTGAAGTAATGAAAGAGGAAGTCTGTAACATCCCGAAATTTCTAAAGTAATATTTAATATATTATTTTGTCGGGTGAAATAAACGAGTTAGTGGAACGATAATAATAATAGCAAAATATGAAGACTTAGTAGGATAATTAGATGGGATTAGATAGGGACCAAAAGGAAATATGGGCCTTCGGTCCATGGGCTTAAGGGAGTATAAATACCCCCTTAAACCCCAATCCTTTCATTTCCATCTATTTATCCATCCTAATCTCTACACACCCAAAACACACACGACCCGAACCAAGATCCGAAGGCGAAAACCCGAGCTTGTTAGTGCTGGAACGTCGTGACGGACCAAAACAACATCAAGGCTTAACCGGGTTCGTAGTTCGACTCGTTCAAGGTACGTTTATAGTTAGAAATCGTTCGTATAGGTTCGGTTTGATTTGGGAAATCATAGATCTGTGTTAGTTTGTTATAAATGAACCTAAAACAGCAAATATTACTGGAATTGATTAGCATTTGATAGGTTAATTGTTAACCTAAAAGAACCCGTAACCTATATGCCTAAATCGCACCCCTTAAACATCGATGTTAGGCCGAATTTGATGGTTGGGGTTTGTAGGCGCTGGTCAGACGATTACGTGGATACCTAAATCGAGTTATTTGGTTAAGAAATGAAGATGATTAAGGACGAACAGTAGCTGCAGCCGACAACTTCGCCTGCAAGCTAAGTTCGCCTGATGAACTTCGCCTGCAAGCTAAGTTCGCCTGATGACAACTTCGCCTAAAAGCTAAGTTCGCCTGATGACAACTTCGCATAAAGCTAAGTTCGCCTAAGGGTTAACTTCGCCTAAAGCTAAGTTCGCCTAAGGTTTAACTTCGCCTAAAGCTAAGTTCGCCTAAGGTTTAACTTCGCCAAAAGTCGAGTTCGATTAGAAAATAAATTATAAACGATAAGTAAAAGTAAGCTAATACTAGGCCGCCAGGTTAGATCAGGCGAGTATTGATACGTGTAACTTATACAGCCAGCCGAGCTCAGTTAAAGAAGGGATTTACAACTATCGGAGGAAGAGGCAGAGTTCAGGTGAGTTTCTAGCCCCATTCCTTGTTATGTTTTCGGGGCTGTGTGCATACTCGATGTGTTGTTAATACATTTATCCTAAGTGATAAGTGTATGCCATATGTGATATATGTGATATGTATGAATGATTGCTTGATGGTACGTGAACGATCTTCGGATATTGCACGTACTGTCAGGTTGTAACGCTATGTATAAGGTAAGTATGATATGTATGCTTATGTGTATGAACATGATAAAGTTAATAAAAGAAGGAAATGATGGTTGTATGGTTGTATGGTTACGAAAAGGGTACCGAGCCCTAATAATACTCGAAGTATGATGTATGGTTGTATGGTAACGAAGAGGGAATCGAACCCTACTAATATTCGAGAACTAGGGACCAGACCCTTATAATATCTGTGATGTTAGGGACCAGACCCTTATAATATCTGTGATGTTAGGGACCAGACCCTTATAATATCTGTGATGTTAGGGACCAGACCCTTATAATATCTGTGATGTTAGGGACCAGACCCTTATAATATCTGCGATGTTAGGGACCAGACCCTTATAATATCTGCGATGTTAGGGACCAGACCCTTATAATATCTGTGATGTTAGGGACCAGACCCTTATAATATCTGTGATGTTAGGGACCAGACCCTTATAATATCTGTGAGGTTATAGGGCGAAAGGCTCTTAAAACGTATGATTATGTATGTAAAGAAAGTATGAAAGTATGACTGAAAGAATATAAGTTTATGTGTATTGTATAGTGTATGATTAACTAGAACTCACTCAGCGTAGCTGACTTTTAGTATGCACGCAGGTGAGCTGATTATAGAGTTAGCATGAGGATGGCACATGGCATGGATTGAATGGCTGGCATCTGAAGAAAGAAGAAAAGATGTTTTAAATATAAAGTTTTGTGTTATGGTATCAAAGAAAAGATTTAATGTTTTGTAACGAATGCTTCAAGTAAACGTTTCCGCGAAAGTTTTAATGAACTCTGAATTGTAAGAACTGTGTTTATGAGTAAATCCGACGCTAAAGTAAGGCTACCGGGTTCGGGGCCTTACAAGTTGGTATCAGAGCATAAGTTCGAGAGATTTAAGCATCCTACATGCTTAGACTCGAACAGAGAATGAGATTTAAAAAGAGAAAGAAAGAAGATGGCAGTTCAAGATAGCCATGTGTCACTCAAGCAAGCTCAGTAACGGTAAAGTATGTTAAATAATGTATAAGGATGTTCGCTTAGGCATAGGATTAATTGATTGTTTGATTGACTAACTGTTTTACGGTAGAAATTAGCACAAGGGAAGTCATAAAGGGAAGTATGTAGGACCTGAGGAGTAATGCAAATAGTTAATTACACTTGATCAACGTCATTAACTACTTACCTTACGAATCATGTGCTAAATAATTCCCGGAGTGATGACGTTTGTGTTTTCCTTTAGAATACAATGGCTGGAGCAAGAAGGTTTGTTGGTAAGGGAGGTCACACTGGACGTCCTCTTGGAATACGCGTTGTCCGAGAACCTTCTGAAGAACTAGTTACTACCACGAAAAAGGAGAAAAGTGAAACTTTGCAAGGACCAAGCAGCAATGAAGGGTATCAGCTGGATCCTGTTGTTCAATTTGCCGTTTCTTACGCTGTAGCTGCTGCAGAGAAGAAATTTCGTACTGACAAGTCTGCCGAAAACCATGCAAGGGCCACTGAGAAGGCAGGAGAAGACGGTAAGAAGGGTGATGATGATAAGGGAGGAGCGAAATGAACCAAAAGATCTGTAGATGTCGTGGAGTATGCGGGGAAAAAGATACCAAAGGTTGCGGGGAGGGAAACATGCAAAGTGTGCGGGAAGATGCACCTAGGAGAATGCAAGGCTGGTCCAAATCAGTGCTACCGATGTGGGAAGAAGGGACACATAACTCGTGATTGCACCGAGGACCAGAAATGTTATAGGTGTGGTAAGTCGGGTCACTTAGCTAGAGATTGTGGGGGAGCAATAACGGTGGAGGAAAAGAAGGAAAAGAAATGGGCTACCTCTGCTAAGCGGTCTGGCGAGATGGTGACAACAACTGATGAGAGGAAGGCCAAGGTTGGGAACAAGGATGCATGTAAGACATGTGGGCGAGTGCACCAGGGAGAATGCAGGACTGGGACAGACATGTGCTATCGGTGTGGAAAGAGTGGGCATTACTCCCGAGAATGCCCTGATCGTCCAAAGTGCTTCAAATGCGGAAAAGCTGACCACATGGCTAGGGATTGCAAGGAATCAGGGGCGGGAGGTGCGAAAGGATAAAGACTTGGGGAAACTGCAGAGAGGAACACTTGATGAAGGAATAATTGCTCATGCAATGGTTTTATTAAATTACATTTGCTTAAGAACTTGTTTTGTGTTAAGGTTTAAAACTTATGTTTATCAGTGACGTGTAATATATTGAGTTTGGTTATGAATGATTATTATGTTACGAGGAAATGTTGTTTTAGACAATAGTGTTAAAAATACTAATCGAAGCCCTTGGAAGGATGAGATGAGTCTTGGTACATCGAGGGTCTCATGGACAAGCTACCTTAAATAGCTAAAACACATGACCACCATTCGATGACTGCAAAGTCGGGAGTAAGAAGGATAACTCAGAAAGCAAAGGCGATTCAATAAAGTGTGTAAATATAAGAAGTTTTCCTTTTATAGAAATAAGCTAGGTTTCGGGGACGAAACCTCTTTAAGGAGGGAAGACTTGTAACATCCCGAAATTTCTAAAGTAATATTTAATATATTATTTTGTCGGATGAAATAAACGAGTTAGTGGAACGATAATAATAATAGCAAAATATGAAGACTTAGTAGGATAATTAGATGGGATTAGATAGGGACCAAAAGGAAATATGGGCCTTCGGTCCATGGGCTTAAGGGAGTATAAATACCCCCTTAAACCCCAATCCTTTCATTTCCATCCATTTATCCATCCTAATCTCTACACACCCAAAACACACACGACCCGAACCAAGATCCGAAGGCGAAAACCCGAGCTTGTTAGTGCTGGAACGTCGTGACGGACCAAAACAACATCAAGGCTTAACTGGGTTCGTAGTTCGACTCGTTCAAGGTACATTTATAGTTAGAAATCGTTCGTATAGGTTCGGTTTGATTTGGGAAATCATAGTTCTGTGTTAGTTTGTTATAAACGAACCTAAAACAGCAAATATTACTGGAATTGATTAGCATTTGATAGGTTAATTGTTAACCTAAAAGAACCCGTAACCTATATGCCTAAATCGCACCCCTTAAACATCGATGTTAGGCCGAATTTGATGGTTGGGGTTTGTAGGCGCTGGTCAGACGATTACGTGGATACCTAAATCGAGTTATTTGGTTAAGAAATGAAGATGATTAAGGACGAACAGTAGCTGCAGCCGACAACTTCGCCTGCAAGCTAAGTTCGCCTGATGAACTTCGCCTGCAAGCTAAGTTCGCCTGATGACAACTTCGCCTAAAAGCTAAGTTCGCCTGATGACAACTTCGCCTAAAGCTAAGTTCGCCTAAGGGTTAACTTCGCCTAAAGCTAAGTTCGCCTAAGGTTTAACTTCGCCTAAAGCTAAGTTCGCCTAAGGTTTAACTTCGCCTAAAGTCGAGTTCGATTAGAAAATAAATTATAAACGATAAGTAAAAGTAAGCTAATACTAGGCCGCCAGGTTAGATCAGGCGAGTATTGATACGTGTAACTTATACAGCCAGCCGAGCTCAGTTAAAGAAGGGATTTACAACTATCGGAGGAAGAGGCAGAGTTCAGGTGAGTTTCTAGCCCCATTCCTTGTTATGTTTTCAGGGCTGTGTGCATACTCGATGTGTTGTTAATACATTTATCCTAAGTGATAAGTGTATGCCATATGTGATATATGTGATATGTATGAATGATTGCTTGATGGTACGTGAACGATCTTCGGATATTGCACGTACTGTCAGGTTGTAACGCTATGTATAAGGTAAGTATGATATGTATGCTTATGTGTATGAACATGATAAAGTTAATAAAAGAAGGAAATGATGGTTGTATGGTTGTATGGTTACGAAAAGAGTACCGAGCCCTAATAATACTCGAAGTATGATGTATGGTTGTATGGTAACGAAGAGGGAATCGAACCCTACTAATATTCGAGAACTAGGGACCAGACCCTTATAATATCTGTGATGTTAGGGACCGGACCCTTATAATATCTGTGATGTTAGGGACCAGACCCTTATAATATCTGCGATGTTAGGGACCAGACCCTTATAATATCTGTGATGTTAGGGACCAGACCCTTATAATATCTGCGATGTTAGGGACCAGACCCTTATAATATCTGCGATGTTAGGGACCAGACCCTTATAATATCTGCGATGTTAGGGACCAGACCCTTATAATATCTGTGATGTTAGGGACCAGACCCTTATAATATCTGTGAGGTTATAGGGCGAAAGGCTCTTTAAAACGTATGATTATGTATGTAAAGAAAGTATGAAAGTATGACTGAAAGAATATAAGTTTATGTGTATTGTATAGTGTATGATTAACTAGAACTCACTCAGCGTAGTTGACTTTTAGTATGCACGCAGGTGAGCTGATTATAGAGTTAGCATGAGGATGGCACATGACATGGATTGAACGGCTGGCATCTGAAGAAAGAAGAAAAGATGTTTTAAATATAAAGTTTTGTGTTATGGTATCAAAGAAAAGATTTAATGTTTTGTAACGAATGCTTCAAGTAAACGTTTCCGCGAAAGATTTAATGAACTCTGAATTGTAAGAACTGTGTTTATGAGTAAATCCGACGCTAAAGTAAGGCTACCGGGTTCGGGGCCTTACAAAGTCATTGCTATAACGACTTGTCACGATCCATTGGTTCATAATGAATCCATGTCCTAGGTGTATCAAAAAACATTCTTTTCACTAAATGTATATAATAAAATAGAGTGAAAGGGTCCACCTTGAAACCAAGGGATACCAAATAACAGCCAAGTTCTCTCCGAACCGCAGGAGATAGTGCCTATCATACGGTTCACCAACTTCACTTGTCTCTATGGGGAGCTCGCTCGAGGCAGGTTTGAATCACTTACAATACATGGATCTACGAAGGAAGGGCTTGAGTTAGGAGCGTTTTCAATATGATTCGTTTCCTGTATTGCTTAGATGAGAAATGCGAGTATGTTTTGTCCACTTTCTCCACCCCCTATATATAAATGACAAAAAAGGTAATGGAATTATTTTTTATTCCCGTGTTTGATCTCTTCCATCGCGGTCTCGCTCCTTGTCCCTTATGTTGAAGAAAGGTTTGGAACCCTGTATAGAATGAATAGGACCCAAAGAATTTCCTCTCAAAAGTACTTCTCGAGGCTCCACTCTCCTCCATAAATAAATAAGGCCCCATTAGCCAGGGCGAAGATGAGGATAAAGAGTGAGGATTGAAGCCCGCTCAGCTCTGTCAGGCAATAGACAAGGGTTAGCTTTGTAAATGTTTAGAGGCAAGTACAGTGTTGTGTAGTAGTAGGCACTTCTAGGCCTCTTCCAGGATACTGGATCACTCCAGTGCTTCAAGTACTACGGACCCTCTTTCATCCATTGAACTAGAGCCATTTCATGAGTAGGGGAAAGCTAAGCTCAGTTCTTTGAATCAAACATTGAATGAAAATATTATATTTTCAATATCAAAATGGAATTCGGATAGGATAGATGTATCTATCTTTCTCTTTAAACTTGTATATGTGAAGTATTAATGAATTAATAATAATATTGTCACTTAATAGTGTTACATATGTTTTGAACAATCTGTACGTCACACTCGGGCGTTTCTGCTTAAGCCGGGGTGTTACAATAATCTCTTACATACAAGATAGAAAATAAAAACAACTCAGACTGATTACACATGTGTCTGGATCCAAACATAACTGACCAAACAGGCATGCTAAATGTCAGTCATAACTAGTTCTCCAATGGGCTACATGGCTCGGAATACCTTTGAATTGTGTGTATGGTAGTGATATAATTCCGGGAATAAAAGGCGTTCCAGCTGAGCTGTTCAAGAAAACTATCTTGTTATTTAAAGATTGGTTAAATATTTTGAGAGTTAGCGTTTCACCAGCATACAGGTAACGTATTCCCCCCCACATTCGGAAAACTATATTAGGAAACAATAACAAGGAATTAGGGTTACTTATGGAGTTAGACGCTCGATATATGAAGATGACTCAGTTTTAATAATTTAAAATTTTGTATTTAGTTGAAACGGTATTTTGTAAATAAAACACTAGGGTATTTAATTCCTAAGAAGTTTCAATATAAATAAAAATTTCAATATAAATAAAGTATTTCGCTAAAACAACTCACAACTCTGATACATTTACAAAACAAGTATCAACTATTGGTCACACATCTAGACCCATATTGAGGTTTGACACCATGGCGACCAGCACTTCTAAGATCATAAAAGCAATGCTGCAGAACAAGAAGTTTTGAAGCAATGTATCTCCATAAGAATCATAAATAGAAACTAGTGAAATATTAGCAAAAAATAGAGATTTTAGAGTCTAATCGCGAGAGTCTAAACTTTGTTGCACTAGTCCAAGTTCGCATGCCTTCTACTTAATAGGTATGATGGGTGAACTGAACCGAGCCCCTATTAGATTAAACGGAGCTTCGTTGGCTGGAATAAAAGTATCCGTGTATCACACGGGTTTTAAAGCTGGTAGACTTTAAAACAAAATAACACTTAAAACCATAGTTCAACCAATGAAAATTTCACTTGTGTGTTACATTTAGGTTTTTTTAGGTATGGTGGATATTCTACCTAAATTTTGAATTGACAAAAAAATTTGCATCTTTTTGCTTCCTTACACAAGTTTCTCCCTATGTATATCTTTCACGTGGTTCATTTAATTCTAATATAGACCTAAAGCATTTTTTAAACATTCATCAACCAATAATCTAACAATATGGGATTCCAATATTCCTTTTCATTTGTTTGTGTTGTATTCATATCAATTTTACATTTCATCACTACCCAAAATGCACCAGTAGATGATGGCAATGCCACTAGTAAATCAGAAGATTTTGTGAATGCCCACAATGTTGTTCGACAAGGACATGGTTTGGGTCCCGTAACGTGGAATGCTACTATTGCTAAATACGCACAAAACTTCGCCGATAAAAGAAAAGCTGATTGCGCAATGGTTCACTCAATGGGTGATAAAAGAATGTTGCAATGGGTGGTACGGCTAAGGATGCAGTAACAATGTGGTGCTCTGAGAAAGCTTATTACGATCCCATGTCAAAAACATGCGCGTCCGGAAAAGAGTGCGGGCATTATCAAGTGATTGCTAAAGAGGGCATCCAAATTGGGTGTGGAAGGGTTAAGTGTGCAAACATTAAACTTGCATATTATGTGATTTGCGATTATTGGCAACCACCAAGCTAGATAAATAATTGTTAACACCACCAACTAGGATTGATAAATGGTACCAATTGAATATGTATGATCAATATATATGTATAATAATGATGCTTTGCTAGTGACATCAAATTATATATTTTAATCTAGAGCATGTTTGGGATTGAGTTTGAAAAATGTTTATTGGCTTATTAGCTTTTCAAAAAAACCATTGTGAAAAGGTCAGGATTTGAGTATTTGAAAAACTGTTTTTTAACCATTTCAAAAGCTAAAATAAAAAATATTTTTGTGATTGTCAAACACATTTTAACTTATTGACTTTTTAAAAACACCAATAAGTCAATAAGCATTTTTCAAACTCAATCCCACACATGCCCCTAAACAATAAAAGGGGCGGTAGTGTTTAATGATCATTTATATTTAATATCAAGTATAGAGTGTTAGAGTTTGCTAGTGATTTATTAGCGGCGAAATCGGCCGGTAAAACCCCGACGTGGTAGCGGGAGTTAACGTGAGTTCGGCTGGTATTGGCTATGTTTGTTACGATACCTGAACTAAATTGAAAAATAAATTCATAAAATTAACATAATTAAAATAGAAAGATAGCGCACTCGTATGATGTAATAAAATTTTACAAATTTATTCGGTTGGAAAAACTTGGTCGTTCGTACCCAGGCGTTGGTCAGACCCAAGCGTTGCGACAGTGAGTCAATCTGAATTTGGTCGGTACCAGTTACATTTGTTAAGATATAAACAATGTTGGTATAACCCCAATGTTAAAACCTAAAAACTAAACTCGTCATTATAACACATAAAATGTTTAAATATAAAAAATAAAATATTTAAAAGACATAAATTCTGTCATTAAACCCTAGGTGATGGTAATACCTAAACAATGTTGTTCACAGGCATTAAGGCGGTAACTTGACGTGAATCCGGACGGTTTCGGTTACATTCGTTAAGAACTAAAATAAAAATAAAAAGCAAACAAAATATAAATTTGAGGTGCATTAGTGAGGTGACGTCGGTCGTTAAAATTCGAAGGTTGGTTATACCCAAGCGTTGTCAGCCGGGGGCGTTGAGGAGGTAAGTCTATGTGAATTTGATTGGTTTTGTCACGTTCGTTACGATACCGAAACAGAAAATATCAAAACATAACGAAATTGGCATTCGATTGATTATCGTTCATTACCATACACAAATTAAAAAAGTAGAAATTGTTGGACCAATGTGATGCCTGCCGCTTCCATCAGGGCTTTGCGACAACATTCATTTTTTACTCTATATGTATCGATGATAACTATTTTAATCGATCTAGTTTATTCAACTATATTTTAATCAATATTTTAACCTATAATTTTTTTTCCTAGATAGGTTAATTGAGAAATCATTAACTAACTGACACATGTATTGAGAGCTCTTAAGGATAATGTTATTTGATCCTTGGGTCTCATATGTTCCATCGAGAATTATGTGCATGTCTTAGGCAATGAGGACAAGTGGGTATGGGACGGAGACGACACAAAAACGTTCTTGGTCAAATCGACCAAGTCTCATATTGCAAACCCTTCGGTTTAAACAACAGGTACATATTCAAATGGTGCAATTGGGTACATTGGGTATAGAGTAGGTGAAACATTTTCTGTTAGAGGGTGGAGAACTAGAGATGGACCATATTCACACTTTGGCGTTCTAAGGTTAAGGAATATTATGCTAGACTCGGTTATGTGCCCTCGTTCACGTCACATAAATTGCGGATCACCTATTCGCCTCTTGCTAAATCACTTAAACTGTTTGGAACTAAATCATCAATCAATGTAAAATTAGTCATATCTTTGTTTTCTATGTGCAGGATATCTTTGAGCTTCACAAAAAGAGATTTCGAAGGAAGACCATCTCAAAGACATTATTCATGGGATTTTGGTCATTGTTAAGTTGTGTAAGCCTGAGTCACTCTTACCGGGTTTGGTTTTTTTTTTTCTTTCAAGCATTCAATATGTTCAACCCCAAGTCGCAATTTTGCGTAGGACTTTGTCTTTTCCAGTAATTATTACCTAGGTGCCATACGGATAAATTATCCTTTTATCTTGTTTTGAAGTACAATTATTATTATGAGTTATATAAAGTTCGAAAGATATTTAAGTTGACGTGCCTATCATTCATTGCGTGCAATGCCCACATTAGGTGACATGAAATGGCTTGACGCCAACCCCAATCCATTAAGTCCCACAAAGCATGCCTCATGATCTCTTCTCAAAACTCAAATCCAACATGTCCCATTAAGTGCCAGTTTTAAATCACTTATTTGACCACCTTTCCTTATTTTAGTTTATATAATGTGAAATCAAATATTATTAAGATCATCTTAACCCACAATTTTTAGGTAAAACGGTTTTTAACAAACTTTTCTTCACTCGAAAGTCACGGGGTTGACTCGACCATATGTAGTTCGTATATCTATGTAGTCGTACTTAATCGGCTCTTGGCATTCGTCCTCAAGGTTTAATTTTCTTGTAATTAATTATTTATGTAAGACGTTTTTATGAATACAATATTACCCTAAGACGTAAAACTTTAAGCATCATTTAAACGTCATATTACATAGAGAACATGTATATAATGCTTTTCTTTTTGGCAGGAATTGAGGTTAGACGTGTTGTGTTGGTATTTTCTCACTATACGTCTCGATTATAAATTAAAAAGTCAATAATAAAAGTATAAAAGACAAATGAAAACATATTCATTATCATCTAACGGCCAATAATCAATTGTATAAATTCAACTCGACCCATGGGACGCCAACCCGAACTTAAGAGACGTCCAAAGGGATATTGAAATATATAAAAATAAAATACAATAAAAGTCAAGGTAAATGATGCATAAAAGCATGCAAATAAGTAACTTGGGTGGGATGATGCAATGCATAATGTGACACTTATTTTATTATAACCTTTGCTTGCTTTTAACGTTTATTACGGAGATATATAATAATATAATGAATATTTAGCAAATATAATTTTTAACAGTAAATCACTGATAACATGTAATTGGTCTGTAGTTCAAATGGCATGGAATGGTGGTTAAAATTTAGGATTTTTGTGGTCTTATGTTCGAGACCTGACTCAATGAGGTATTTTGTAGTGGTGGGTTTCCTCCATGATGATGTTCATGGGTAAATCAAGCCTGTAGCATCAAAATTATTAAGAAAAGTTGACATTCTGTCTCAGAAAGATTACAAGAGTATTGTGTGTAGTTTCAAATGGTATTAAAAAACCAGTGAATAACATGTTTTGTTTTTAGTTCAAAAAGAATAACATGATTAACATTTCGTTTATTAATTTGTAACCGCACTTGTTTTGTGCATCTTAATACATCGTGTTTAAAATCTTTATTTGTTTTTATTACTTTTTTTTCGAGACACTACGATTACTCTATATATGTTTATTATTATAAATGATAATTCGTGACGTAACGATTACTAAACAAAGACTTCTTGACCGTCCATATTGATAACAGGGCGTTTTTCACTTTTTGATGAAACCACTATGAATGCGGGACGCCGTTAATGACCAACATAAGAGAATGGTAATAATTTTCTATGCAATGTATTTTGTCAGCAACATAAAACTTTTTTTTTTTTGAGGTAAAATATATCCCCTAACACATTCTTCCACTTTTCTATGTTCATGAACATCCAAAAAACCGGATCAGTGATTTTCCCGTATTTTTTATATATTTTTTGTTTGTTTTACGAATAGTGTTAATTTAATCATTATTAGCAAGCATTATTATTCAAATTTTCTTGTATAGATGATAAGTTTAACATTCGAGCTCCTTTTATTCATTCGTTTATTGTATTAACGTTTCTTTTCTTTTTACTCAATTATTGTCATCTGCGAGATTCATGATTTCATTAAGTGGGCCTTTCAATCGATTAAGATACTCTATTGAGGCTTTGGGGTAGAGAAAACCGTTTGTTTCTATATATTCGATTGTTTGGCAATGAATAAGATTCATTACAAACATCATTTGAACATTTCAAACAACTTAAGAATAAGCTGAAAATTTATGTAATATCAAATGGCCATGGCTCCATTTAAAGGAATGGAGATGATCGGGTGGGTCAGTGATCGTCATTGATCCAAATAGTCGTTGAAAAACATGTTGATTTTAATAAAAACAAGTTAAAAACTTGCAATCCTGTTCCTAATAAGTAAAATGATTAAATTAGTTGTATTAGAGGTCTTTTGGACATACGAAGTGGGTATGGGTCCGCTTAGTATCCGACTCAAAAGTTCCTGCCTCCGCATGCATAACATAACCATCGAGAATGTCTCTTCATCACCAAATAACCCTACATGAAAATATTTATAAGTAAATAAATCACACATTAGGTGCTACCAACTTTAATATCTTGTTTACATAACTTAATCTCAAGCATGGACGGACCAACAAAACATGATACGGATCTTTTTCATTATTATATGTGACCAACAACACAGTTTTTTAACCGAGCCTTGAGATTTTTGAGTGTCAACCCTTGAGTTTTTTTATACTTATTTAGAATAGATTAAGTATGTGTTGCATTTGATAACAAAGTGAAAAAGCAAGGAAAAAATAAAAATTTTCAAATTAGATTTATGTTAATTATTATCTCTAGACGGTCACTGAACAACGTATTACCTTTTCAAGGTTATACTTACTTCAAAACCTCATTGAATCCCTTAAAACTTACCAGTTGTAATAACACGTTATTATTTTTTTTGTGACCGGCTTCAATAAAAAACTCGATTGGTTAAACAAAAAAAAATACACATACGTGAAATAGGTGTGTTAGTGATCATTCGGTGAAAGGTATATCGGGATACATCAATAGTAGTAGTAGTATTGGTAGGTCTTTCTACGGACCTTCACCGACGGATCATAGAGAGTTCATATAGCCATCGACTAATAATAAACAATTTGTTTGTCCCCAAAGTCATGCGATTTATAATGTTCCCTTGCTATTTGACGAGCTATATTATGCATTTATGCATCATGCCATTAGGCAAGCCGTAGTGGGGTGACAAATCCCCATATTTGGGGCGATTTTAGGTAGTAACACCACCCCCCCCCCCCCTCCGATGGGGGGCGACAAGAACTTGTTGCCGGTGAAGATTAGAAGAATAATATTATTTTACAACCAACGGCAAGCCTTGGGACGATTTTTGGACTACAACACCACTAAATAAAAATCGTTTATTTATTGACGTGACATTACGTGTCAAAAATAGGATTTAGGATAAAAGCCAATTAGGATTTAGGAGGTTTTTAGTTTATAGAAAATAGTCATTTTCTTTTTATATATCGTTTTTGTATTCTTCTATGGCTAATTGTATCCTTTTCTTTCAAAGTGATTTTTTTAGTATCAAATATCTTTAAGTTTCTAGATAAATAAATTTAGGGGTGCAAGTTGTATCGTGTTGGTAGATTGAATTCTTCAATCCTAACCCGATTCATATACTTATTCACGTCATGTCGTGTCCACTTAAAATCATGTCGTGTTAGTATATTCGTTTTATATTCATTTACAAATACTTGTAACACTCATTAACTTAATAATAGTTTAAACAATTGGTTACTCTTCATATGATTCTAATTTATGTGATTTTAATTGTTTTTTTTATGTAATTATCACTCATTCTTAATTAACAAACTTTGGTTTATATATATAACTCGAGATTAGAAATAATGGGGCAATTGAAACTAATAAAATAAAATTGTTGAAAGTAAATATTTTGCTACATACATATTTTAGGTTTCATAGTAAATATTTGTAAAATACTAAAAATGGCATCATTTACTTTTTTTCATTAGACACGGATTAACGTGAATGTTTTGCTACATGCATATTTGACGCTGACTTTTTACATGGGTCTACTTGTATTTAAAATTTGTTTTTAGAAACAATTGTTTCAAATTTTTGACCCGAGTGTCAACTAAAATTGTTTTTAAAAAAATTAAATAATGTAGCATTACTTAAAGTCTAACTTGAATGCTTCAAATAAAAACTCACTAGTACAAAACATCCCATAAGGTGCGGTGATTTTGGCTAAAAGGTGCGTGCCTAGGCCCGCACTATATAGCATCGAACCTTTTGATTTACTGACCTTTTATAAAATCGCATCTTTTGCTTTTTTATTTGATAACCGCACCTTCAGCTAAATCTTTTATAAAATACCTGCTAATTCTTTTAAAATACTGAATATTCAAAAGGTGTGGTTTCAATGACCGCACCTCTTGCTTCTTATTTTATTATTATTTTTTTTTTTTGTATTTCCAGAAAATAAACGATACTGATATATGTATAAAATCCAATACAAACTTCCTGAAGACACAATGAAATAATACACAAAGAAGTTTCATGGTCCCAAAATATATATATATATATATATATATATATATATATATATATATATATATATGTTTAAAAACAAAAGTTATACACAACTACTACTTTCCGAGCCTAAGTATTCATTCTTACAACCCGAACCGACCGTTTTTAATCTTGCATCCCGAAGCGACGTTTTCAATCTTGAAGCCCGAAGCGATGTCTTCATTCTCGAAACCCAAATCATAAGAACCACCTGACAAAACATAATGTTACATTAATAAGATGAAGCTTAAAAAGTATAAGCAAGTGTGTTAGATATGAAAATGAATGTGTTCGTGTTCGTGTTCGTGTTCATTTATGTTCGTTCGTTAACAATATAAGCGAACGGTTCACGAACATAAATGAACGTACGTATACATAGTAAATCAAATATAAGTTATACTACATAAACACACACATATACATATAATTATATAGCATACTCGTATATATGCGAGTTTTTGGTTGACCCATTTGATATAAATAAACATTAAATGATAGAATTCGGGCTAACCTTTGAGACGCGTTAACATAGTTCATGTCCAACCCTCATTTAATTCACTGCATTTAATTCACAATTGATTATTTAAACACTTGAAAATAAAATGATAAAAAAGAAAAATAGAAAGCATACATTCGCCATTGTCAAAACAAAAGAAACTGTAGGATTGCCTCATTGTTCATCATCGATCATCTCCTCCGTCCAATCAGCCTTGAAAAGAAAACTGTAGGATTGCCTCATTGTTCATCCAATAATGACAATTTATAATCACATATTTCCGTAATAAACCCCCCCCCCCCCCCCCAAGTGTCGTATTTAGAAGCCAAACGTCATCCCATATCAAAGCAGTGTTGTCGTCGTCATCACCCTCACAAGTCACGATCTATTGTGTCTATCATCTATGTGTTGACATGAAAAAGCAACCACATGTTCCACCCTTTCACTATTGATCTTGTGAGCTCAACTTTCATTAATAGTCCTATACATTCATACAAATAAAAGCGTAGCAATTTTGTTTGTTTAATAAAGAGTTACGTGGGTTTTACAAACTGACGTTGTTTAAAAATGTCTCTTTGTCATAAGTTATATGAGTGTTAATACAATAATACTATTCTGTAAGTCTGCTTTTTTTTGGTATATTGTCGTAAATGTTACGAACCTAACCGATACCGACCAAATTCGCATACTGCACCGCCGCAACGCGATAGGTTTTCATGCCTCGTTACCTAATAACTAAGAATTTTATCCAACGCAATGCAACGGGAAAAATGCATATTTCATAAAAGTTGGATTACAAAATAAAAAGTAATATGTTGCTCCTGCTTCAGAAGTGCTTGTTTGTTTCAGTACAGACAATATTAACTTGGTCAATAATGTTTTGGTCAATAGTAGGTCCTTCTAATGAACTCTTGTGAAGTAAACATCTTGATCTTCCTTTGTACTAAGTTGCATTGCATTGTTGGGCAGAAGCTTAGTTTTTCATGTTAGCAAGGTTACAATATTTCTACGTATCATATGAAAATTTTTTCATCTAATAACTCTATACAAATTCGGTTGTAAATTCTCGTGGATGTTTGGAATTGGTTCGGTTCTTGGCAATGGCGAAGCTTACTTAGGGCCGGGGGAGCCCCCCCCCCCCCCCCCGGTTTTTTCGCGTAGTAGTGTAAATTTACTCGTTTTCGTCCGAAATTTTTTATGCATAGTGTAAATTTAGGCGTTTTCGGCCGAAAATTTGAGTCCGGCCCTCCATCGTTTGTGAATTTGTGTATACATTTTGAGTCCGGCCCCGGTGTCTTAGTCCAAACTTCGCCACTGGTTCTTGGAGTGGTCGATACTTGCTTGTCACTAGGTCAGAGCCTAAAGGTCACTCCAAATTCAGGT
Organism: Bidens hawaiensis; assembly: GCF_021521415.1. Classification (NCBI taxonomy): domain Eukaryota; kingdom Viridiplantae; phylum Streptophyta; class Magnoliopsida; order Asterales; family Asteraceae; genus Bidens; species Bidens hawaiensis. The sequence continues at coordinate 214,716 of NW_027491999.1, read as the reverse complement.
TTGCTTTAATCCACTAGCTTGCTCCTTAGGTTCATTTGGAAAGCAAGAAAGCATGCATGGTGTTTATAAGGAAAACTTTCTCTCCCTTCATAACGGTTGAAATAATACTTTCTTCATTCAACTTTATAAAAAACATGAGGAGATTTGTGGTATGTTGTGGTTTGATTAGGGCAATTTTCTGCTTTCTTTGCAACTGTGTATCTTGTTAACTTTTCTAATTTCTCGCTATTCTTTGTTCATTTTGAATGATATTGTCATCTCTAAAAATATGTAACTAGTTTATGTACAATTTTTAAAGAAATATTTAGAGAAATCAAACAAACTTCAATTTCTTTAGAACAACAACTCATACACAATCTAATCTATTCCTAAATATATTCTATAGCCCACACGGCACACTCAAAGTGAGGGAACACCCAAAAACACAACAAAATATCATTACGGCTAAATGGCCTTTAATATATAAAGTTCACACTACTATAAAGAGTAACAAAACGGAAAACAAAGAATTAAATAAATTTTACTCTTTTAAGTAAACTTGATTGTATGTTTTAACGTCAAAGAGGCTCAAAAACATACATAATAACCAATCACGTGAGGAGATTAAACTCATGGTCAAAGTCAAGCAACATGATGTCCCTTTTGCTTCTAAAAATGGAAAAGTGGGAAGAAAAAGAAAAGGCTGATGCAAGATTCTTTTGAACCAAAATTGACCAATCCATGATAGCATCATACATTCATACCCCACCCCTCTAGTTTCCTTCTCCTCTTGGGCCAATCCGTCTACTTTCCTTTAGCTTTCATCGCAAGAAATTGAAGGGTTAGCGGCTACGCGGAGCATTAGCAGCAACATCGTTTTGAGCCGAAAACCCGAGACCCTTTTAGACCCGAAACTCGTCCCGACCTCTTTCGACCCAAACCAAAATTTTCCTTCCGAAGGTTAGGACTCTTGAATTCCAATAAAGAATATGGGATTTGATTGGAATTACTTTCAAATTCCAATTCCTTCTTTACCCAGGTGAACACGCCATGTCATGAGATTTAAATTTCAATTCCTTCAAATCCTACGAATTCCATTAAACGAACACGCCTGAGTATCGTTAACTGAATATGGTGTATAGAATGACGGAAAACACACCATTTTTGTCAACACCAGAAGCTTATTCGTCTAAGACAATGACAATATAATACCTCAAAGAGGTAACGGCAAGACATAGTACATAGTGTTTGTTTATTGAAGAAACACTAAGTGACCCCGGGCAGATTATGGGTAATCTGGGGGCTAAGTAATGTTTCCCTCGAAGGTTAGGTCCAGCAGAGTAAGTTGTACTTCAGGGAACCTGCAAAACAGACACCGTGAGCTCGTCACTGAGAAGGGGGGGGGGTTCCTCCTTGTGACCACCCTCCGGCGTGAGAATCAGTCTATATTGCTCTTTAAATATAAAAGTATATGAATACTATTAGAGCAATTATCAAGTAAGTTATACGAGATAGTAGATGATGAAATGATAATACCATTTGCTGTCTTTTATAGCCGAAGGTGGGTTTCCAAGGGGTTTAGCCGGCCCAACACGCTACCAACTGTAACCTATGCACGTGCCCTACCTGTGAGTGGTGGATAGGTAGCGGCTGACACAGAGCAGGCGTGCCGTGCACTCTTCGTCTTCTACCAACTGCAGGCTAGGCACGTGGTCTGGCAGGAGTTGGTGGGCAGGCGGCGGCTATTGGTCACAGTGCTGTGGCGTGCTGTCTTCCACGCTGCTGTCAGTGAGCTGTCGCATTCTTGGTCAGATCTTTTGTCTTTACCTCGTCAGGTATCACGCAAAAGATCCTCCATCATACGGACTGGCCCATTTTGGCGGGAGTTTTCCCCCTCCCGCCTTTGCTCATTCTTTCAGGTGACACTGAATATTTGTAAGTGTTAAGCCTTATGCGTGTAGCTATGCTGTGCGGGTAGCCTTCCCTGATGGCTTGTATCCGCAACTGCGGGAACAGGCGGGTTACTTTACCATTGGGAGGCTTTTCCCTGCGTATGCAGCTTGCATACTGCGCGTAGGCTTCTCTGAGCATGGTGGGTCCTGCGGGAGTAGATGGTCTTTGCGCAGACATCCCTGTTCAAGGTGAGTCATGCGGGACCAACTGAGCCCTGCTGGGACCTACCTCTTCAAGTCCCCCCAGTCCAATGTTCTTCTCACGAATGTCTAATAAAGTGAGGTGAACTTTTGGACTTAAGCAAAGGGTTTTGAAAAGGGGTTTTTGTAAGGTTTTCCATGGGGGTTCTTCCCGCGGAAGTCCTTGTCACTTGCAGAAATTCCCGAGTTTCCTGCTTGGTCTTTGGGTATGATGCGGGTAGGTCTGTAACCTCCTCGCAAGTCAGGAGCATTGAGTCTTAGTTGTGCGGATTCTCCCTGTGGTTCTGGTAGTTTTTGAACATAGTGATCAATTATGTTTAAACCACCAATTCCATCTTGGAGCCTCAAACAACGTAGTACTCGATGTTCCCGCTATGCGGGGATATTATTTCCGTTTTCACAAGCATTGCCCAGAAGATCCTTCCTGGTTTCAATTCTCAGCGGGTGCTAGGTATGTGAAGGGTTTTGCCTTTACACTGTACCTGCATCCGTCTTACGGTTACTTTACTTCCAAGGTATTCCTGGCGTCCATTCCCTGCGGGTGCTAGGTATGTGAAGGGTTTTGTCTTTACACTGTACCCGCACCCGTCTTATGGTTACTTGGTTGCCAAATATTTTGGCTTCAATTCCCTGCGGGTGTTAGGTATGTGAAGGGTTTTGCCTTTACACTGTACCCACACCCGGCTTATGGTTACTTGTTTGCCAAGGTAAGGGGTATTTTCCCGCTTACTTTTTTGAACCTTAGTCTTCAAATTTTTAAATTTTGAAATTTGAAGAGTTGGTGGATGGATAACAACCCAATACCTCAAACGTCGTGCGACGGTTTCTTCTGACTGTGTCAGGACGTGCCAGAAGTTATGGCGACATGACATTATGTGGTCATTCCAGTTGCTTTTTCAGGCGCGTGGGCACGGGATTTCGGGCGCGTAGCCGCGAAATCTCTGGCACACGTCCTTTTGACAGCTGTTGCCAGCTTGCCTTTGCCACGCGTCATAGTTTCATTGCACCTTTGATTTCTCTCTCTTCCGTATTAAATTTATCGCATTAATTGCGATTACTATATAAAGGGGGAGAGGGTTATTTGCAATTCACACTTTCCACTTTCATCTCTTCTTCTCCAGTAATTTCCGGCGAATTTCTCTTTTTCGGTAAAGCATTACTCTGAAATCTCTTCTTTCTTCCACCATGTCTTCTCACGATGCTAATGATCAGAAGACTGCTGGCGAATGCCAGTGTTCTCTTCCTGTCGAGCTGTACCAGTATATCGTCAGGAAGTTCATGCTCGAGTCTCTCGAGCCTGAGTTTCCTGAGCCCCACCATACTGTGTACGATGCCCCTAGTGGCAAGATCGGGGTTTATGCTGCATTCTTTGTCTACGGGAACCTTAGGTTTCCGTTGACAAAGTTTGTGTACCGTGTCCTAGAGAGGCACGGTGTGCACCTGACAGAGGTGCACCCCATGGCCATTGCCAAGGTCCGGCACTTTGAGTGGGTGTGCCGGATACTGGGCCTTGAGCCCCTCGTTGACCGCCTGATGACCTTCTATACTTGGAGGTGCATCCAAGGGTGGTACACTCTTACAACCCGTATCAAGGGTTTAAAGATTTGTACCACCGAGCGGAGTCTTCGCTCATGGAGAAGAGAGTTCTTCTTCATATCCGCTCGAGCCATCCCCATTGCCATGAAGTTCAAGAATGGCCAGACGCTTCCGAACCTTCCCGCCATCAACTATGAGGAGGCGGAATGGTTCGCGAAGATATCCCGGGTCCAGTCCCCGGTTTTCCGTTTTCCGGAGTCGGCGATGGTGATGCTGGGGATGAGCCGGGTGTGGAAGGCGGCGAATGCGGATAAGGTTCCGATCGTCCTCGAATATGGTTCGAACTCTGTCCCTTATGGTATGTCTTGTTTCTTTTTGCTGACTTCGATTTTTTCTAACTTTCTTGTTGATTTCAGAGGGTAACGATCTTCAGTCGCTCCTGAATCCGCGGGAGGAAGATGGTCCTGCGCGGATGGGTACTCGTGCTCTGGACGAGAACGAGTTGCCCATCTTAGAGCAGACCGCGGGTCGGTTCGTGGAGGTTTACCCGCCGGGCCAAGAGATCTTGAGCCACCGACGGCCAGGTAAGCCTATCTTCTATCCTGAACCCCTCAATGCTGTGCCTGCTGCTGGAGTTAACATGTCTTCTTCTGAGGAATCCGCAGAAGGTCCTCCGCTGGTGCGGAAGAAGAAGGCTGCCGTCGGGAAAGGCAAGGAGAAGGTCGCCTCTACGGCCGACCCGGTAGTCCTATCTGACTCAGAATCAGATAGTGCAGAAGTGGCGGGGAAACCCGGTGGTGAGGAGACCACCGCTCCGGAGGCTATAGCTGTTACCTCCGGGGAGGAAACGACGACGACGGTTACCGGTGTCAAGAGGCCGGTTCCCTCGGGTTCGCCCCCGCTCGTCCGTACGTTCAAGCTCAAGAGACCCCGTAAGTACCATCATGATTCTTGTCTAAATTTATTTCAAATAAATTTTTCTAACACTTTTGTTTGTGCAGGTGTGGATGTTAACGCATTCCAGGGTGGATTTGGAGCGAGTATTCCCCCGCCAATGACGGTAGGCTCGGTCAGCCTTCCCGAGGCGTCGACCCAGGCGCCTGCGCCTGCTTCCGCTGGTTCCAGCCTTCCTGAGGCTGTTCCGGCTGAGAAGATGTCTCCGCCGGCTGTGAGTGCAATTTTTACAGCCTCTCACGGAGCCGGCGGTTACTGCTGCTGAGGAGGCGGCGCCAACAATGGCAACCACAGCGGCTGCCACTATGCCTGCGCCCCCGGCACCGACGGCCGAACCATCAGGTATGCGCCGGGCTTCCCGCCGATCTATGCCACCTTCCCGTCTGCCTGACCTGTTGGATGGATTTCCTTTAGGTTCAGGTGATGGGTCTGGCGGCTATCGGCCTGTTATTGACCCTACAGGTACGTAGGGTTCTTTTTCCCTTATATATTTTTATCATCTTTTCCTAACTGCCTTTGTTTCTTTTGCAGTGTCGGATTCCAATGAAGTGTATGTTCCAAGATGGAACATACGCCGAGGAACAACCCTTCGCACCCCTGTGGAGTGCGTGGACTGGGCTCGCCACGCTGCTCCTCATGGTGCGTTGGGGGAAGCCATGGCTAGCTACCAAGAGGGTAGGCTAACCAATGAGCTTCGGGTTCTCCAGGCCCGGACGCAGCCCCGCGTCGAGCTGCTTTGTCGTGAAAACGACAAGTTAAAAGCAGCGCGCGCCAAAGATGTATCTGAAGCGCGGGCTCTTCGGGAGGAGAACCGGCAGTTGGCCGCTGCCGCAGCCGAGAAGGAGAAGGCATTCAAGGCCCTCGAGGTTGAAGTCCAGGCGCGACTCGAGGCCCGCTCCAAGGCTGCCCAAGCTGTGAATGAACAGCTTCGGCTGGCCAAGGAGACTGCGCGAAACTCAACTGAGAGGGCTGCCAAGGCTGAAGCTGTTGCTGAGCCACTTCGCGAAGAGAATGAGCAGCTTAAATGTAAATTAAAGGCTCTTCAGCATGCTCACGACGCCTTGGCAATGGAAGATGCCAAGAAGCTGCAGGAGATCCTTGACCAGAGGGGGGTGCTTGACCGCACTGAAAGGAAACTCAAAAGCGTCGAAGAAGCTGCCGCCAAGGAAGTTCAACTTGCCAACCTTGATAAAAGCGGAGCCGAACGTGCTTACAAAGAAAGTCAAGCTACCCTCCAATGGCTGCTTCGAGAAGCGTTGCCTCAGGTATCCTCTTTTTTTTCTTCTCTTTCTACTTGTAATTAGAAAATGTTCTAACTTGTAATTTTCTTTTGTAGGTTGTGCGTCGGGTCCTTTCAGAGACCTCTTACGACGATGCAATGAGCGCAGCCCTCAACGCTTCTCATGAGGATGGGGAGAAGACTGGCTTCCTGCTTGGTCTAGGGTTTGCTGAGAGAGGCTTTCCGCCCTCCAACTTCCCTTTATTCAATGTTAACACTGCAGCTGCTTATGACCAAGCAGTGAACCAGTACGCTGCCTTCCCGCATCCGGTGGTGGAGAAGGTGAATGAAGCTGCTGCTGCTGATGATGGGCTAAACATCCTTAAGACTTTCCTTGGACAGCCGCGCTCTGACGGTGCTGGTCCAAGCGGAGGTGGTCCTGAAGCCTGATCCTGAAGATCCCTTCCCACTGCTAGGATAGACTTAGCTTTGTATAGATTTCTTTTAGGCGGGTAGTTACCCGGCCACTGTTGTAATATATCATTGAAATATACGATTGTTATTCCTTTCATTGGATTCTTTGCTTTATAAACTTATGACTTGCATACTTAGTTTAAATTAGCAATTTTCCAAGTGTTTAGAATAAGTTAACCTGTGAACGTGGTTGATGATGGGTTAGAGTTTTGCTTCCTCCTTCGTGATTGTGCGGGTATAACCGTCACTTGCACTTGGTAGGATGGCTGAACTTTTGCCTTCATCTGACCGCGTGTAGGTTTTTCTTATCCTTTTTTAAGTGTTCATAAGTTAACCTTTTAACGTGGTAGATGGTAAGTTAAGTTTGGCTTCCTTGTTTGTGATTGTGCGGGTAAGACCGTCACTTGCACTTACAAGGATGGCTAAACTTTACCTACATCTGACCTGCGTGTAGGTTTTCCTTAGAACTTTTTAACATTTTGGCGTTGTGTTTATGCGGGTATTGCCGCCTTCCACACGCAACTACTTCTTCCCGTAAGGGAAGTTCGTAGGTTACAAGCTATCAATACATCATGAAAGGAGAATCATTTCCATTAGAAGTGGCTCTAGGCCTTTTCTTTACAAGTTGGAATTGATCTACATATAACATTTGCGTAATTGAGCTCCATTCCATGTTCTAGGGATGGGAGTGCCATCGAGCCTTTCGAGCCGGTATGCGCCCTTTCCCAGAACTTCTTTGATAACGTATGGCCCTTCCCAAATCGGGGCCAACTTTCCTGGGCGTTGTTGGTTCGAAGCCTCGTTGTTACGCAGTATGTAGTCTCCTTCATTGAAATTGCAGAGTTTTACCCGCGTGTTGTAGTATTTTTGCATTTGTCGTTTGTAGTTTTCTTCACGCACGGCGGCTAAGTCTCTGCGCTCTTCGGTTAGCATAAGGTCTAACCGTCTTTCCGCATCATTGTCTTCTGGTTGGATTAAGACCCTTGGTGAGGGTAAACCGATTTCGACTGGGATCATGGCTTCAGTGCCATAAGTGAGACTGAACGGGGTTTCTCCCGTACTGGTCTTCTTCAGCGTTCTGTTTGCCCAAAGGACGTGTGGAAGCTCGTCCACCCAACCGGATCTATGTTCCAAGAGTCTTCTCTTTATGCCTTCGACGATGCTCTTATTTGCTCTTTCCACCTCACCGTTACCTTGCGGGTGTGCCACTGAGGTAAAGGTGTGGGTGATTTGAAGTTCTTTCAGCCACTGCTGTAGCTTCTTGTTAGCAAAGTTGGTGCCATTATCGCTTACCAAATTCTGTGGAAGTCCAAAACGACAAATAATAAATTCCCAAATGAATTTTTTGATATGCTTTGCGGTTGTTTGGGCTAAAGGTTTCGCTTCTATCCATTTGGTGAAGTAGTCAATGGCTACCACTAGGAACTGAACATTCCCAGCTGCTGTAGGAAATGGGCCTGTCACGTCAATGGCCCACTTCTGAAATGGCCACGAGGAAGTGACAGGAACAAGTTCATTCTTCGGGCGATGCGTGTTGGGTGCGTAAAGCTGGCAAGATCTGCATTTTCTGATGTATGCCAACGCGTCCATATGCATCCCCGGCCAGAAGTATCCCGCGTTGTTTAGCTTGGCTACCACAGCGCAGGGGCCTGCGTGTACTCCACAGATGCCTTCGTGAACCTCCCTTAGGAGGTAGTCAGCATCTTGGTTGTCCACGCATCTTAACAATGGGCCAAGAAAGTTACGTCTGTAAAGGGTGTCATTGACCAGCTGATAATTCAGTGCTTTACAGCGTAGTTTTCTTGCCTGTGACTTTGACTCTGGTAACGTTCCTGCTTCAAGGTATTTTATTATTGGGGTCATCCATGTTTCTGTACCGGTTTGGATGACACAAATTTCCTTGTGCGGGACTGATGGTGTTTCGAGGAGTTCAACGCGGATGTCCTTTCCCAAGTGGGTGAAGGCCAGTGATGCAAGCTTGCTTAACGCATCCGCAGATTTGTTTTCGCTGCGCTTGACGTGTATCACTTTACAATCATTAAAATCGCGCATGATGGCTTTGGCCTGGGCAAGGTACAGGGCCATTGTGTCGTTCACAGCCGTGTACGTCCCGTTTATTTGGTTTGCCACTAGCATGGAATCTACATGGGCTTCCAAATTTTTTACACCCATTTTACGCGCAATCCTCAATCCGGCCAGGAATGCTTCATATTCAGCTTCGTTATTCGTACTTGGAAAATCCAGCCGAATAGCATAAGTATATTCCTGGCCTGCTGGATTTGTTAATTTTAACCCTGCGCCTGAACCCTCGTTACTAGCTGCTCCATCAGTGTAGAGTCGCCAGACCTCATTGATTTCGTGTGCTGGGGAGGGTTGAACCTCCTCCTGACACTCTTTCTCCCGTGAAGCGGGGACTTCTGCAATAAAATCAGCCAGGACCTGGCCTTTAATGGCTGGTCTCGGCTTGTATTGAATCGCATATTCTCCCAATTCAATTGCCCATTTGGCTAGACGTCCCGATAACTCGGGTTTGCCTAGAACATTTGAGAGTTTGAAGTTGGTGAGAATAGTGATTGGGTGACCCTGGAAATATCGTCTCAACCTGCGTGAAGCGTGTATAAGTGCCAAGACTAGTTTTTCCAGGGTAGAGTACCGGGTTTCCGCGTCTGCCAGACGCGGCTAACATAATAGATTGGCATCTGGATGCCTTTTCGTTCTACAAGCAGGACTGCCCCGGTTGCTCTATCTGTTGCGGAGAGGTATAGGATTAACTCCTCCCCCGCTTGTGGTGCTGTGAGTGTTGGGAGTTCGATCAGGCGTGATCGAATCTCCTGAAAAGCTGCTTCCGCTTCTGGTGTCCAGCGGAAGTGCGTTTTCTTTAAACAATTTCTTAGCGTTGACACAAAAGGGAACGACCTATCCGCATGGTTTGCCAAAAAGCGGTTAAGCGCGACTAGTCGTCCATTCAGTGTTTGAGCCTGTTTTATGGTGGTAGGTGATTCCATTTTGACAATGGCTTCGACCTTTTCAGGGTTCGCTCTGAAGCCATCTTTAGTAATAATGACTCCCAAGAACTTCCCTTCTTCCACCCCAAATGAACACTTGCTCGGGTTGAGCTTCATGTTTATCTTTCTGAGCGTGTTGAAAGTTTCGTCAATGTCTTTCAACATCGCCTCTGGCTCGGGGCTTTTGATGACCAAATCATCCATATAGACTTCCAAGTTTCTCCCAATTTGGGCGTGAAACTCTTTGTCCATTAGTCGTTGGTACGTGGACCCCGCGTTCTTAAGTCCGAATGGCATCATTTTATAACAAAATGTGCCATCGGGCGTCCGAAAGGCGGTTTTGTCCTGGTCATCTACAGCCATGTGGATTTGATGGTACCCCTTATACGCATCCAAGAAGCATTTAAGGCGAAATGGTGCCACCGAATCCACCTTGAGATCAATTTCTGGCAACGGATAACAATCTTTGGGGCATGCTTTATTCAAATCTTTGAAATCTATGCACATGCGCCATTGTTTGTTATTCTTCGGTACCATTACGGGATTTGCAACCCATGTTTGATATTTGCTAACGCGCACGATGCCCGCGTCAAGGAGTTCCTTGACTTGGGTTCTGCACGCGTTGGTTTGCTCGGGCCCCATTACTCTGCGCTTTTGTACGATCGGCGTAACGGCCGGATCGCATTTGAGCTTATGCTCTGCCTTACTCCGGGGTACACCAGTCATGTCGGCTGGTGTCCACGCGAAGATGTCTGCGTTTCGCTGCAGTAAGCGCTTGAGTAAGGTGCGTGTTGGATCAACAATTGTCGGGCCAATGGTAACGGCCTGATCGGGATATTTCCCATTGAATGCCCACTTTTCAGGTTCAGTGATGGTTTGTTTGGCCATCTTCGGTTTGGGTTTAGAGGAGACAGATGCGATGCATACCTGGGGAATGCCCGTGATCATCGCTACGCCTTCAGTTGTTGGCCATCCCATCATGCCGTGGACTGAGGATACCACGGCGTTGAATCTTGCCATCCCGTCTCTCCCGAATAGGATGTCATACGTATGATGTGGTTTTTTCATTACAACAAAATCCACATCCTCCGTGCGTGAATAATTCCCATCGGTGAGAGTGACGGGGAAAGATAGGGTGCCCAAGGGAGTGTTCATGCTGCCGTCAAACCCTTCCATTGAAGCGTAGACCGTCTCTAGGCGTTCCTTGTCTTCATCGTCTAGCTTGTCGAAGAACTGCCTGTACATCACTGTCGACGATGCGCCATTGTCAACGAGGGTGCGGGAGGTGATGTAGTGCCCCAGCTGGCTTTTAATGACAATGGGGCCTTCTTTGTTTGGGCCTCCCGGCACTCGCGGGAAGCGCACTTCTGCTTCCTTCCATGCGCATGGTTCGGTCATCGGTCTCTTTCTTCCTCTGACCTTACCATGGACCATGTTGATGCTGATGTCGACGGGCTTTCGTCCGTTACCCCTGTACCTGTTGTCGTTCCTTCCTCCCTTCTTGATAGATGCCACGAGGTGTGCGAGCCTCCCATCCTTGACGAATGTCTCGACGACGTCCCTCAAGGATGTGCACTCCTCAGTGCTATGGCCCTTTGTCCCATGGAAGTCACAAGACTTGCTTTGATCCGCATTGGGTTTCTGTCGGATCGCTGGGGCTTTTGGCCATGGCAGTTTTTCCGTGGCAAATATCTCCGTGACGCTCTTGGTGAGTGGCGTCCAACGGTTTTTCCGGTTCGAAGGGTGCGTGTTGTCCCTTCCGCCAACCAGAGGGCGAGAGCTTGAGGGGGTGTCAAAGTTTATCCTTGACTGCCAAATACCTTGCCGCCTCTTTTTGTTTAGCCGGGCGGTTCTCACATTGTTCTCCCTTGTCCTCTGTGTGTAGAGGTTTGTATTCTGGGGGAGATCTCTTCCCAGCTGTTTCTCCGTTTCGGCAAAGCGTTTGGCTGCCGTCATTATGGCATCCCATGTGGATGGCATGCCGTCTTTACCTGTCAGAGTGCGGATAAGTTCTGGGTACTCAGCGCCCTGAATGAAAGCGGCGCGAACGAGGTCTTCGCTGATGTTGCCCAGACTCAGCTTCTTGGAGTTGAAGCGGGTGATGAAGTCCAGTAAGGATTCATCCTCTTCTCTCACACAGTTGAGGATCGTCCACTGCTCCTCAGTGTGCTTCCTCTGTTGACTAAACTGTTGACTGAACTTGTTCTGGAAGTCTGCCCAGTCATAAATGTGGTGGACCGGTAAACGGTCGAACCATGCTCTGGCTGCTCCTACCAGAGTCATCTGGAACATGTAGCACCACGTGGGTTCCGTCCAGTTACTGACGGTTGCCCCCGCAATGAACCTGTTCAGATGGTCATCTGGGTCGGATAGACCATCGTATGTGCCAATGTTGGACATTTGTTTGGCACTCCTCGGGGCGATTGCTTCTGCAATGTCCCTTGCAAATTTTGACCTTCCTGCGTTTGTGGCAGTAGGTCTAAAGGCCTTGGAGAAGTCACGCGAGCTTTTTTCCGTGACTGGTTGGAATGCTTCCCCAAAATTCCTTTTTGGCTGGGGATCCGTTTCCTTACGCTTCCCTTTCGCCCTATGGCGAGGGTTCGCGTCGGTGTCGGAGTCTTCCCTCTCGTCGTCTGAGTACTCGTACTCACTACTCATGTTGAGGTGCTGGCGAGTACTACCGAATTCCTCAGCTTGTTGGACTGAACGCAAGCGTTCGTCCAACTCAGCCTGAAATTCTCTTTGACGTGCCTCGGCCCATGCCTTCACTTGATCAAGTGTTTGGCGAGGGGCTCGAGTTCGTTTTTCCAGCTGGGCATCAGTGAATCTCAGTGGAATATTTACTCCACTTGCCCCTACATGAGTGACTGGGGTAGTGTTCGTAAAATGTACTTCACTTGCCCCAGCTTGGGTGGCTGGGGTAGTGTTTGTAAACATTGTGTTGCCGGTGTTTACCCCAGTGGCTGGGGTTGTGGTTACCGGAATTTCTCTAGTCATCTTGGAAGTTTTGAAAAACTGGAGAAAGATGTAGTTCTAGCTTTATGCACGGATGGCGCCAATGAAGAAACACTAAGTGACCCCGGGCAGATTATGGGTAATCTGGGGGCTAAGTAATGTTTCCCTCGAAGGTTAGGTCCAGCAGAGTAAGTTGTACTTCAGGGAACCTGCAAAACAGACACCGTGAGCTCGTCACTGAGAAGGGGGGGGGGTTCCTCCTTGTGACCACCCTCCGGCGTGAGAATCAGTCTATATTGCTCTTTAAATATAAAAGTATATGAATACTATTAGAGCAATTATCAAGTAAGTTATACGAGATAGTAGATGATGAAATGATAATACCATTTGCTGTCTTTTATAGCCGAATGTGGGTTTCCAAGGGGTTTAGCCGGCCCAACACGCTACCAACTGTAACCTATGCACGTGCCCTACCTGTGAGTGGTGGATAGGTAGCGGCTGACACAGAGCAGGCGTGCCGTGCACTCTTCGTCTTCTACCAACTGCAGGCTAGGCACGTGGTCTGGCAGGAGTTGGTGGGCAGGCGGCGGCTATTGGTCACAGTGCTGTGGCGTGCTGTCTGCCACGCTGCTGTCAGTGAGCTGTCGCATTCTTGGTCAGATCTTTTGTCTTTACCTCGTCAGGTATCACGCAAAAGATCCTCCATCATACGGACTGGCCCATTTTGGCGGGAGTTTTCCCCCTCCCGCCTTTGCTCATTCTTTCAGGTGACACTGAATATTTGTAAGTGTTAAGCCTTATGCGTGTAGCTATGCTGTGCGGGTAGCCTTCCCTGATGGCTTGTATCCGCAACTGCGGGAACAGGCGGGTTACTTTACCATTGGGAGGCTTTTCCCTGCGTATGCAGCTTGCATACTGCGCGTAGGCTTCTCTGAGCATGGTGGGTCCTGCGGGAGTAGATGGTCTTTGCGCAGACATCCCTGTTCAAGGTGAGTCATGCGGGACCAACTGAGCCCTGCTGGGACCTACCTCTTCATTTATGTTTTCCAAATCATAATAGTTTATAATGAGAATCTAACGGGAAAGTGAATATGGGCACACCTTCATACATTAGCAGAGTAAAAATAATATTCAAACATCAGAAGATCATGTGCTGTGGAGTATGCCATTAACTTTGATTTAGTTGGGACACTCGCTATGCATATTATAGTTTTCTTGGAAGATAATAAATTATGCAGTAGAACATGTGATGAATTATTTTCTATAATGCATATAGTTTAACAAATTACTTTTTATTGACTGTATAAATAAAAAACTAGTAAACTCTTATTTTGATATGATATTTTTATAAGTTTAATTTTTTATAACCAAATAACATAGCTATACTCGTGTGTTGTGATAGGGACGTTGATAAAAAAAAGCCTGCTCATTTGCGTTGATAATATTCAGAACTTCATTTGAACGAGAGAAGAAAAAAAAGAAATGGTGAAAAATCCATGTTGAAACGTTAATAGACGTTAAACTTTGTAAGGTTCTGAAGACTTGTGCATTAGTATTCACCATGTGGTTTCGAATAAATATTGCATCGACAACTGTGTTTTACAAACCAAAAAAAATTTCCATGAAACATTGACAAAAATAGGAAAACCACCACAAAAGCAAATTAGGTTTTAATAATGATATAAAGAAAACAGACCCTTGAGGTAGTTTTTACAACTTGTACGTTTGTGCTTTGATGACTTCTATAATAGTACGCCCAATTCTCTTTTGAATGAAATTTACAATGAAATGTATATACAAATAAGCACGTCGTGTACGAAATTTTATAAAACATCATAATAAAAAAGAAAATGGACTGTGTGTCAACTGGTGGTTGGGGAATAAAACAATCGAAAGATATGTGATACAAAGAGTAAGTGTACTAAAAATTCAGGGAACCATACTGTAACTTTAAATTTCTATTGATTTTAATAGCTCTCAAGTCACTTGTATGAAAGTGTTTCGAACGCCTATGCAATACCGTTTTATGAGCATTATGACAACTGCGTTCACTTTTATGATATATATGTTTAATTTTTTACTTATAGCTTATAACAAGTTGGAGACCCGTGCGTTGCGGCGACTCGAACTTGATTCTTAAAAGAACCATAATGCCTCTGCCGGTTATTTCGCTAGAAACCCGAAAGAACAAAACTCTTTGTGTAGCTGCTTTAAACCAGTGCGTTATGACAAGGACGTGACAGAAACCCAGTCGATTCATTACGGTACAATAAAAATATTTTTATGACAAAAATTGAAAATTTAGTAATCTAATATAGAAGGAAAATGCTTTGAAGTTCATTTTTCATAAGTTAGTGCCAAAAGTATAAAAAAATCAAAAGCTTTTAGTTGGGTTTCATAAGTTTGGTTTCATAAGTTTGGTTGTCAAAATATAAATTGTAAAAGTAATTTTAATGGCCAAAAAGTGTAAATAACAAAAATATGTAAGTTGGGCTTTAGGCTGAGGGGTGTGGGGCTTCAACGGGGGCGCTAGAGCCCCTCCGCTCGCGCCCCCAGGCGCTAGCACCACACCCCCGGGGCGCGAGAGGGGCGCAAGAGGGGCGCGAGCACGAAAAACAAAGCAGGCGCAAGCCTGTTCGCGGGACCAATATGGCGTAAAGAGACATGGGAAAGTGTGAAAGAGCCGTTGGACATTTAAAATGAGCCGTTGGGCTCTTATTTAATAAAAATAAAAGTTTTTTCTTCCTATATATAACCCATTTCACATAAAACAATTATCACAACTTCAAAAAAAAACCCAAAATCAACCCATCTTCCAAACTTTTTTTTAAAAACATGGCTGGAAATTGGTACCCAAACCTATATTCAGATTTAAAAACATGTGTGTTTTTTTTAATAATTTATGAGTTTTTTTAATAATACGTTGAATATATTTATAAAAAAATAAAAAAAAATCCGCTGGAGCCCCTGCTGGAGCCCCTCCACACCAGGGCCAGGGGCTCCAACGGGGGCTCCAACACCCCCTTATCCAGTTTCTCTCTCTGCCACACGTCATAATATTATTGGCTGGAGCCCCTACTCGCGACCCCATTAGAGCCCCCCACACCCCTCAGCCTTAATAAACCAAAAGACAAAACATGTAAGTTGTTATATAGTGTCTTAGTATTTTCATTAAGAGACTATCTATGAATTAATTAAAGGTAGAGTGTGTTTGGTTATAATTTAAATGGCTCAAAGAGCTTCTTAATGGAGACTACATCTTAATTAATCAAATATTTTATTAATTCAGCACAAAATTATCAAGCAATCTTGAAAACTGTAATGGCAAAAGTAAGAAGAAAATTAAGGTGGCCAAAATCAGAAAAAATAAATCATAAAAAAAACACCGTGAAAACCGAATGGCTGAAATTCGAACCGAGCGAAAATTGAAACGAGCCAAAATTGAATCGAGCATTTTTCGATCGAGTATCGAACGATTTTCAAGCATTATTTATTTATTTATTTTCTACTTTAAAATTTTCAATAAGAAACAAGTTTGAAGGGTGTAAATGATATATATTATAAACAAATTAGTAGTTTTAGACAAACGTGTAATATGTTATAAATTTTTATGAGAAAAATATTTGAACTGAGATATAATTAATATGTAAACAAACTTCTGGTATTCTGAAAACTTGAAGTGAACAAATAAAACTATTAAATTGATGGATTAGGAAAATTTTAAAGAGTTAAAAAATTGTATACTTATATTTATGTGTGTTGTCTATATATTTATATATTTATTCATATATGATTATATATATAAAAAATCAAAAATATTCGAGATGAACCGAACCGAGCAGAGCGGCTCGTTTACAATCGAGCGAAAAACCTAGTAAGTATTTTTCGAGCAATTTCTGAACACGCGATGAGCGAGTTCGAGTGATAAGCGGTTTGGACGGCGCACAAAAGCAATTTGTTTAAATTTATTTAATACAAATTATTTGAAGGTATTTTCATTGATTATTTTGGTTAAACTTTGGTGGGAAGGATGTGAATAAAATGAGACAAAATTACAGAGATTTTCCTTTATCTTTATTACAAATTTTACTCGTGGTTCTTTATCTTCAAAATTGATCTGTTTTATCATTTACGCTTATAAATCCACTCGAATTGATACATTGTCGTCGATGGTTTTGGCTGGATTATTTTTATATAATTTTAAAAATTAAATTATTTTGAGATTCTCTCTCTTTAATTTGGCATATTTTGGGAATTCTTTCTAAAAATAACTTAGGATTAAAAATAAATAAAAACATAAATATACATTTATATTTTTGTCCTTTATATCCGTCCTTTTTATTTTATATATTTATATACACATGTGGGCCCCGTAACCGTAGCATCTTTGGTTTTACTTGATCTTTGTCATCACCTATATAAGCAGCCCCATCCATCTTTTGTTTTTATTCACTCCAAAATTATAATTATAACCTCGCAAGAAACGTATGAATCAACCGTTTTGAGATTCATAAATTAATTCACTCACTTCCCTACACAAATTTACATACAGAAACCACTCTCTTAATCACATATTTATTCTGCATAAATTAATCCAACTTTCTACACAGAGATATTGCTCATGAAGAGACCAAGAGGATACAGAGTACCGAGATCTGATCTCTTTGAATCGTTACATGATGATATTGTTATTTACATCCTCTGTAAACTCAGCTCCACAGCCTCTTCTCCGTCTGATTTCATCGCCGTTCTTCTAACGTAAGCTTTTAATCCATACATACATATTAGTGAAACGTATACATATATAATCATTGTTTTTCTGCTCACAGATGCAAGCGATTGAACAAATTAGGTCTTAATCCATTGGTTTTATCAAATTCCTGCTCAAAAGTGCTTGCGGTTCGAGCTAAAGCCTGGTGCGACGAGGCGCACCGGTTTCTGAAGCTTTGCCTCAACGCTGGAAACCAGGAGGCTTATTATACTCTAGGAATGGTAAGTATTCAACTATTCAAACCGAATATTATTATTATTATTATTATTATTATTATTATTATTATTATTATTATTATTAACTTGCTTTATTTGATATATTATGATTTGTGTATTTATCTGTGTAGATCCGGTTTTATTGTTTGCAAAACCGTCGAAATGGAGCGTCGTTACTGGCAAAGGCGGCGATTAAGTCACACGCTCCGGCACTGTACTCGCTGGCGCTGATTCAGTTCAACGGTAGCGGTGGTTTGAAGACCGAGAAGGATCTGTGCGCCGGAGTTGCGTTGTGTGCACGCGCCGCGTCTCTCGGTCACATCGATGCTATCCGTGAATTCGGTCATTGCGTTCATGACGGTTACGGTGTACGGAAGAACGTGGCTGAAGGCCGCCGGCTTCTCGTCCAAGCTAACGCACGTGAGCTCGCACGTGTCTTTAATAATAATAATAACATTAATAATCTTTCATTTCCGCAATTATCGGGACTACCGTTACGGTTACATAACCGGACCGGGTTTGGGTTTTGAGTTGTTTAGCGACTACGGGTTTAACTTTAATATGATAACCAGGGATATGCATCCGGCGAATAGGTTTATGGTGGAATGGTTCGGGTTAAAAGGCGTGGGTGAGGGTTTGAGGATGTGTTCTTATGAGAGGTGTGGGCGGCCCGAGACACGAGTGAGCGAGTTCCGGAAGTGTTCGGGGTGTGGGAAGGTAAACTATTGTTCGCGTGGGTGTCAAGCGCATGATTGGAGGGTGCGCCATAAGATGGAGTGTGCACCCATGGAGGAGTGGATACGTCATGCTATTCATCACGTCGGAGATGGCGTGAACGGTGTGGTGGATGATCGGATGGTGGAGATTGAATTAGGGTAAGTAAGGTGATTGGATCCTGATCCGAATTTGACTGTTTGTGTAGGCTTATTTTGTTTCTTTTTTTTTGGTTATTTTTTTCTCCTTTTTGTTAAATTTGATCTTATTAGGAAGATTTTTATTTTTTAGGCCGTATATTCTATATATGGCATGCACGGAAGAAAATTTCCGGTTTGTACAAACTTTAATGCTACAGGTACAAGTAGACATGGTTTTCTTATTTTATTTTAGAAATACAATTTTTTTTTTATTTTTTAAAAAGTATGTGTATCAAATCTATACGATGTACATGTAGGTCTACTCTAGTTTGGATATAAAATTTAAATCTCTTAAATGCCTAATCTTTTACAGATACGTAGTTGTGTGTATAATCCGTTCACTCACATGTGATTGGAAATCAAATTATCCTCTTAGATGACAATTAACTCATCGATATATATAGTATTGCATAGGGATGGATGAGCAAATTCGGCACAGGTACCGAATCGGTACCAAAATTTTGAGTTTCGGTGTCGTTACAATACCGATACCGTATTTCTCAAATTTCACCTTAAACACCGGTACCAAACCGAAAATTTCGTGTCAGTACCGATTCCAAAAATTTGTGATTTTCGTGATCGCGATTTTCAGTA
The DNA here is from genome assembly GCF_021521415.1 of Bidens hawaiensis. Taxonomy (NCBI): domain Eukaryota; kingdom Viridiplantae; phylum Streptophyta; class Magnoliopsida; order Asterales; family Asteraceae; genus Bidens; species Bidens hawaiensis. Next base: position 195,947 of record NW_027491999.1, on the reverse strand, counting down.
CCGGTCTCATCCCTAGTATTGTCTATTATAATTAGTGTTGTATAAGTCGTTAGACGCTAGCCCACTAACGTTTAATGTAAGGCCCCGAACTCGGTAGCCCTACTTTCGCGTCGGATTTACTCATAAACACAGTTCTTACAATCAGAGTTCATTAAAACTTTCGCGGAATATAAAAACTTTCATGAAACGTTACAGCAATCCAAAACTTGCCTTAATTAAACATTCTTGTCTTTCAAAATAAACGTCAATTACATTAAAACATTTTGAGTCTTCAAATGCCAGTCTCCTATTCGCCCACCATGTGCCCGCTCAAGCTAGCTGTCTCATTCTACTCACCTGCGTACATACTAAAAGCCAGCTACGCTGAGTGAGTTCTAGTTAATCAAACAACTTATCATACAACCACTACATACAATATATACGTATCCGAAGACACATAGTCCACAGTCTAACATGCCACTGCTCAACCACTTAATTACCTCTATAGCTTAGCCTCTTAATTACCCCTACAGCTTAGCCACTTATGCCACTTGATGCCACTTTAATAACGAATATCGTTATGCCACTTTGCCACTTTAATAACGAATTCACGTATAGGCTTACCCTACCACGTACTATCGTCATGCCACTAACACTCTTACTAGACTTTGCCACTTCTATCACAATCTACCCCTACTTGTCTACAACACACTTTATATCAATACAATATTTACATAATAAGCAAGTCACATCATAGAATACATACACACTAACAACCACTTGACAATCACTATCCTTGGCGATACGTGCAATATCCGAAGATCGTTCACGTACCGACAAGCATTACATAATAGCTACTTGTATAACATCTATACACTTACCACTTAAGGTAAGTGTATTCACACTTTCACATCTAACCTGCTTACCTTACCACTTAGCCTCTTATTTACACCTACCACCTTGCCACTTTGCCACTTTAATAACGTATAACGTTATGCCACTTTGCCACTTTAATAACGTAAAACGTTATGCCACTTTGCCACTTTAATAACGTATAAAGTTATGCCACTTTGCCACTTTAATAACGTATAACGTTATGCCACTTTAATGACGTAGTCACGTATAGGCTTACCCTACCACGTACTATCGTCATGTCACTAACACTCTTACTTCACTCTTGCCACTTCTAACACGCTCTACCTCTACTTGTCTACAACATGCTTCATATCATTTACATAATAAGCAAGTCACATCATAGCATTCATACCCACGTAATAACGATGGCATGTACAGGCTTTCCCTATCACGCGCTCACGTTATGCCACTAACACCCTTAGACTCTTGCCACTTCTAACACACTCTACCTCTGCCTGCCTATATCACACTTCATATCATTTACATAATAAGCAAGTCACATCATAGCATCCATACCCACGTAATAACAATGGCACGTACAGGCTTTCCCTATCAAGCGCTCACGTTATGCCACTAACACCCTTAGACTCTTGCCACTTCTAACACACTCTTCATATCAGTTCAGTATTTACGTAATGAACAAGTCACATCATAACATTCATACACGCTATCAACCACTTGGAATTTACTATCATTGGTGATACGTGCAATATCCGAAGATCGTTCACGTACCGACAAGCATTATAAAATATATACCTCGTATAACATCTATAGCATACACTTACCACTTATGGTAAGTGTATTCACACTTCACATCGAGTATGCACACAGCCCCGAAAACATAACAAGGAAATGGGGCTAGAAACTCACCTGAACTTTGCTTCTTCCTCCGATAGTTGTAAATCCCTTCTTTAACTGAGCTCGACTGACTGTATAAGTTACACGTATAAATACTCGCCTGATTTAATCGGGTGGCCTAGTATTAGCTTACTTTTACTTATCGTTTTTAATCTATTTTCTAATCGAACTTGACTTTAGGCGAAGTTAAACCTTAGGCGAACTTGGCTTTAGGCGAAGTTGTCATCAGGCGAACTTAGCTTTAGGCGAAGTTGTCATCAGACGAACTTAGCTTTAGGCGAAGTTATCAGTTAGGCGAACTTGGCCGTAAGCGAAGTTATCAATTAGGCGAACTTGGCCTCAGGCGAAGTTACCAGTTAGGCGAACTTGGCCGTAAGCGAAGTTACCAGTTAGGCGAACTTGGCCGTAAGCGAAGTTATCGCTTTGAAGGCGAAGTTGCCCAGTTCGCGGCGAAGTTGCCCAGTCCAGCCGCTGTTTGGTTTCTATCAAGCATTTTGGCGATTTTAACACCCTTGTTATGGTTCAACTTCACCCACTACGTTCCCCAACCGTTTTCGGTCGTTTATACACTATAAAGCTTGGATCTTTAAACTTCAAAGATTAAGAATCATACCTTTTTGAGCTTGTTTGGATCTCGTTTAACTTGTTTAATCACAACTAATCGCTCACCCTCTCTCGGATCTTGTTCGTTCCTCTCCTCGGCCGCCGGCGGTGTATGTGGTGTGTGTGTTTTGGGTGTGTGTAGAGATATGGATAAATGGATGGAATGGAAAGGATTGGGGTTTAAGGGGGTATTTATACTCCCTCAAGCCCATGGACCGAAGGCCCATATTTCCTTTTGGTCCATATCCAAACCCATCTAATTATCCTACTAAGTCTTCATATTTTGCTATTATTATTATAGTTCCACTAACTCGTTTAATTCACCTGACAAAATAATATATTAAATATTACTTAGAAATTTCGGGATGTTACAATTAATGTAGTACATATACCAAATTTTATATGCAAAATTGTTAATTTTAACCAGCGATTAATCAAAATAAGTTAAGCAAATTTTCAGTACCGGTCTCATCCCCGGTCCTGCTCAAAGTCAAAGTCAAAGTCAACAGTTCAGTTAAGCAAAGTGAAGGCGTAAAAAATCATTGTGCATTAGAGGATAGAATAAGTTATATAAACTGTTCAAAGGATAAAAAAAATCATTGAACCCCATATAGAGATGCAAGAACCTAAATCCGTAATCAAAATATTAAAACATGATTACTATGACTACAAGTCATGATAATCAGTGCCCATTTTAAATGCAAGGCATCATTTTATTTATTTATTTATTTATTATTGTGCGATCACCTCAGATGCTAGATCAAGACTTCCTTTATTCGACTGGAATAAATGTTCCTCCATTTGTTTCATGAGTTTTCCTTCTTGACCAAAGATCTTCATCTAAGTCAGCAATTTCAGTTAAAAAAAAAAGACTTTTTGAACTTTTTTTTTATTTCTAAAACAACTCAATTTAACTGTACACTGGTTGTGGATTCAATGGTGAGACCCGCCAGACCCAAACGAAAATGCCAGATCCTATACAAACAAAACGAAAGCTTATTTACGTTCTTAGTGTGAATCAAGAGTCGCTAAGAAATACCAAGTGTAAGTGCAACTTGGTAAAATTCAGAAACAGAAAAAGAGCACTAACCATAACCAGTTGTAATAGCACCATAGGGGAAACCAGAATGCAAATATCAGTACTTTGCCCATACACTTGTCCAGTGCTCAATTCATTCGCACACATGCAGTTTGAGGTGAACTGAAAAATAACAGAAGAAAAACATAAGCGAAAAATAGAAAAGGTTAGACCTTGGTTAAATCTTCGGACCTATCTGACCCTGAGTTGAGTTGACGCCTCCCTGTAAGAACACCATAAATATATTCATACTTTCATAGTGACCAAAATTTGATGCAAACAGAGGATAGAAACAACTAACTGGTGAATGATGCTTTATAAAATTTAAAATACAGGATAGTCCAATAATGTGTGTCTAATAAAAAAATATATGAAACCAAATCTATTGATAGACAGGAACCATGAGAAATTATGAAAAAACCAGAAAAGTATTTTTCATAGCTCCAATAAGTTGGTTGTTTAGATTATGAATAAGAGGAGTATATAAAATTATTATTATTGTTCTTTTAATGAGGGATTTGAGGGAAGAGATGATGTATGACATGAGTTCATACGTCATGATGTATGCTACAGATCCATCCTTTTAGATAACTCCATTCCTGTTACACCAGTTATATAATGCAATCATTTTTATGATGAAATTCAAAATGGAAAAAATGGTTGGTTTAAAGTTCATACCTTTTACGCTCGTGACCATGACGATGCAAGTAGGCTTACTAAATGAAGCCAAATGACGAACCCCTCCCTGAGTTTTAATAATCTCCTATTTTTTTTATTTTACAAAAGGATCCAATTACAATAGAGAAGTGGGTAAGCGGGTAACAAGCTAAAACAATTCCTTACGAACTCAATTGAAGTTTTAATAAAGAAACACGATTATTAGTGTAAAGAAAAGGGAAGAACATGATTGATACCATCAGAGTTTATCCTCATGACCTTACTGGGTCCACTAAAACAATTCCTTACGAACTCAATTGAAATTTTAGAAAGCAACAAAATTCTACACGAGCCTCAAGTTAATTGGTATTATCAAATTCCAAATCCATTTGCCAAATTAACTGAAAATTACCTTCATTCAAAATTGTGCTCTTGCAGGTCATTGAAGAATCCATTAACATCGTGTTGTAAGGGGGAACCAAGAGACAAGATGAAGCAAACAGAAAGTATTGAAAAAATAAAAAATAAAAACAAGGTTGAGTAGCAAAGACTTTGGTGATAGGAACCGATATTAAGAACTTGATTACTGAAATTGAAACAATTGAACAAGGTTTAGTAACAAACCCTAATTTTGACAATAAAACAACAATCTCCAAACAATTGAACATACGGGTACTAACACTAACACGAACAGTTAACAAAACTAAGAAACTGTTCCCGCCGTTCCTATTTTAACGAATTGGTGTTTGAATTAAAGGCGGGAACTGAAAACTGGAATTGGGTTCGTATCAGCTTCAGAGCAAGAGAGATGGAGTGGGGAAATCGATCAACAAGCAACGCCCAATGCTAGAAGAGTTCGCGAATCCAACGAAACCCTAATTTTGTGAGTGGTGAACTGATGATTTTGTGGAGGGAACAGTTTTTTGGTTTTGGTATGAGGGAATATGTATTGGTTTCTATCTATAAAGGTAAAATTGCTTAATTCAAAGGGACCCAATTATACACTAACCTTTTATAAACAATAACTAAAAACTTGTATATTGATGTTTCATAGACTTGTACATTGAAGCTTTATGAACTTGTACATTATAATAGACACCATGTTATTAAACGAAATTTACATCGAAACGTCGACAAAAATAAGCACGTCACAACGGTAAATTTGTTTTTTTTAAACATAAATTAAAAGATATCAAAAGAATATGAATTTTAAATAAAGTTGCTAAATACGTAGGTAAACATGAAGGGGCAAATGTATAATTTTTCTTTAATTTAACAAAAATCTAGGGGGATAACTTGTAACTGTATTTTGAAAGAATGATAGTTCCGTAAAGTTTTGTGACTAAAAGACACAATTACCCTTAAATTTTATAATAATTTGCTTGCATTATGTTTTGTATTTTAAGGATTACAAGTTGTACCTCTTAAAATTTAAGAGGTCATTAACTCCTCTACTATATATAGTAAAGATAAAGATAAATATTATTACTTGTATTTTTTAATACTTGATTCAGTTATTAATACGAATGGTTCGTAGATTGTAATGTTGTAATACTGTTAAAAAAATTATCATATCATTTAGTTTCTGAAAAGAAAAAAATAAAGATTTATATCATTTAATTGCTTCAAATGTCAACTTATACGACGCTATATTCCAATGTCAACTAAAGATTTCTAGGAATAGCTAATCAAAATCTTTATTTGTTATGTATTTATTGGCTATTTGGATTCAGTTCTCTCCCAAATATGTAGACACAAATGTATACAAATAAGTACATATATAAATTTGTCGCTTATGATATGTTTACTTTCATTCAATATATTTTATAGAGAAAATTACTATTCTAGTTCTCGTGGTTTTTAGACGGAGTCACTTTTAGTCTCTGAAAAAATAAATGAACTATTTGCATCCTCGTGGTTTAAAAACTGAACCATATTAGTCCGTCAATCTAACAGCCGTTAACTTTAAGTTTAAAATCAAGGGTATATATGTAATATGGCACCTTACTCATTTTATCCTAGAATAACATAACCGGTGTTCAATATTTTACCTCAACCACCAAAAAGACCAGCCCTTCATCTACAGCTGGCCATCTTCAACCAGCCACTCATCCTCGTTCGTTCACCCTCGCCGCTCACAGACCTTCAACCGACCTTCATCTACAGTCGGCCTTCATCTACAGCAAAACACATGAGCACGTGCCTGAACCACAGACCTTCAACCGGCCTTCATCTATAGCCGTCCGGGATGTACGATAGCACGTACGTGAACCACATGAGCAAAAAAAATCTGATCCACCAACACCCTGTGACCTTGATTTCGCCGAAGAAGAGGAGGAGAATTGAGACATGTTGGCTCCAATTAAAGATGATGGTTACCTAGGGCTCCAATCTAATCGAAGAGGAAGAAGAAGACTCAGTTAATTAGGGCTCCATATTATCGACGAAGAAGATGACGAGAATTACCTAGGGCTCCAATTTTTCGTATACCTGAGGAGAATCACCTGTTATAACTTGTTATAATTAATCAGGGGGTAAAAGAGTAAATGCATACATATTTGGATGGAAAAACTAACGTCAAATTAACAGAAGGACTAATATGGTTCACTTTTTAAACCATGAGGATGCAAACAGTTCATTTAGTTTTTCAGGGACTAAAATTGGCTCTGTCTAAAAACCACGAGGACTAAAACATTAATTTTCTCTATTTTATATTATATGTTATTATTTTACTAAATAATATTAATAGCAATAATAATAATAATTAGAAAAATAATTATTATTTGGATTTAAAATATTCACATCCATTATGCCAAAAAATAATTAAAGTAATGCTCACCGAGGTTTCACATTTACATCACACTTAAATCACATATTTAGACGTATACTTAATAAAATTGCTTTCTGTATGAATATTATGAATTGTATACAACAAATGAAGTGTATATATAAATAGTCACATTTACATCTTTTTTTAAAAACAACTAACTCTTAAACATTTGTCTAAATCTGCATCTTGTCTATTATGTGATTAGAACCATCAACCACTTGAGACAAAATCTTTTCACATAGCTTGGTACTTTTAGGAATACCATATGTTGCGAGTTTGACACATAGATCCAACGTACATTAATGTATTGTTGTTAACATGTATAAAGTAGCTTATAAAGATGTTTGGGCAACAAACCACTATAAATCTGAGAAGTAGACCAGCAATTAAACCCTTAACTTATTTATTCACGATTAAACTACTTAACTGATAAACTTTTGTTGAATTCTTAAGTAGAATTTTGAACTTTGTTGCTCCACGACTATCCTTTTGAAACGCATTACATTGATGTTTACATACAACAATGATAAATAAAGCATAAGGATTGATAAAAGATATATACCTCAATTTATTTTATAGTTTGTACACTTCTCTTCATGATTCACGGATTTTTCATGAAAACCAGTTTCTTTTCCTTGAAGCTAACATGATTGTGTCAAAAATGTCATGCATGGATTACTAATTGGGTAAAAATGTCAAATCCATATGTCGTTTCAATCTCTACAGTTGATCTTTTCTAATATATTTAACACTACAAAACATAAAATAAAACAAGAATCAACACAGTATAAATTAACTTCTAGATCAAAAACATGTAATATTAAAAATCTACATATAGCATTAAGAAAGATGAATGAGTTCTACATGTACTATACAACATAACACCATGTACTATAGTGTATTGTATGGTATATAGTTTAAACGTAAGTTGGAAAACTTAAGTTAAACCGAGTTCGAATACACCATTAATACGGATAAACAATCAAATTCTGTAAACATTTATTCTTTTACATCGAAATAAAAGACAAATGGATAATAAACTGCGCTGATAATTGGTTTTTACGCAGAAAAATTATACAATTACTTAAAAAAGTATGCAATGTCACTTTAATAAAAGGTGGACTTACCAATTAGATTGTGTGACGAAAAGTCGAAAATAGCCACAAATCTTACATCTAAAATGGCAATTATAATAATAATGTAACAAATTAAAAATGGTGAAAATGGTATTACGTGTTGTCGGCCTCATTGTTACCCTTTTGAGTTTTTACCCCACCCCACCAACCCTTTTAGATTAATGGTGAAGTATTTTAATGCTAAAATATTTAAATTTTTTCAGATGGTGTCTGACTGTTAGTAACTATATTTAAACGTTTAGGACTTTAGGGTGGTGGGCGTGGGTTGCGGGTAGTAGGCTCGGGTACACCTCCGTCACCCACCCAAAAGTCCTTTCCAAGTAATGTTTCTTGGTGCTAATATCTGATGTCATGTGTTTCAGCGTTCAACATGTTTTATTATTTTTAATATTTTTCCATTTATAAATATATAATTTCTTTGTTTGTTGCAGGTTTGATTTGTGTTCTTTTGTCAAGACATCAACAATATTATAAAATTTTAACTCCTTTGTTTGTTTGTTGTAGGTAGAGAAAGAAGAAGCATAATGGGTTTTTGTTTGTTTGTGTGGTTCCATAAAAATACATTTTTTTTAATATATAGGAAAAATTATGAAAATAGTTTATTTTAAAAAAGAGAGTATGAAAATAGTTCTTGAAATTTTCAAGTTCTAATAGTAATCTAATGAAAATCCTTGGCATCGTGACATAGATTTTCCCGTCGATGAATTTCGGCCTCCAATGGAATATTGACAAGTGTAAAGCACCTCACTTATGGTTTTTTAATGATATCTGTCTGGATCAATAATTTGGGAATGAAAATCATCTCCCCATGAAAATCATCTTCAAAAATCATTAAAATCCGTGTTTTTTTAAATTCATCTGAGTTGATGAATTTTAAGTGAATTTCGTCTTCGAAGATAATTTTCAAAAAAACATGCACCACCACCACCATTATGATCTGCACTTTCCAGCCACCACCCCACCCACCATCGCCACCACCACCATTCCCACTTTTCTGGCAAACATCACCTCCATTACCCGCCCATCATCATCACACCTTTCCAGCCACCACCCCACCCACCACCACCACCACCACCACCACCACCATTCCCACTTTTCCTTCAAACATCACCTCCATCATCATCATCATCATCACTTTTCCGGCCACCACCCCACCCACCCACCACCACCGCCACCTCCACCACCATTCCCACTTTTTCGGCAAACATCACCTTCATCGGAGCCATGTATAAAAACCCTCAAAACTATGGTTAATAAAAGAATACAAACCTTCAAGGCCTTTAAGGCGCGCATCGGCGGACTTTTCTAACACAACCTTCACAATGCATAAAATCTCTCAAAACAATCTCTTGCGGCGGCGGCGGAGACGATGGTTCCGGTGACTTGTCTTTTACTTCATCTCCGATTGGTGGTTCGCTGGAAAGGTAATGTTGATGATGTTGGGAGAGTAATGGAGGTGATGTTTGCCAGAAAAGTTGGAGTGGTGGTGGTGATGGGTGAGGTGGTGGTCAGAAAGGTGATGATGATAATGATTGGAGGGTAATGGAGATGATGTTTGCCGGAAAAGTGGGAACGGTGGTGGTGGTGGATAGGGTGGTGGCCGGAAAGTGGAGATCATGATGATGGTGGTGGTGGTGCATGTTTTTTTGAAAATTATCTCCGAAGATGAAATTTACTTGAAATTCATCAACTCAGATGAATTTAAAAAAAAACACGGATTTCTATGATTTTTGGAAATGGTTTTGTGGAGATGATTTTCATTCTAAAATTATCGGTCTAGACGGATTTCATTGTAAAACCATCAGATTGCGTCAGCTCATTTACACGTGTCATTGTAGCATTGGTAGACGAAAACTATCGCTGGGAATCCAAATGTGTCGACGCAGATGATTTTCGAATGACTACTTTTGGAATTTGATCAAATTTTTGGCATATTTTGAGACTCTTCTCTCCTTATTTGGCCTATTTTAAGAATTTTTCCTAATATATAACATATAATATATATACACACATAATAGTTTTTTCTTTAAATGAAAAAGAACAAGAAATATGTATAATTAACTTAACTAAATGTATTATTTACTTTTAACTAAATGTTTAGTTGATAATTTATTTGTAGTTAAAAAGTAATTAACGAAATGTATAATTTAGTTTTGGTTTAAAAATCTTTAGAGTGATTGAAAGGAGTGACCCACTCCTTAGAATATCTGCTATGGTGGGAGAGCTTTGAAGCCACTCCACCGTGCAACGTTGTCGTCATGTCATCGCTTCGTAGAAAACGGGGCTGTGAAGTCCGCCCTGCTATAGTTTAATGCCCCTTGGGCGTCCCAAGATATATATATGTATGTGTGTGTGAGAGATGGAGAAAGAGAGGGCCCACCCCAACCTCTTCCGCACCGGTTGTCCCAATTGCTCCTCTCCCCTGCGAGCCCCCACCGACGGCGCCCCGCGGCGGTGTTCCGCGCCCTCCTCTCGGCGCCAATAGCAGATAGCCTTATGGTGGTGTAGGATAGCATTTAAGTGTCAATACATAATTGGTCGGTTATAATGATAGTTTATAAATTTAAGGGGCACCCTCACCATTCTTAGTGTTATATAAATTTATTCTTTTGGGACATAGTTTTAGGAGTGTTCATTGGATCGGATAACGGTTTATCCGGTTCGGATTGTTTGAGATTAAAAATTGATGCAGAAGCATCCGGCCCAAATATTTATATTTATTTATAAATAAGATTGTTAAGTCTTTTGTTTAGTTAGTTGAGTGTTTTTTGAATAAAGAATTTGTAAGCTTTAAGCTTGTTAACCGAATCATTCGGTTCGAATTGTTTGAATGAAATCATTGTGTTCTTGAGCCATTTGAATGCTAGTCGAAACTGCATAAGTTAGAACCTTATCTGAAATCCGATCTGATCCGAATTATGAATGTTCCTATCCAATCGAATTGAATTCGGATTGAATTCAGATAATCCAAAATAATCCGTTTAACACACGTGCAAACAAAAGTCTAATTAAATAAAACATACAAACCGAAAAATCACAAACGAACAATGGTTTAATTAATAATCAAGCTCCTATTTTAACAAGCAAACCCCTATTTTAACATCAGTAATAATCATACAAAAAGAAAAACATATATATCTTATTCAATTATGGAACCAAGAAACTCTCATTTTGAGTAACAAATTATTAAACCAGTCAATAAAATAGTATGAAACACAAAAGATATAGAATATGACGACGTGTGTATAGAGTATAGTGGCGGTGTATTAGGCAATTTTTTCATCTCAAAACGAATGAAACGAATAGAAAAGTTAGGGTTATTGCAGATATTAATGGTCTATTGGGCTAGGCTATTCAAAAACCCTACATGCATCAATTGCCATGAACGCAACGTAACCCCAGAGACACCTTTAATGTCGCCTGAGGATGATTGTACCGTCATCGTCGATAAGCTATAATAAATTTTAGAGACGTCTCCTGAAATGGTTGAATTATCATTTTATCCATCAAATATGTTTTATATGTAACATAGATAAGACCAAGTGATTATCATGACTAACAATAATTGACAAAATGATGAATGTGATTTCGGAGTTATCCTAAATTTTCAATGAAGTGATATATGTTTAACTAAATAGAAATAATTCTTGCTAGATATTATTGTTATATATAGATATGTTCTTTGTTTGTTTTTCAAGAAGATTTGTTGAAGGTTGAACATGGTGATGAGAAGGAAAGCACGTAAAATAGACAATCACTTGCTACAAGCCTACAAGTGATGCATTAATTATATTGTTAACAGCTATATTGTTAACAAGAGGTTGAACTAGGTCGCAACATCAATCCTCATAAATAACCTTTTGATCACTTATATAAGAGTGTTGCACGAAACAAGTAACATGCATATTTTACAAACTAACTATAGTTGATCTTGTGAATTTAAAATACTATGATAAGTTCAAACACTTTCTGTTGATAAAAAAAACCATCAACACATAACGGCATCTTTATGTATATATTTTTAAATAAGTTATTAGTTATTGACATGTGTTTTCTAAGTCTTATTTAGCAATCAAGAATATCGTTTTGTCATTTTCGTCTTAGGTCGGTAAATGAGAGGTATAATATGTCAATTCATGTACGTTTGCTAATTGATTTTTTAAGATTTAAGTATAATATGTGAGTGATAGTAGATATAAAAATTAAACATCAGGAGAGATTGCTTGCTAGTGCAAATCATTGATACTTATCTATACAGGGCAAAAGCCAAAAGGGGCACACAAATGGTGAAAGGTTGAATCCACCTGTAGATTATAGGGAGAATGCGACCAAAAAAGATTTTGTCCACTCATTAAAGAATAGGTAAGGTACCCAAGTGCTGTTCTACGCGTTAGACATTTGTAAGCTTTGGTTACAACTGATTTGTCATTAATTTTATTTTTCACAAAATAGATTAATTAAGTTTTCATTTACAAAAAATCTTAATTAACCTTTAGAGTTGTTATTCTTTTAAAGGTCATATTAAATTGTTTATCAATCGACTAAGTTGTTAAGTCTCATCCAAATCTTAAACGCTTGCTAGGCTAATCACAACTTAAGAGTTGTTTGTACCTCATCTATACATTTATAATTAATTAAGATTTTAATTGAAATTGAGATAATTAGTCACAGTTTTTGACATTTTTTTCTTCATTATTTGACTTTTAGTAGCAAAATGATAAAGATGATGATCGAGAATAATGTTTTAACTGTTCAACCACACCCTTTTAATTAATTATTTTAATCACGCTGAAAGCCAAAGCGATAAGATCCAATAATAAAAAAAAACATTTTTAGTAATAACAACAACAAATGAAGTACCATAAAAATTCATACTTTTTAATCCGAATTACCATAAATATACATATTTGTTGGTAAAGACGGATCACCGACGAATCTTAACGACAAATCACCAACAAATGTTATCATCAATGAAACGTTTATGAATTAGTATGAAATGGAAAGCGTATTTTTAATGTTACAATAAACATTAAGGGAAAAAAAAAGAAGAACATATCCAAACAACCTACATCTAAATTAGAAAATATAATATATATCTCCAATGTTTGGATTGTTAATTTTTGAAGGTGTATTATATTGTAACTCACTTGTGAAATTGCAACTAATATTTGTAGCTAAAGTATTAAAAACATGTTTGGTTGTATCGTTAATTTAAAACAACATGCTTTTATCGTTAAATTCAAAGCATGCACATGGGCTGTTTGAAACCAGAAAAAGATATAATAAACTTATTGTTCAACAGAGGAACAAACACCTCTAAAGCCCCAATCCAACTGTCGTTACAATAGGGAAGGTTGCGATGGCCAGATGCCATTGATCCGTGGGTATCTACGTTAGTTGAGGTTGTTTTGACAAAAGTGGTTGTTGCTACTTGCTGGAATAATATGAAATAATGTTACATATATAAATCTAAAAATAGTGGCCTTAAGAAGTTAAAGGTTTGGTAACCTTGCATTGTTGGATTATCATCGGATTTGTTTTGAACACTATATCAATGGAGATTATATTTAAGGAAAACTTTACAAATTAATAACAAAGTTCAAGTAAAAGCTAAAGTTTTGTGAACCCACACAAGTCTTACTAAAACTATATATGCATTTGACATGTATCAGTAGTATATGTTCTTTAATAACCATTTGAATACTATTGCGTTCATATACTTTTTATAATAAATATTATCAATATTAATCCATATATAAAATATTATAGTTCGAATTTGTAATTCATATGCATTGCTAGCTTGAGAAACAAAGAACACCATAGCTAGTTAGCTACCATGCACACACCATTATGGCGTTAATACACTAATTGGTTTCTATTTTTCAAGAATTATATATATATATATATATATATATATATATGTAATTTGAAAGTATTGCGGCGGAAAAAATATAAATTAGTTTTTTCCGTGTTAAAATGGTTGTGCTCGTATCAACGTGACAATACATGTTATGTTTGGGCTTACGACACTTATATGATTTTTAAGTTTGTATGGTTTTTTTACGTCTACTTGGCTTTCTCCTTTCTCTCTGCAAATAGGTCAACAAATTGTTACGATAGCAAATGATATGGTAAAGGTTGTGCAATTATATAGGGTATATTATTTGAGTGCTATACTTGACATAAAATAGTGTGAAAATACCTTTTGCATAATATAATTCCTTTTTAATAAGAAAGTAGTTGATATTCGTTATGCATCACCAGGATCTTCACTAGTGTTTTCCAAGGTATCAATGCCATCCTTTCACAAAACGGATAGCAAAGGCGGAAAGCAAGTGATTCCCTTATAATACAACGAACCGTTTTTTCCTTTAGTATTTTAAACGTCTAATTCACCTAGAGTTTATTTCAATCGTGACTTTCTTGATTAGGAGTGGATAACTTGAATGATCCACTCGTATATAATCAGAACACATAAGAATGAAGAGTGAAGACAATAAATTTTACTTATTTTAAACTAGCTTATTTTTATCTACCTTTCGATGTCAATTGAGTTATGAATAATAATGTACAAGCTATCGAAGCAAAAGTGTACAAGCTGTCAAAAGTTATTTCAAGGTTTTGTTATTTTTTTAAAAGTTTCTTTTTTCTCCTCTTGCAACTTTTTAAAAAGTTGATTTTTAATTTTTAGTCATAACTAAATCCATAAATTTTTTTTTTTTTGATTTGTAACGAATAAATTGAAACAAAATAGTTATTAAATAATGTATTAAGTTTACTGGCTAGAAACATCAACATATTATATTAGTTAACTCGGTGGGATTTAAATCATTTTCGTTAGGACCCCATCAATTAAAATAGAGAACGAAACTGTGTTATTAAAGAAGAAACTATACAAGCCAACAATTCAATTTTACATTTAAACCGCATGGTAATTCAACATATATGCTCCATATATGGTTTCGTTTTGCATTTTCCCTTCATATTTCATAATATTACGAATATGCCATTAGGATATGTTTATTTATGCTTTGACTTAAACTTTACTTATAATCGGGCCTTATAAATATTCAGTTGCATTTATATTTCCACCGCAATGCAAGAATTTACTTCAACTGGTTGAAAAGATTCACCAAAAACCTCATCTATTTCTCTTTCCTTTCAGGCAACGCTTAATCGGTATTTTTATGTCAAATGATATATATTATTTTTCTAACAGTCGATTTATTACAAAAATATATAAATATGGCTAAAGCCAATACATGAAGCGAAATTTTCTTTTGCGAATAGTTCTACTGAATATCAAAGGCCCATACCATATTGGTAAGATATTGACATGCAGATCTCTCGATGATAACAATCAACAAAAGAGGCCAAGTCCAATTCTAGTAGGCAAACGCACATATATTTCTTTTAAATAATTGATCTCTCAAACATTTAAGACAGCGATAGATCTCTAAACTATTTCAACTAAATAATACCTGCAAAAATATAAGATCGTCTATGTTCTAATTATAAATAAATAATTTGATAATAAGCTCAGTATGCGATTCTACCAGGTCGTATCTCATTAGCAACGTCGTAATATGTCGTATAGGCACCCAACGACGCATTTTTCAAAGCATGAGATCAAATTAGAACGTCCAATGTCAAACCAACACTTCATCATACCCAACACCATGCAATATATAAATACACAACCAAACTAATTATAAGTACAATCATATCATATACAGTTCAAGTTACCAAATATATTATGCTAGTTTAAGAAGTTTAGCATACCAAGTTATATCAAATTTCAAGTAATCAGAGATGTGATGGACAAGAACAAAGAAACAAGAACAACCGTGATATTTGGCTAACACCCAAACTTTATTAATCAAGAAATCTAACTCAAAAACTTGATACAATTTGTTCCATACCCTAAACACGATATATATAGACTAACCTAAACACGTTAGAATATATTTAAGAAACAATAAAATCAACACGATAATTATCTCCATCTTAACCTAAAATAGATTTTTCATAAAATAATTACCCATAAATAACCCGATTACTTGCACGCCAAGATAACCGGTTTCTTGCATCCCAAGTCGCTCCACGCAATAGCCATAAGTCGATTCGGTAATTCCCAACAAAATTAAGTTATATAATACACAATGCTAACCGGAATTAGGGTTCAGAGGGCCATATATTACACTAACTACCCATTCTACTAAGTGACATTGTGCACTTCATGTATAGTGAATTGTATGGGTGGATGGTGTCGTGATGTTGGCATGCGACACAGATGGTCCAGGTTGATGATGGTGGTTGTGGTGCTGCCCGTGGTGGCTGTGGAGGTGGTGATGCTCAAGAGAGAACGTGGGAGATCAAAAGTGGGGAAATCATAATAAATGATAATTTAGTCTCTTTCCACCTAAGTATAGAAATACCATCGGGTTTTTTTAATATATCACTACAAGAAATTTGAGTTGCATCGGCAACAAAAAGTCATAGCTAAAAATTAAAATGTCGCCGCTAAAACCTTTAGTGGCAACATATTTTGAAGAATAACCCTAGCAGTTGGATCAAGACATCTATCAATGGCCCAGATGTTTTTCTTTAAAAGAACACGGATCGTGACTTGTTGCCGCTAAATCCCTTGGTCGCTGCTAATACTGTTGCCACAAAAATCGAATTTCTTTACTGAATAATAATAATATAGTACCAATAATAATAAGAGTAATATTTGTAATAGTTGTAATAATAATAACTGTGTTAATAATACAAATAATAACAACAATATTATAAATAATGATAATAATAACAATAAAAATGAATTTAATAGTAAACATGAGAAAATAGTAATAATAATTTTAAATGTAATAATAATTGCACCAATAATAATTGTAATAATAAAATATGTTATAATTTTGTAATAGATATGATTGTAATAATTGTACTAATAATTGCAACAATAGTAACTCTAGTTATACTGATACCACTGTTAATAATTTTAGGGTTTAGATGTTGTTTTGGCTACACAAATTTACATTTACATTTAAGTCATGACAAGTTATTTTGGGCCACATGATATTCGTGTATGATTACGCCACACTATTATATCGCAATGGAACATATCATGTGTTACTATGTTGTTTTGGATACCTATACCCACAATAGAATATAACAACACTATTGAGCTTTGATGGTCTTTGTCACGTGTTAGTAGGTTCTTTTGGCAACAAAAATCCACATAATATCATAATATTTTATTTACAATTTTATAATACATTGATTACTTTATACTATTGTGCCTAAAGTCGAATGCGTTTTTCCATGTGTTAGTGGGTTGTTTTTGCTATACAAAACTATATTAGGTTTCGACAGGTCATTTTAGGCTACATGATACATGTATATGATTACTGAAGAAACACTAACCGGACCCCGGGCAGATTACTGGTAATCTGGGGGTTGGATAGCTGTTTCCCACGAGGGGTTAGACCCTTGGAAGATGGTTCTTCTGATAACCTGCAAAACAGACACCGTGAGCTCGTCACTGAGAAGGGGGGGGGGTTCCTCCTTGTGACCACCCTCCGGCGTGAGAATCAGACTAGATTGCTCTTTAAATATAAAAGTATATTAAGAGATTGCTAGAGCAGATATCAGGTATAATATGATAATGTAGTAAGATATGATGTGTCCAGATGATCATACCATTTGGGGTATTTATAGCCGAAGGTAGGTTTCCAAGGAGGTATGGCCGGCTGCAACAGTGTTCCTGTTCATCAACAGTAGTCTACGCACGTGCCCTGGTGGTAGTTGGTGGGTAGGCAGCGGCTGATAGCGACCAGGCCTGCTGTATACTATTCCCTTTCCACCAACTGCCGGCTACGCACGTGGTATGACAGTAGTTGGTGAGTAGGCAGCGGCTTAATAGTGATACAGTACAGGAGCATGCTGCTCGCCATACTGTATCAGTGAGCTGTCGTATCCCTGATCAGATCTTTCGCCCATACCTCGTCAGGTACAGTAAAAGGTCCTTCAGTATAGACTGGCTTATTTGGGCGGGAGTATTCCCCCTCCCGCCTCTGTGCGGGATTGCTCCCGGCTTTGCTCATTCCTTCAGGTGACACTGAATGATCGAGAGCTAAGTACCTAGTGCGTGTAGCCATGCTGCGCGGGTGGCCTTCCCTCATGGCTTGTATCCGAGGCTGCGGGAACAGGCGGAGTCCACCATGGGAGGCATTTCCTGCGGGACCAGCTTGCATACTGCGCGTAAGGACGTCACGTCTCTGAGCATGGTTGGTCCTGCGGATCCAGTTGGTCTCTGCGCAGACGTCCCTGTTTAAGGTGAGTCTTGCGGGTCCAACTGGGCTCTGCTGGGACCTACCTCTTCAAGTCCCCCCAGTCCAATGTTCTTCTCATGCGTGTTTAATAAAGTGAGGTGAACTTTTGGACTTAAGCAAAGGGTTTTGAAAAGGGTTTTGTAAGGTTTTCCATGGGAAGTCCTTGTCACTTGCAGAAATGCCCGAGTTTCCTGCTTGGTCTTTGGGTATGATGCGGGTAGGTCTGTAACCTCCTCGCAAGTCAGGAGCATTGAGTCCCAGTTGTGTGGATTCTCCATGAGGTTTTGGTAGTTTTGAACATAGTGATCAATTATGTTAAAATCACCAATTCCATCCTGGAACTTCAAACAACGTAGTTCTCAACGTTCCCGCTATGCGGGGATGTTATTTCCGTTTCCGCAAGCATTGCCCAGAAGATCCTTCTTGGTTTCAATTCCCAGCGGAGCGCTAGGTATGTGAAGGGTTTTGCCTTAACACTGTACATGCGCTCGTCTTATGGTTACTTTACTTCCAAGGTATTCCTGGCGTCAATTCCCTGCGGGTGCTAGGTATGTGAAGGGTTTTGCCTTTACACTGTACCCGCACCCGTCTTATGGTTACTTGGTTGCCGAGGTACTTGGCTTCAATTCCCTGCGGGTGCTAGGTATGTGAAGGGTTTTGCCTTAACACTGTACCCGCATCCGTCTTACGGTTATTTGTTCGCCAAGGTTTTCTTGGCTTCAATTCCCTGCGGGTGCTAGGTATGTGAAGGGTTTTGCCTTGACACTGTACCCGCATCCGTCTTACGGTTACTTGTTTGCCAAGGTAAGGGGGTATTTTCCCGCTTACTTTTTAATATTTTTAAATTTTGAATTTTGAAATTCGAAAGGTTGGTGGAAAGGTAGGAACAGTCCAAACCTCTGAAACGTCGTGCGACGGTTTCTTCTGACTGTGTCAGGACGTGCAGGAAGTTATGGTGACGTGACAGAACATGGTCATTCCAGACGCTTTTCCTGGCGCGTGGGCACGATTTTTCGGGCGCGTGGCCGCGAAATTACTGGCACGCGTCCTGTCAACAGCTGTTGCCAGCCTGCTTTTTGCCACGTGTCATAGTTTCATTGCACCTTCGATTTCTCTCTCCTCCGCATTAAATTCACCGCATTAATTGCGATTAGTATATAAAGGGGGAGAGGCCCCTTTGTAATCCACACTTTCACCTCTCTTCTTCTTCTTAGTGATTTCCGGCAAATACTCCCCTTTTTCAGGCAAGCATTTTCCCGAAATCACTCTTCTTTCTGCAAAAATGTCTTCTCATGATGCTGAAGCTGTAGCCGACGATAGGAGTACTGCTGGCGAGTGCCAGTGTGCTCTACCTCTCGATCAGTACCAGTACATAGTCAGGAAGTTCATGCTCGAGTCTCTCGAGCCTGAGTTTCCTGAATCCCACCAAACTGTGTACGATGCCCCCAGTGGCAAGATCGGGGTATATGCTGCATTCTTTGTTTATGGGAACCTTAGGTTTCCATTGACAAAGTTTATGTATCGTGTCCTGGAGAGGCACGGTGTGCACCTGACCGAGGTGCATCCGATGGCGATTGCCAAGGTCCGGCACTTCTAGTGGGTGTGCCGGATTCTGGGTATTGAGCCCTACGTGGACCGCCTGATGACCTTCTATACTTGGAGGTGCGTCCAAGGGTGGTACACCCTGACAACCCGTATAAAGGGTTTGAAGATCTGCGTGACCGAGCGCAGTCTCCGATCGTGGAAGCGGGAGTTCTTCTACATCTCTGCCCGCGCCATCCCCATTGCTATGAAGTTCAAGAAGGGTCAAGCGCTTCCGAGCCTTCACGCTTCCAGCTACCAGGAGGCGGAATGGTTCGCGAAGATATCCCGGGTCCAATCTCCGGTTTACCGGTTTGCGGAGTCCGGGATGGTGCTGTTGGGGATGAGCCGGGTATGGAAGGATGCGTCCCGGTTTCCCATCCTTCTTGAATATGGTTTGAACTCTATTCCTTATGGTATGTCTTGTCTTTCTTGCTGATATTAGTTAATTTTCTAACTGTTTCTTTTTCTTTCAGAGGGGAATAATTTGGAGTCGCTCCTGTTCCCGCGGGAAGCTGACAGTCCTGTGCGGGTGGGCACTCGTGCTCTGGATGACAATGAGTTGCCCATCCTGGAGCAAACGGCGGATAGGTTTGTGGAGGTCTATTCGCCGGGCCAAGAGATCCTGAGCCACCGGCGGCCAGGTAAGGAGATATTCTATCCTGAACCCCTCAATGCTGTACCCGTTGCTGAAAATCCTTACATCCTGTCTTCTGAGGAATCCGCAGATGGTCCTCCCCTTGTGCGGAAGAAGAAGACTGCTGCCGGCGTGAAGGGGAAGGAGAAGGCCACAGCTGATCCAGTGGTTCTCTCTGACACGGAGTCAGATAGTGAAGAGGTGGCGGGGAAGCCCGGTGGTGAGAAGACCACTGCTCCGGAGGCTACGACCGTTACCTCCGGAGAACCAACGAAGACGACGGTGACCGGTACCAAGAGGCCGGCTCCATCGGGTTCCTCCCCGCCCGTCCGTACGTTCAGGGTCAAGAAAACCCGTAAGTATAATCATAATTCCTTTGTAGATTTGTCACTTCATAATTTTCTTAACACTTTCTTCTTTGTGCAGGCGTGGATGTTGACGCAATCCTGGGTGAAACGCAGGGGAGTACCTCCTCGCCAATGACGGTAGGCTCGGTCAGCCTTCCTGAGGCGTCGACCCAGTCGCCTGCGCCTGCATCCGCTGGTCCAGTTGCTCGTTCCGTCGAGCCAACTGTTCCGGCCGAGATGACGTCACCGCCGGCCGTGAGTGCGATTTTTACAGCATCCTTCACGGAACCGGCGGTTACTGCTGCTTTTAAGGAGGCGGCGACCGCGGCGGAGACCACGACGGCGACCACGGCGGCTGCCACCATGCCCGCGCCACCGGCACCGATGGCCGGACCATCAGGTACGCGCAGGGCTTCACGCCGATCTTTGCCACCTTCCCGTCTGCCTGACCTGTTGGATGGATTTCCTTTAGGTTCAGGTGATGGGTTTGGCGGCTATCGGCCTGTCATTGACCCTACAGGTGCGTAGGGTTCCTTTCTTTTTCCCTTATGTTTTTCATCATCTTTTCCTTACTGCTTTTGTTTCTTTTGCAGTGTCGGATTCCAATGAAGTGTATGTTCCTCGATGGAACATACGCCGAGGAACAACCCTTCGCACACCCGTGGAGTGCGTGGACTGGGCTCGCCACGCTGCTCCTCCGGGCGCGTTGGGGGAAGCCATGGTTAGCTACCAGGAGGGTAGGCTAACTAATGAGCTTCGGGTTCTCCAGGCCCGGATGCAGCCGCGCGTCGAGCTGCTTTGTCGTGAAAACGACAAGTTGAAAGCAGCTCACGCCAAGGACATATCTGAGGCGCGTGCTCTTCGGGAGGAGAACCAACAGCTGGCGGCAGCTGCCGCCGACAAGGAGAAGGCCTTCAAGGCCCTCGAGGTTGAAGTTCAGGCGCGACTCGAGGCCCGCTCCAAGGCTGCCCAAGCTGTGAATGAACAGCTTCGGCTGGCCAGGGAGACTGCGCGAAACGCAACCGAGAGGGCTGCCAAGGCTGAAGCCGTTGCTGAGCCTTTGCGTGTGGAGAATGAGGAGCTCAAGGCCAAATTAGAGGCTCTCCAACGCGCTCATGATGCCTTGGCAATGGAGGATGCCAAGAAACTCCAGGAAATCCTGGACCAAAGGGGGGTGCTTGACCAGACCCAGCGGAAGCTTAAGGGCGTCGAAGAGGCTGCCGCTAAGGAAGTTTTACTTGCCAACCTTAGCAAGAGCGAAGCCGAACGCGCCCATACCGAAGCTCAAGCTGCCCTCCGATGGCTTCTTCGAGAAGCGTTGCCTCAGGTATGTTTAGATTTATCTTCACGCATTTCTTTTGTAAGAAAAGGTTCTAATACTTGTGTTTTCTTTGTAGGTTGTGCGTCGGGTCTTTTCAGAGACCTCTTACGATGATGCTATGACCGCAGCCCTCAACGCTTCTCATGATGATGGGGAAAAGGCCGGCTTCATGCTTGGTCTAGGGTTTGTTGAGAAAGGCGTCCCGCCTTCCAACTTCCCTTTGTTCAATGTGGATACTGAAGCCATTTATGACCAAGCATTGAACCAATACGCCGCCTTCCCGCATCCAGTGGTGGAGAAGGTGGACGAAGTAGCTGCTGCTGATGATGGGTTAGCTGTCCTCAAAGCGTTCCTCGAACCACCCCGTTCTTCTGACGGAGCGGGTCCAAGTGGAAGCGGCCCTGAGGCTTGATCCTGAAGATCCCTTCCCATTGCTAAGACTTGTATAGTTTTTTATTTTTTCTTTTAGGCGGGTAGTTACCCGGCCATTCTTGTAATATATTCTTGAAATATTAATCTTTTTGCGTATAAGATTGTTATTTCCTTCTTTGGGTTCCTTGCTTTATAAACTTATGACTTGCATACTTAGTTTAAATTAGCAATTTTCCAAGTGTTTAGAATAAGAACCTTTGAACGTGGTTGATAGTGGGTTAAAGTTTCGCTTCCTCCTTCGTGATTGTGCGGGTAGAACCGTCACTTGCACTTGGTAGGATGGCTAAACTTTAACTTTTATCTAACCTGCGTGTAGGTTTTTCTTGCCTTTTGAGGATAAGTTAACCTTTGAACGTGGTTGATAATAGGTGTGAAGTTTTGCTTCCTCTTTCGTGATTGTGCGGGTAGAACCGTCACTTGCACTTAGTAGGATGGCAAAACTTTACCCATACCTGACCTGCGTGTAGGTTTTTCTTGCCTTTTGAGGATAAGTTAACCTTTGAACGTGGTTGATAATAGGTGTGAAGTTCTGCTTCCTCTTTCGTGATTGTGCGGGTAGAACCGTCACTTGCACTTAGTAGGATGGCAAAACTTTACCCATACCTGACCTGCGTGTAGGTTTTTCTTGCCTTTTAAGGATAAGTTAACCTTTGAACGTGGTTGATAATAGGTGTGAAGTTCTGCTTCCTCTTTCGTGATTGTGCGGGTAGAACCGTCACTTGCACTTGGTAGGATGGCAAAACTTTACCCATACCTGACCTGCGTGTAGGTTTTTCTTACCTTTTGAGGATAAGTTAACCTTTGAACGTGGTTGATAATAGGTGTGAAGTTTTGCTTCCTCTTTCGTGATTGAGCGGGTAGAACCGTCACTTGCACTTAGTAGGATGGCAAAACTTTACCCATACCTGACCTGCGTGTAGGTTTTTCTTACCTTTTTAAGAATTTTGTTTTGAACCGTTCGACGCGCGGTTGTCGATAGGTTAGTGTTCATTTTCCTTTCATGATTCATGCGGATAGACCGGCACTTTCATTTAATGGAATAATTGAACTCTTCTCCTTCAACTGACCTGCGTGAAGGTTTGCCACGTTATTGGGTTCGTGCGGGTAAGACCGCCTTCCCACGCAACGACTTCACGTAATGTGAATGCCGTCACCAGTGTTGGATAGTTTTAACCGTTCGACGCGCGGTTGTTGATAGGTTATTATTCAGTTTCGTTAATGATTCATGCGGATAGACCGGCACTTTCATTTTTGGGTGCTGAACTTTTCCCCCTTCAACTAACCTGCGTGAAGGTTTGTCACGTTATTGGGTTCGTGCGGGTAGGACCGCCTTCCCATGCAATGACTTCACGTAATTATGCGGTGAAAACCGGCATATTAGTGTCCAGAAAAGTATTAAATGTAAAATCATCAGCTTCGATATTCTTAAAAGAGAATCATTTCCATTAGAAGTGGCTCTTGGCCTTTTCTTTACAAATTGGAATTGATTTACATGCAAACTGTGTAAATGAGCTCCCTTCCTTGTTGGGATGGGAGTGCCATCGAGCCGATACGCACCTGGTTCGGGATCTCGTTCTTTACGCAACATGTAGTCTCGATTTTGAAGCTGGAATTGATTTGTTTTCCCCAGCTGGGGTTCTATACGCACCCGCCTGCTCAGCCTTTATTACGCCACGAGGTGCGCGAGCGTCCCATCTCTGACAAATGCTTCGACCATATCTTTTACATCTATGCATTCTTCAGTGTTGTGGCCCTTTGTCTTGTGAAAGTCACAGTATTTGCTCCGATCTGCATCGTGACGATGTCGGATTATTGGCGGTTTTGGCCATGGGAGCCCTTCAGTGGCGAATATCTCAGTGACGCTTTTGGTGAGTGGCGTCCATCTGGAGTTCCGGTGCGACTGTACATTATCCCTTCCGCCCAACCGATTTTGCAAGCCGGATGAGGTGTCAAAGTTTACCCTTGACTGCCAGATGCCTAGCTTTCGTTTTTTATTTAATCGGGCGGTGAGGACGTTGTCTTCTCTCGTCCTCTGGGTGTAGAGGTTTGTGCTCTGTGGGAGATCTCTACCCAGTTGCTTCTCTGTTTCCGCATAGCGTTTTGCTGCTGTCATGATGCCATCCCATGTGGATGGCATGCCATCTTTACCCGTTAGGGTGCGGATGAGCTCCGGGTCATGTGCGCCCTGGATGAAGGCAGCGCGAACAAGATCTTCACTGATATTGCCCAAACTTAACTTCTTTGAGTTGAAGCGAGTGATGAAGTTTGGCAGAGATTCGTCTTCCTCTCGTATGCATTTGAGGATTGTCCATTGCTCCTCGGTATACTTCCGTTGCTGGCTGAAGTGTTGGCTAAACTTTTGTTGGAAGTCTGCCCAGTCGTAGATGTGGTTGACCGGTAGACGATCGAACCATGCTCTAGCAGCCCCAACCAGCGTCATTTGGAACATGTAACACCACGTGGGTTCCGTCCAATTGCTGACGGTTGCCCCTGCTATGAACCTGTTCAAATGATCGTCTGGATCAGATATACCGTCATATGTGCCTATGTTGGGCATTTGTTTGGCACTCTTTGGGGCGATTGCCTCAGCAATGTCCCTTGCAAATTTGGACGTTCCTGCATTTGCAACGTTTGGTCTGAACGTTTTAGAGAAGTCTCGCGGACTTCCACCTGTGCTTTTTGGTTTGAAGGCTTGTCCAAAATGCCTTTTCGGTTGGGATTCCGTTTCCTTATGCTTCCCTTTTGCCCTATGGCGAGGGTTCGCGTCGGAGTCGGATTCCTCCGAGTCATCCTCCCAGTATTCGAATTCGTCGGCCTGTTGCACGGAACGCAAGCGTTCGTCCAACTCAGCCTGGAATTCCTTTTGTCGTGCCTCCGCCCATGCCTTAACTTCATCGAGAGTTTGGCGGGGGAGTCTTCGTTTCTCAACCTGGGTATCAGTGGATCCCAGTAGGCGATCATTTACTGCACTTGCCCCAGCTTTGGTAAGTGGGGTAGTGTTCGTAAAATTTACTTCGCTTGCCCCGGCTTCGGTAGCCGGGGTAGTGTTCGTAAAAACTGTGTTGCCGGTATTCCCCCTAGTAGCAGGGGTTATGGTTACCGGAATTTCTCTAACCATCTTTGTAGAAGTTTGAAAAAACTGGAGAAAAATAAAGTTCTAGCTTTATGCACGGATGGCGCCAATGAAGAAACACTAACCGGACCCCGGGCAGATTACTGGTAACCTGGGGGTTGGATAGCTGTTTCCCACGAGGGGTTAGACCCTTGGAAGATGGTTCTTCTGATAACCTGCAAAACAGACACCGTGAGCTCGTCACTGAGAAGGGGGGGGGTTCCTCCTTGTGACCACCCTCCGGCGTGAGAATCAGACTAGATTGCTCTTTAAATATAAAAGTATATTAAGAGATTGCTAGAGCAGATATCAGGTATAATATGATAATGTAGTAAGATATGATGTGTCCAGATGATCATACCATTTGGGGTATTTATAGCCGAAGGTAGGTTTCCAAGGAGGTATGGCCGGCTGCAACAGTGTTCCTGTTCATCAACAGTAGTCTACGCACGTGCCCTGGTGGTAGTTGGTGGGTAGGCAGCGGCTGATAGCGACCAGGCCTGCTGTATACTATTCCCTTTCCATCAACTGCCGGCTACGCACGTGGTATGACAGTAGTTGGTGAGTAGGCAGCGGCTTAATAGTGATACAGTACAGGAGCATGCTGCTCGCCATACTGTATCAGTGAGCTGTCGTATCCCTGATCAGATCTTTCGCCCATACCTCGTCAGGTACAGTAAAAGGTCCTTCAGTATAGACTGGCTTATTTGGGCGGGAGTATTCCCCCTCCCGCCTCTGTGCGGGATTGCTCCCGGCTTTGCTCATTCCTTCAGGTGACACTGAATGATCGAGAGCTAAGTACCTAGTGCGTGTAGCCATGCTGCGCGGGTGGCCTTCCCTCATGGCTTGTATCCGAGGCTGCGGGAACAGGCGGAGTCCACCATGGGAGGCATTTCCTGCGGGACCAGCTTGCATACTGCGCGTAAGGACGTCACATCTCTGAGCATGGTTGGTCCTGCGGATCCAGTTGGTCTCTGCGCAGACGTCCCTGTTTAAGGTGAGTCTTGCGGGTCCAACTGGGCTCTGCTGGGACCTACCTCTTCAATTACTTTACACTATCGTGTTTTGATGGACCTTGTCACGTGTTACTATTTGTTTTGGATACTCATGTCCACATTTGGACATAACAAGTCATTTCGGTCCGTAATAAATGTGTATGATTACTTTACACTATTGGATATTGATGAGCCTTGTCATGTAGTACCGAGTGTTTTGGTTATACAAATATTAGGTCATAACATATCATTTTAGGCCTTATGATACATGTGTATGATTCTTTGACGCTATGGGGCCTTGCAATGTGTGTTGGGTGTTTCGCCTACACAAACTCACATTAGATCATAACAAATTATATTATATTTTCATGTCCTACAAGTAAATTACATTAAAATTCCAAATATTAGACATAAACTACATAAAATTTCTACATTTTACAAATAAACTACATCACATTTCTATGTCTTAGAGAAAACTACATTATATTTGCATACATGGGAAACTAATTCCCAGCACGACCTTGCCTCAAATCCCAAGAGTTGGGAATCCAATCAGCTGATCACATCAAAACCAAGGTCTGCTTTAAAATTTTGTTTACAGCAAGGATGATGAAATTATCTATGGGAAAGTAATTAAATTTTGAGAACACTAATTTCAACAAGCCCGCTAACTTCATGTTACTATTCTCAAATGCTAGTCACATACGAAATACAAAGAGGTTGTCAATTTTGGCCTTTAAAGACCCGTTGGTTACCACTTACCACCATGCTTGGGGACTTTATTTATAACAAGTTTTAATAGTGATTGAAAAGACAAAGTGAGAATGTTATAGAAAGACTTATCTTGTTACTCCGATGGATTATTGATGGATGGGCCGTCGGTAAAGGCTTTCCACCACAACCGAAGAAGCTGGACTTTCCGGCCCAGGTGTCCGATGAGTCATCGGTTTAACCTTGAGAATGTGTGTCATGTATAACTACGTACTGACCGTCTAATAAAGTTTAACATCTTTTTATTGTTTTATGTTTTTGTCAAGATCTGTCGATCATAATTATGTCAGTAACAAACCAGGTTTGTTAACAAATAAAACTCCATTTATGCTTTGAAATCGATATGTCCATTACTAAACAAATGATTATCATCTACAGACTATATAAGAAAATATTTACTTAATTAGTTTTAGTAGTGATCACATGATGGGAAACTCGTACTCTTATTTTTGAAGCCGTAAACTAATGTCAAGATCACATTTACCCTCCTTTGATCCTATCTTTATTCTTTTCTTCGATGCTAACTATTTGTTTTTTACTTTTTGAATTGTTTAATTATCGTTTATGTTTTAGAGGTGCCCTCATTGTTCAGAAGCGCATAATGCAATTATTATAATTATTTAATTACACAAATATCCAATAAACAAGAAGTCAAATTTATGAATTGAACGATGCATGGTTAATAATTTTCTATAAATTATGCAGCCATTTCAAATATTCATTCAACTAGTGCCCGTTTCTTTATTCAGCAAACACAGCATGAACATTCGATTTTTATGTTTCTTTTTTGTACCATTTTTAACTTTATTAATTTTCATTAATCCATTAACACATGCTTCATCTCATCACTATCAAACATTAGCGGGTGGCCACCGCCAAGGCGGTTCTACCAAATTTAACGAGCAACCGCTAGCGGATATTGCAATCTACGAGGCGGTTTTAGACCTCCACGAAAATGCCTCCGTTGAGGCGTCACCTCATGTTCTTGGCTTAAAGGTACCAGTCATATCTTTAGCATAATTAACTTGTTTATATTAAAAGTTA
Source organism: Bidens hawaiensis (assembly GCF_021521415.1). NCBI lineage: Eukaryota > Viridiplantae > Streptophyta > Magnoliopsida > Asterales > Asteraceae > Bidens > Bidens hawaiensis. The sequence continues at coordinate 167,317 of NW_027491999.1, read as the reverse complement.
ATTTGATTTTTTTTTTTTTTGAAGGGTGAGGTACTGAATGGGTTACCATCCAAGTTGACCACCCTGAACCATCGGCTGATGATTGGGTTGCTTAAATTATTTTCACCAGCAAAATTCAAGTAAAGTCTGCTTAAATTATTTTTCTTTGTGTTTAATTTTGTTGGTGAAAGTGTATGATATGACGGATCATGTTGCAATGGCAGTGGATCAACTTGTTCTTTTGAAGATTATACAAGAATACAATCTCCATATATATGTTCATCTCCTATAAAGGTGACATTTTTATTTCTCAAATGATTAAAATAATAAATATATCAACGATGGAGCTATATATATTCTAGAGGGTGAATGATCAAAATGTTCATTTGACCAGTTAAAGTCAAGAAAACTCCACTTGATCATCTTGTTCCCAAAACATTCACCCATAAATCTCGTCGAATCGACGACTTTTAATCATTATTCGGCGAATCAATGAGATTTTTAACCAATTAGATTCTGTCATTTGTCCAAAAATTCTCGTTGAAAGCCAAAAAGGTCGGACGCCTAATTTTTTTTTATTTTAAACTATCGATCCGATAGTTTTATGACATATAGCAGAATCTCGTTGGCTAAAATCTCATCGCTATTGATTAAAAATGGAGAGGGTCGACGAAATTGAGGATGGATATCATAAGAAAAAGGTTGGTTAGATGGACACTTAGGTAGCGTTTGGTATGCATGAATGATAGGGGAGATGGAATGATTCATTACGCAGGAATGAAAAAAGTGGTTTTTGGTTGCTCAATGGAATTGAATCATCTATTACACATGGAATCTCATTCCATCAAAATCATTCATTCCTACCCTCTTTCTTTTTTTTCATTCCATTCCTCCTTTACCCTACTTTCTCAACAACACCATCACCACCTAACAACAACAACTACCACTACCATTGCCATCACCGACACCTTATCGCCACCACGCCACCACCACCGCCTCCGCCACCACCAGCGCAACCACCGCCACCGCCGTCGCCACCATCATCGTTGTAACCATCGAAAACATTGTCACCGCCGCCTGACCATCACCGCCACCCTACCATCGCCATCACTACCAATGCTACCACCGGTTGACCACCGCCACCCCCATTTCCACAGTCGCCACTGCCACCACCATTTTCGTCGCCGGAGCTAATACCACCGCCATCGCCATTGCGATTTATTTTATTTTTATTTTTTTGTAAAAAAAGTTATTTTGAGATATGAGTGTTTTTATTATTTTTATTTCAATCATATATTTTTTTAGGATACCAAACAACATAAAGTAATAATTTATTTCATTCCCATAGGTTAACCAAACAAGACAAAGGAATGGAATGATCAATTTCATTCCATTGTCCATTCCATTCCATTCCATTCCTTCTTCATTTCATTACCTCCAACCAAAAATATCCTTAGTTTTCTTTGACTGGCCGAATACATATTCTGGTTATTGTCCCTATTCCAGAGGGTCCAATTTGAAGACTATTGTTATCCGGTTATTATGGCCAGAGTTTCAACAAGTAACCAAACATTGTTAGTTTGTTACTTTGTTACCCTCATTATAAACACCATCATCTTTAGTTTTAAATTTCTGTTTCCATTGAAACAAATTGAAGATAAATGTTTTGATCACAGTTCATGAACGTAAGCTACGGAAATCCGAATTACATGAAATCGGGGAAAAGTTCACTAAGGTTGCATATCATAAACCAACGTGCCGATTTCTCTTTTGCATTGTTCTCAGGTGGCTTGTCAAAGGTACGTGTTGGTGTTATCCTGCTGCCCAAATTAAGTTAATTAATTTACTAACTCAAATATCGTAAAATTGCAGCCAAAGCTAAAAGCAGTGTCGAATACAATAACGTTTGCAAACCCGAAAGCACCTCTCTATCCACGCCTTGCTCATGGAAAGTCTTGGGATGAGGTGAGTTAGTTTTAACTTTTAGTTTCCAAAAACAAATCCCACATATATATAATCCAATAGCATGGCTCACCTTGATGATTTGGTGTTTGAAAAGATGACGGTAACATGGTCGAGCGGCTACAGCATAGATGAAGCAGTGCCATTTGTTGAATGGGGCATGAAGGCCCATCACCAAACACAATCACAAGCACGTTCACCCGCTGGAACACTAACATTCACTCAAAACGACATGTGTGGTAACAATCTCGTCCTCTTCTCCGTCCAAATTTGATCATGCATCTTTCCATTACCTATGTCGTCGTATGCATCAAGCACGATCTTTATATGTGCAGGAGGAGCAGCACGAAGTGTAGGATGGCGTGATCCAGGCTTCATACACACGGCTTTCTTAAAGAATCTTTGGCCAAACATGGAGTATGTTACCTAATTCAACTCCCATAGGAGCTCCATCCACTACACATGGTCTAACGCGAATCTAGGGGTGCCAATGAGCCGAGCTACTCGCGAGCTACTCGAGATCGGCTCGTTAAAAAGCTTGATCAAGCCGAGCTTAATCGAGCCCGAGCTTCACTTATCGAGCTCGAGCCGGCTCGCGAGCCTAAACGAGCCTGTCATTTATATAACTTTTTAAAATATATATTTAATAATTATTAATTAATATATATAATGTTATAAAAAATAAATAAAAATATCTAAATAATATATATTATTTTATACATAAATGAAGTTATAATAGAAAAAAATGCATATAAATATAATTATAATTATATAAAAATTAGTTGATTTATAGTAAACGAGCCGAGCCCGAGCCGAGCTCGAGCTTGAAAATCTACTCACGAGCCGAACTCGAGCTTTGAAAATAGAGCTCGAAACGAGCCGAGCTCGAGCTCAAGCTCTGTGTAAGCTAAACGAGCTGAGCTCGAGCCTAGTCGAGCTCGGGCTAGGCTAGGCTCGTTTGCACCCCTACGCGAAACCAAAACATTTTATAGTGAATTCTAAAGTTAGCAAGTATTGCCAAATTTGAGAATCTACAAAATGTCAAATTAATCTTACTATGAAGACGTAGGGCCGTCTCTGAAAACCTTTTAAAATTTTGGGGCTTGGGACGATTAAAAAAATGGGTCTGTAAAATCGATTGTGTGAAACATGTTACTAAAATAAATCATATGAAACAAATGAGAGTTTTTTTTATTAAAAAAAGAATACTAATTGTGTGAATTAAACCCATGACCTTTGTTTTCATAATCTAGGAAACTTTCCATTCAACCAAAGAGTCATTTTGTAGGCTTTTGTGTTAAAACAAAACTATAAATAAAATATAAATTTTTTTTTTCTACAATTATGGGCCTCTCGGGAGAGTGTCTTGGGTCCATCGGCCTCTTCGCCCTCCCCTTGGGCCGGACCTTTAGACGTACGTAAATGCGTACTAATAGTCAATCTTTGATTTACATGTTTTACAAACTCTATAGATTAGGGGAAGCTATCTTGTAATGAAATCGTAGTAGTAAATGACGAAATTAGGGTTCAATAGCTGGGTCACATGATCTGGCTTGTCGAAACTTTTCTATCTCTTGCTTATAAGCCACATGATTGCGATCCTATCCCAAGTTTTTTAATGTTTGAATCTTTTGTCATGTTTTCTTATTTCTAGCTGGTCCAAGTAGGAGCTGGCTAGTTACAACAGATTTAATTAATTTTGATTGTAATCATTTTTAGGTACATGTACCGAATGGGTCATATGTTACAAAACAGCGAGTATGTTTGGAGCAAGACATACTCGTTCAAAGCGTCACCCTACCCCGGCCAAGACTCGTTACAACGCGTAATAATATTTGGAGATATGGGAATAGGGGAACGCGATGGCGCTAATGCGTATAGCAACAAGCATCCTGGTGCACTCAATACAACGGACACACTAATAAAAGATTTGGGAAATTTCGATATGGTTTTGCACATAGGAGATATGTCGTATGCGAATGGATATAATCTCTCAATGGGATCAGTTTTTGGCCCAAATGAAGCCCATTACTTCAAAGGTCCCCTATATGGTTGCCAGGCTAGCACATAATTCGACCTATTTTAAATTTATAAATTCAAAACTTATAGGTTATTTTGAAGCCCATGTCATATGTTAATGAGTGTATATTTTGGCATTTTCAGTGGAAATCATGAACGTGATTGGCCAAACAGTGGATCGTTTTACGACACTGACGATTCGGGTGGCGAGTGTGGCGTGCCAGCCGAGACATTGTTCTACGTTCCTGCAGAAAACCGAGCAAAATTTTGGTATCTCACTAATATATATGTGCATTGCTATTAGACTAGTTACCTCCGTTCATGAGTCACAACGTATTATAGTTATTAAAATAAACTGTCATTCAAAAAAGTTAAAATAAATTAATTTCTCTTTCTTTCGCATGCTCAACCTAAACAATCCAATCTAACTATTCATTGAGAAACCATTTCTTTTTCTAAGTTTCCAATTATATGTTGCCCTGTCTTATATATAATTAAACAAAATAAAAAATGAAATTGGTGGCCAAATTAAGATTGCTACATCCATCAGTTGACAATGTTTGGTTTTCAATTTTCTTTTTTTTTCCTTAAATACATTTTTTTTCTTTATTGATGACCATGTATAAGTTACAAATCAAAGCAGTTTTAAGAGTCTTCATAGTGTTGATACATTATCAGGTAACAACACTATGGTCTGATCATTTCGTAGGTACTCGACGAATTATGGGATGTTTCATTTTTGTGTAGCCGATACCGAACATGATTGGAGGATCGGTACAGAACAAAATAAGTTTATAGAAAATTGTTTGGCATCAGCGAATAGGCATAAACAACCATGGCTTATTTTTGCGGCTCATCGTGTTCTTGGGTATTCGTCAAACGAGTGGTACGGGCTTGAGGGCTCTTTTGAGGAGCCCATGGGCCGAGAACACTTGCAACAATTATGGCAAAAGTACAAGGTCGATATCGCAATCTTCGGTCATGTTCATCACTATGAAAGAGTTTGCCCCATTTATCAGGTACCATGGTTTGAAAACAACTTAAAAGCACTTATATATCAAATAGTTTTAGGATCCAACTAATAATTGTTATTCAACATATTTGATCACTGCTTATGTGACCTTTATGTAACAAACATTTTATCACATTTTTCATAGAATCAATGTGTGAACGATGAGAAATCTGACTACTCGGGCACAGTGAACGGGACGATTCATATAATTGCCGGTGGTGGAGGGAGTCATTTGTCTTCTTTCTCGGAGTTGGAAACAGTTTGGAGCATTCACAAAGATCATGATTTCGGGTTTGTAAAACTAACCGCGTTTAATCAGTCATTACTACTTATGGAATACAAGAAAAGCAGTGACGGAGAAGTATACGACTCGTTCACCATCACAAGAGAGTATAGAGATGTATTGGCTTGTGTTCATGATGGTTGCGAGCCTACTACACTCGCAACTTAGGTTCCAATTCGGTTGACAATTATAAATTGAGCATTCTTAAGCGCTTGTGCCTTGTGCCATAATCCTTTTTGTGGTAATAATGTAATGAACTTTTCGAAGAAGTTTGAAAATAAATATTTTGCTCGTTTGAAAGTATAATATGCCTTTTTATTTTGTTATTTTTTATAGATACAAAAGAATCCTTTTGTGGGTTTTCGATTATAATTTATCTGTCCGTCCATAATTATCTTGAAGTATGTAGCGAAGCTTGGATCAAAACAGGTACATTCAGACAAAAACATGTAAATTAACAGCACATATAAATTTTTTCAGACGAAAGCAGGTAACTCGCCATTGCTTGAACTTAATAATTTGATCAATTATGCTTTACATGATTCCTTTGTTTAATACTAGTCAAGACAGGATGTTAAATATTAGATCACTTTTATCCTAGTGGGGGTGAAATTCTCACTACTAGAAATATTTTTTATTTTTACTTTTTGCCATTTTGGATGCTGGATCACATTGCCTAACCACTTGATCATTAACAATCTTTAAAATATATAATATTTTTCATCACAATATTGTTTAGCACTGTATGACTTTGCCATTACCACCTATAAATAAACAAAAAGTCTTGTCTTTTCAAGATGTGTACTAAAGTGTTTGATATAATGTGCATAATGAGTAATCTTATTTTCATATTGTTCTTGTTTTGGGTCTCAAATGATGTAGTTTGCGGAGTTGGTCATGGTCCCATTGGTGAACAACCATTAGCTAAAATATCTATTCATAAAGCTGTCATCGCTCTCCATGAATCGGCTTCCATTCGTGCTAACCTTTCTCTTCTCGGGTCTGATGTAAGAAAATGTTTTCTTAATCTTTTTTTACACATTAGAATTCTAGTAAGTTTTGTTGGTGGTGTTATGGATATAACTGGTACTTTTTTGTTAAAATCTATAGAACTAATTAGTTTGATAACAGTGCCTAGGAAATGGAATTGTGGATCAATCAGTCACATAAAAGAAGTATCAATAAACTAGTAGTAACTATGTATATATGTTTTTTTATTTTGTTGCAACCACGAAAATTATCGCCCGATTACATATTTTTCACTCAAATTATTTACAAAACATCGGGAATTGTTATATGAACTTTGTCACTCATACTAGGGCTGCTTAAAGAGCAAGCCAAGCCAGCTGAGTTCAACTAGTTTATTCTTAACAAGCTGAAATTTGAGTTCAAGCCTAGCTCTTAAAATGCACGAGTCTACTTGTTTATTTTTCATTTTTCAATAAAAATACTACTTTCTAAAAAAAGGAAAAAATCAGAATCAGATTAGTACGAGTCAAAGGAGTGATTCAATTCAGCTTGAATTGGTGTAAAATTCGGGCTTCAAAAGATTAAGATTGGACTGATATTTGGGTTATAACTTATAAACATTAATACTTGGGATTACTTTAAATGTGCTAAATGAAGTTCAAGGCATGAACATTCGAATAACCATTACTCACACACACCATAATCTCTTTTGATCATTACAACCTGTGAAGTTCTGTTCTACATTTTACACTCAAGGCATGGATATATATATTAAAACAATATAATTAGTATATAGATGTTTTAAGAAGTTTTAATAACAACTGATTGTCCGTTACTAAGGGGGGCAATTATGAAGGAATTGTTGATATATATACGTCTGACGTGTTTAAGACCAATGGTATTTTACTTAAAAAAGAATTTTTCTTAGTAAGTTTCTTCATTTTTAATCTTTCATACTAAAACGGTTAATAGTTGAGTTATGAATTAATCAAACTAATAGGGATGTGATCTTCATACACCACCCTCATGACTAACAAGAGTACGGAGGGGGACACAAAAAACAGCTTTTTCAGCCTATACGGCCAGTATGGCCCTATACGAGTCGTATAGGTCTTCAACAACTCAGATCGGCCTATACGGCAGGCCCGTATAGGCGAAAAATGGTGTGAAGATCCATTGTGGTGTAGGAAGATCCTATGCCAACTAATATCAATCCTTTGTTCAATGTTCGGTTGTATAAGTTTTATTGAACGTTCAAGCACCAACATTTAAACGAAAAGAAATGCTTTTATTATTCATGTTCGTTTGTTGAAAACTAAGGTTATTTTTGTTCATGGTAAACCTACATGAAAAAATATATAAAATATTTTAGAACAGTCTAATATAAAGTATACATTATGCTCAATTTCTCATATTTTTTGTTCTAGTGAATAGAAACATGTTCCGTAAGCATACAAGTGTATAACTAATTTATAAGCAAGTGCATAATATTCTTTACTTATAATGAATATACGAAATACATGTCCATGATCGTTCGTTAAACGAAATGAAAACTAGACCAAGTCAAGCATTGCCTCCTTTGGGTTAAGAAGTAAGAACTAAATAATATGCAGATAGGACTAATATCGCCAGTAATAACTTATATGAAACCATCATACCATTAAAAGAATTTTTTATTAATAAATTAAAAAAAAAATAATTAAGTACCATTACATATGTTAATAACTAATAAGTAACCATAAACATGTAATTGGTACAAGACGTAACTGTTGATATGCACATATATAGGATGAAGATACTGAATGGATCAATGTGAATCTTGAGTACCCCGAACCAACAATTGATGACTGGGTTGGCGTTTTTTCACCCGCCAATTTCAGGTAATTAATCTTATCTTACGTATCTACTCCTATAATACTTCTTTAAATGCTTGCACCTTGTGAATATTTTTAAAACAAATTCTAAAACATGATCATAAATGTGATATATAGTTCATCAGATTGTTACCCAGAAACCCGTAATCAGTCAGAGGCTCCATATATATGCACATCCCCAATAAAGGTACGATACCGTATAGAGAGCTGAATTATGTTTTAGTTTTATGTTTGTTGGGGCACGTTTACTTAGAGAGCTGAATTAAGTAGAGAACCGCGAGAACCGTATAGTACACATATAAAAGTTCATTGTTGAATGATGAGGAGATACAAGAAACTGGGTTAGGAAATTATATAAATGTCTAATGTGTTAAATTTAAAGAGAGAAAAAAAATACACATGTTTATGTGATTCTCGCAATTTTCTACTTATGCTTGGCTCTATATCAAACATCTCTTTATATTTGTTTGTTAATACTAAATAATAGCATGAAACATGTTTTTTGTAACAGTATAAATTTGCAAACCTCCACTGTTGATTATGTTCATAGAGGAAAAGCAACTCTGAGCTTTCAGATTATTAACCAACGTGCAGATTTCTCATTTGCGTTGTTTACAGGAGGGTTCGAAAATGTGAGTCGAGTCATTATTTAACTCTGTCACATTTGTGATTTATTCAATTACAATGGTTTTAAAGCATGCATTTAATTATGTTTTTGAAATCACAGCCAAAGTTGGTGGCTGTTTCAGACCCTATATCATTCGCAAACCCGAAGGCCCCTTTGTATCCTCGTCTTGCTCATGGAAAGGCTTGGGACGAGGTACGTTTCATCTTTCATCGATAAGTTCTTATTTGTCCATTTTATTTTATTTTCTTCTTTATATTTAAGATGTTCTATGTTATGTGATTGTGTAGATGACAGTAACGTGGACTAGTGGTTATAACATCTACGAAGCCACCCCGCTTGTTGAGTGGGGTAGGAAGGGCCATAACAAAAAGCTTTCTCCGGCTGGAACATTGACCTTCACCCGTGGTAGCATGTGTGGTATGTTGTCATCTTATAGAGACTTGTGGTTATAAACCAAGCCAAACCGCCCAAACTGAAGCAAGTTGGCTGGTTTGACCGGTTTGTGATCCATTCTTTTTATGGTCTATTGTTAAGGTCTAACGGTTTGGTCTGATTTGGAACCTTGAATCGATCGTTTAACTTTTACTAGTATATGTATATATATATTTTTTCATTTATGAAATATATAGTTATGTATATTCATGAATTTTCTTTATCATTGTAAATTTTTTTTTATTGAAAACTAATGATCATGAAAAATAAATTACACAAATTGGCTCAAATCACCGACTGGTAAAACCGGTCGATTTGATATGCTACTTCCCAAAATTGTGGTTAGTGATTCCTTCTAGTAAAATAGGCCACACCATACTGCGAACAACCATATAGCATATCTTAAATAAAAATGTGGCAATAGTAAAATTATATTTTAATGGTTGTATAGGTGTGCCTGCACGCACTACTGGATGGCGTGGTCCTGGTTTTATCCACACTAGTTTCTTAAAAGAATTGTGGCCCGACACCATGTATGCTTGATCTTTATACTTTCATATCGATATATTTTCATCTTCATTTGTGTATAAAAATGTTTTCAGATATGAATACCGCGTGGGGCATCTTCTGAAAAATGAACAAACTATTTGGAGTAAAATATATTCGTTTAAATCATCACCGTATCCAGGCCAAGACTCATTGCAGCGCGTTATAATATTTGGACATGGGAAGGTAAAATCAACAAAAAATTGATAGAAAAAAAAAAGAAACAAATTTTACAATTAAATTTTTTTCTCATAGCCATGCTATCATCATACTAGGCCGAACGTGATGGCTCAAACGAGTATGCCAACTATCAGCCAGGATCACTGATTACCACAGACCAATTAATCAATGACCATAAAAACTATGATATAGTTTTCCATTTAGGAAATTTGGCATATGCAAATGGATTTCTCTCACAATGGGATCAATTCACTGCACAAATTGAGCCCATTTCATCAACAAAACCGTATATGATTGCAAGGTTCGTATAATTCTATCTCTTATGAATAAAATTGTACCATTTATCAAATTATACAATTTTTAAGGGGTGTATAATTGTAGATAATTTAGAAAATAAAGTTCTCGAGGCTTTCGTAAGTCATAAAGTTCCTTATACATCAAGCATAGATGATGAAGTCAAGTCGGGTCAACAAAGCCAGAATGGCGTGACACCCGTTATACTTATAGTTTACAATTTATACAAGAAATATTTCGTTTAGCGTAAATTTTTATATAATATTTCGCAGTGGCAACCATGAACGTGATTTTCCCAATTCTGGATCTTTCTTTGACTCTCCGGATTCAGGTGGGGAATGTGGTGTGCCGGCTGAGACCATGTACTACGTTCCTTCCAATAATAGAGCTAAACTATGGTAAAAACAAGTATATTATTTTTCGAACAAGTCAGTTGTGTTTTGACTCAAAAACTTTTAAAATGTTTACAGGTACTCAACGGATTATGGAATGTTTCACTTCTGCATAGCAGATTCAGAGCATGATTGGAGGGAGGGTTCGGAACAATATTCATGGATAGAGAAATGCTTAGCTTCGGTTGACAGACAAAAACAACCATGGTTGATATTTGCAGCTCACCGTGTTCTCGGTTACTCATCAAATAGGATGTTAGCCAATGAGAGTGCATTTGAAGAGCCTATGGGTAGAGAACACTTGCAGAAGTTGTGGCAGAAATATAAGGTGGACGTTGCATTTTATGGGCATGATCATAACTATGAAAGAACTTGTCCTATATATCAGGTACAACTTTTCCTTCTTCAATAACCATTACTTATTAATACATCAAGATTATATAATATAGCCTAATAAATGTAAAATCTGTGTAATTACTCTCAAGAATATTGACTTATTTATTATTGTTTATGTAGAATCAATGTGTTAACTCGGAAATATATGATTATTCTGGTATCGTGAACGGGACAATTCATGTTGTGGTGGGTGGTGGAGGAAGTCCGTTATCGAATTACGCTGAGATTAATACACACTGGAGTCTGTATAAAGATCACGATTGGGGTTTTGTGAAACTAACTGCTTTTAATCACTCGTCACTTTTGTTCGAGTACAAGAAGAGTATTGATGGAGAAGTTTATGACAACTTCACAATCTCAAGGGACTATAGAGATGTGTTGGCATGTGTACAAGAAGGTTGTGAAGCTACCACTTTGGCAAATTAGTAAATCAAAGTTTAGGGGAATAAAGTTTCTACTTGTTGTAACACGCTTGATTTTATAAGTCAAAATATTAAACATGTGAATGTGTTAGTCAAATTTACATGAGCTCAAGCACGAAATCGCTGTACATTAAATTAAAACTACTTTAAAAAAAGTATATATAGTGTAATTCCCTAGTTGTAAACAACCGACACTTCTAAAAGTTTGCGTTCGATGATTCACCATGAGACTTGATCTTGATCTACCTCATGTTCGATGTGTTTTAACTGAGAGCATACGCTTATCAACTTACTAACCATTGATAAATGAAAACGTGTGATATTACACGTAAAAGAACCTGTTTTAACTCAAAATGATAATTACTGGTCTCACTTGTGAAAAGTTTCATCGATAATACCCTTGCCATTTAAAGTATAATTCTTATTTATTTTTATATAACAGAGTATAATTATTATTGAACTCAATCTTTTATTTGATGGCAAATCTTATAAAATAGTAATAAACTTTTAAAAATGTTCAAATTAGATCATTGATGCATATTTTTCCTAAATTGGGTCATGTCGCCACTTAGCGTCATAAAAAATAAGATAAAAAGATTTCCTATGTGAAACAAAAAAGAAAATGGCTAAAAAAACATGTTAAAATCTTTAATTTAATCAAATAAGAAACTTGAGTGGCTTAATAATTGAAATACTTTTTAAAGTTGAGTGACCTAATTGAAACACTTTTGAAAGTTAGATGTTATTATATGAATTTACCCCTTTATTTAATCAACATAACCCACTCAAATCATAAAAGTAAACCACAATTATAAACTTAAAATTTCAAAATTTTATAAGATAAATCCAAAATATAGGATGTATTGAAAACAAGGCTGGTCAACGAGTAAGTGATAGGTTACTCTACTCATATCGAACCGTTCGTTAAAGATTAAAAACCAAATGATCGTTGGGAGCAATTATCAAATCCATTTATAGGTTATTCGAATTTGAAAATTTAAAAACGGAATTCAAATTCAACTAAATTCAGAATACCGGATTAGAATTTAGTTTAAATTGGTTCGCTTTGAGATTTTTGAATTCGATTCAAATTCAAATTTCGGTTCAAATTTAGAATTCGGTTTGGATAATGACATGATTCAGATAAACCTAAATTTGAAGTCTAACTCGTCATTTAAATTTAGCGTTGTAAGAATTTCAAGTTATTCAAGTCCGATTCAATAACCAAACACCATCTATAACTTCTTTTTTTTTTGAAACATGAACTTCATTAAAGTAGTTAGAAGTTTATTATTTTTGTAAGTTGATAATAACTAGTTAAAATAAAAGTTTATTTAGTATATGTTTTGGTGATAACGAAAGAGTCCAAATTTGACTTGCTCTCCGTAATCGTTGGCCACATATCAGAGTTCAAAGAATCTCACGTTCTCTAAAGTCCAAACTGAAGTATAAACAAACAACTGAATGAGTTGACTTGTAAGTTTTAACCTTAGTCAGTCAAATTAACGTTTGGATCACTCACATTCACAATCAATCTTTCTGGACTTTACGAAGTTCGAAAACAGGATATCTCTTCGAATCTTCCCAAATCAAATCCCATTAAAAACAAATAAACCATTTTATATTCTTGCCTGCAATGCAACCTGTTTCTGAAATTGCCACAATGAAGATCCTATACACAATATTATCACTTTACGTTATTAATATTTTAGCATCAGCCCATGTAATCAAAGACGATTACCCGATCACCGAACAACCCTTGTCGAAAATCGCTATTCATAGATCGGTTCTTGCTCTTCATGATGAAGCCTCCATTAAAGCTCACCCCACAGTTCTTGGCCTCAAGGTATATAAAAGTTGATATTATTATTGTTTGTGTGATTGAAAATGATATTAATTATTAGTTGTTAATATGTTTAAGGGTAAGGATGTTGAAAGGGTGACTGTGGAGCTTAAACATCCGAAACCGTCTAATGATGATTGGATTGGAGTATTTTCTCCAGCTATATTCAAGTAAATTTGTGTTGATTATCATATTTTTAATAACATTTTGACTGTGGAATTTGATTAATATTAAATTAGGATGTTATAATAATATATGCAGTGCATCCACTTGTTACTATGAAACTGTTGATAATATGCAGCGGGTTCCATACATATGCTCTGCCCCGATAAAGGCGAGTTTAATTTTTCAATTTTATGTTTTATAAGATTTTGAAAAATATTAACTTTATTTGAGTTTAATTATTTCACAGTACACATTTGCAAATTACTCGAATCCTGGATACGCGAAAACAGGCAAAAGTACCTTAAGGTTTCAGATAATCAATCAACGGGCTGATTTCTCGTTTGCCTTATTTTCTGGTGGACTGTCAAATGTATGTATCTACCATGTAATTTGAATAATTTAGTTATAAACTTATAACGTGTTTCATTCTTATGAAAATTGCTATGTTTTCTTATTTGCAGCCAAAATTAGTGGCGTATTCAAACTTCATTTCGTTTGCGAATCCCAAAGCGCCTCTTTATCCACGTCTCGCTCTAGGAAAATCTTGGAACGAAGTAAGTCTTGCAAATGCAATTTTACATTATATTAAATTTATTATATGGACCCCACAAATACCTTGCTAACAAATAAGACATGGTTAAATCCAAATTGCACCGGTCTTTGACCCCGTTAAAGGTTATTATTATAAATATACTTGTTTTACATTCTTATTGTTCTATGCATTTTGTTTGTCGTGTTAATATAGATGACGGTAACGTGGACAAGTGGTTACAACATAAACGAGGCAACACCAGTTGTCTCGTGGGGAGTCGTTGGTGAACGCCCCATGCTTTCTTTTGCGGGAACACTAACATATCATCAAAATAGCATGTGTGGTGTGTTCATTTTAAGAAAATATGAATTTTAGGTAGTTTTGATAAATAAGGTTATTATGATTCTTAGATTGAAAATTTGGGATTTCGTACAGATTCACCCGCAAGGACAGTTGGCTGGCGTGATCCTGGTTTTATACATACAAGTTTCTTAAAAGATTTGTGGCCGAATACCAAGTAAATATTTATATTTGTTGCTAGTTGATCATACAATTTGCCTATATATTATAATTTTATTACAAACTCCAGGTATTTTTACAAAATGGGACATAAATTAGTTAATGGTACATACATTTGGAGCAAGAAGAAGTTTTCGTTCACATCGCCTCCTTACCCGGGACAGGAGTCGCTACAACGTGTTATCATATTCGGTGACTTAGGGAAGGTACAGTTAAATCCAAAACTTTCATAATATAAGTACTTTAGTTAAATCTAACTCTATATTTTTAATATATGTTTCAGGCAGAACGTGACGGATCCAATGAGTACAATAGCTACCAACCCGGTTCACTTAACACCACTGACCAGCTGATTAAAGACATTAACAACATAGACGTCGTATTCCATATAGGCGATATCGTTTATTCAAATGGGTACGTTTCACAATGGGACCAATTTACATCACAAGTCGAACCCATTGCATCGGTCGTGCCATATATGATTGCAAGGTCCGTTTAACTTATTCAAATTTCTCATATGTTTCAACCATGTATCAACATTTTTATAAAATTTTCGTGTAGTGGTAATCATGAACGTGACGTGCCAGGAAGTGGATCGTTTTATGATGGTAACGACTCTGGTGGTGAATGCGGTGTCCCAGCCGAGACCACATTTTATGTCCCTGCTGAAAATAGAGCTAAATTTTGGTAACAAAAGTCCAATATTTGATTAATATTTGAATATCTGTCGTGTCATTCAGTTATTCAATATAATGAGATTGTTTTGATTGTTTTTGCAGGTATTCGGTTGATTATGGAATGTTTCGTTTTTGTGTAGCGGACACCGAGCATGATTGGAGGGAAGGAAGTGAGCAGCACAAGTTTATTGAGAAATGTCTTGCATCAGTCGACCGGAAGAACCAACCATGGCTTATATTTGCAGCTCACCGTGTGCTTGGTTACTCTTCGGATTTTTATTATGCACTCGCAGGCTCGTTTGCTGAGCCGCTAGGACGAGAGAGTTTGCAGAAGCTATGGCAGAAATATAAAGTGGACATTGCGTTTTTTGGCCATGTCCATAATTATGAAAGATCTTGCCCAGTTTATGACGTATAACACTTAATACTGTACCCCACCAGTTACCTGCTAACCAATATTTATGATTATCTTTTTGATTTTTGTGGTGATGGTTTAGGACCAATGTGTGAGCTCTGAGAAGTTTCATTATTCTGGCATGGTAAACGGGACGATACATGTTGTAGTGGGTGGGGCCGGGGCCCATTTGTCGAATTTTAGTGATGTTAATACTACATGGAGTCTTCACAAGGATTATGATTTCGGGTTTGTGAAAATGACTGCTTTTAATCAATCGTCACTCTTGTTTGAGTACAAGAAGAGTAGCGATGGGAAGGTGCATGATTCCTTCACTATATCAAGAGACTATAGAGATGTGTTGGCGTGTGTACATGATGGGTGTGAACCTACTATTGAGAGATCCTAAATGTTGGTAAAATGCTTCAATGTGTTTTATTGTGAAATACCTTTTTTCTTATTGTTTTGTGTTTTTATTATTGTCTTGTCCATAGACCAATGCTAAAATAATGAGAAAATATTATGTTTACTTTTCTTTAACTTCATATCTTTTTAAACCTTTTGTGCTTAGATTCTTATATTTGTCTATATGCTTGTATGGTGAAATCCACACATTTGGCATTGCCATGGATATGATGTTGATGTATTGTAAGAATCACGCAAACCTATGCATCAATCACTCTATGATAATGTCCAAAACATTTATAACACTAATGATGTTGCAAAATGGACAGGTTGGTTAGCAGGCCCTCTCTTAAGAATCATACACCCTTTTCATTTCAAGTAATTAATAGGTTGGATAATATTTCAACAATAACATATATATATATATATATATATATATATATATATATATATATATATATTTTCTATTAAATGATTTAACAAGTATTTAATGCTTTACACACCAAGAATGAACTTAGAGCAACTTTTATGCATTGGCTTTAATTTTTTCGTATCTAGTTATTCAGGCCTTTTTTTACTAACAATATGTGACCTAAATTGACATATTTGTAAATAGATAGACTAGAATTGCCACCCAAACCAAGAAAAGCTGGTGTGCATCTTAGAATGAGAGTTCATCTCCATCAATGGAGCTTTCAATTTGAGTCTCTTTTCTTCTTTCATGAAATTACAGTTTGCTCAACTCGAAAGAGCTTCAAAAGGTGATGTAGAATTGGGCCCATTACAGCGTTGGCTGGGCTGGGCGGTAAGGCTCTTTTCTTTCTGAGTGAAGACCAAGGTTTAAAACCTGATATGACAATAGATTATTTATTCAAGTAGTTTAGGAGTATGAATATATGGGTTTGTGTAGTTGTTGGGAAAAAAAAAAGAATTGAGCCTTGGGGTAATAATCCTTCAAACACAAGTCAAAGTCAACTAGCCCTTCCCAGTTCCCTTCCCTCCCAACTCTCCGAGTCTCTGATGTGCCAAATGGTTTAACAACCGTGTTCACTCAATTATGCAGATTCATTTGGGTTCTCACTTGTTACTCCATTTCTTAATCGAGAGCGCCTTAACAATTAAAATCCGTGCAACAGAAGTGTTTGCACTACCCATGTACGACCGATTGGGAGTATGGGCGTATGGCCACTTATGAATTATGATTAGTCCATTGACCTGGGGCATGGCCCTCTACCAATGGCACGTTCGGGCCCTCTTAAGTACAACCCCGTAACATAATGGTATAGTTTTTAGTTGCGTTAGCAACACATGCAAGATTGCCAACCCATACTCCCATAGATCTAATGGCCATTGAAAGGAAACACCCTACAAACACCCACCAAATCAGAATAATGCAATTGAACTTAAAAATTTTGGTTAAGGTATTTCTGAAGCAGGAGCTGGCTCTTCTCAACAAATTTTATGGTAAAAAAAGGATGGAACTTTGCATGTGTTTATTATTTATAAACAATTAAATTAGCAATCCAGTTGCTTGTTATGCCCTTCGGCCTAAAAAAATGTACCATCTACACAAACACATACAGAGACCCATCTGATCATTGGCTGATGTTGAATAGCCAGAGTTGGGCCACAGTGGAGATCGGTTAGGTTACCAGTGTTGAACCTAGATCCACAGCTAGTAAGGGTTTGAATTTACTTGTAATAATAATATTATAATAATACAATAATATTTTAAAAGCGTTATTGCCACATAAGACACAAGAATTAAAAAGGTGGCATAACACATAACCATTTGAGAATCAAACCTTCAACCAACCATTTCCAACTCGTTGCTCTCTTGCTCACTTTGTGTTCCCATAGATGCAAGCAAATGCTCTATCCGTAGAGGAGAATGACGAACCATATATTGGAATACAATCTGACAATTTCAAAAATAAACAAATAAATCAAGTTTCACTTTAGGTATGTAGAAATGCTCGCATGCTGGTTTCAACTCTCAATCACTTCAATAAGCCTTTTTTTTAAAAAATAATAAAGAAATAAATAATCAATTACCTTGGAGTAACTATCAGCAAAAGCGCGTGCGCGATGGACCTTTCCTATGTAGTGTAAATCAGCCTTCTCCAGTTTCCCATTTACAAACGTTAATCCACCATCATTAACAGCAAAGCGTATAAGGTTTCCTGATTGCAGTCCTGTCTGAAAACCAGCAAACATCTCTCGTCATTTCATAAAAAAACAAACATTTGGCAATATTGAATCAGAATTGTCAAAATTGAATGGTTTAGACAGGGGTCAAAATTGAATGGATTTTATAAAACTCAAAGCCAATCATTTTGTTGTAAAATTGAAAGCCAATAAAGTCAACTTAGTTTTTTTTTTTTGTTTTTTTTTGTTATATAATTTTCCCATTGGCTTCTAGCTTATGGGTCATTGTTATTTTTATAAAATCATCTGATGCTTCATAAAGAAAATTCCACAAACCTCTTGTATGAAAGTTGCATTCAAGCATCCAAGTACAACAGGAGGATCATCAGATGTAACCAGTTGCCCATTATCTTGTAGCTCCAAAACCACCTTTTCATGATAAACAGAAAAATAAGTCTTCAAAAATTGTAGCATTATGCAGATAGTCAGAAGTATGTGAATAAATGGTGGCATGATCATCTGTATGAGATCTTTACAGTGTTCTTATTCTAAATGTCACATAGCAATTTACCAATTGCAAAAGATTTAATCCTTAGGGAATACTGCAAAACACATGTTACCTGTTGTTGATTTGGAACTTGTCCTTTGTTATCTGTATCAATAACATACTGACTACAGCTCTCATCCTTCCACACAAGAACCAATGGTGTGTTTCCTGTTTGATAATGTGCATGCCTAAATAAAAAAAATCACATTGAAGCATTAATATATGCAAGAACAGAACTTAAAAAACAAATATATGCATTAAGAAGCTTACTTGTTATAAAACAGTAGTCCATCTTTCACATAAGGTACAGCACCTGTATAAGCTGTTTGAAGGCCCTCTTGATCGCAGGTGTAAACAGGGATGAGGCTAAATCTATATCTATGGTAAGTAGAGGGCGCCTCACAAGCTCCTGACTCAACAAGCTTGCTGTTCATCCAGAAGAATCTGAACTCAGCAGTGCATTCATAGACCCAGCATACCATGTCTACTACATAGTAAGTTTGATCCGGCTGCAATCATAAGAAACCAATAAAACAATCGCAACAAAAAGCACAAACTCTGATTCACATCATAATACCTCGTGAAATATGCAGTCAAGTATACAATATGATTGACCAGATCTGGAACTATCTTTGGTTTTGGCGCCATTAGGTAGAGCAGAGGGAAAACGATGTAATAGGGAACCATTTCGTAGTCTGCTTACAGTTGTCCCATTTGATGAAACGACGAAACACCGCTTTCCAGAAGGCCTTGCAAATACATACCTGCAGGTTTTAGTCATTATAAGAAAGAGTAACCAAAATTCCCCCCTATTAAAATTGAAAATTTGTATGTCTAGCAGCCCTAACATTGACAGGTATGTAATATTATAATGTGCGTCAGCGTGCAATCATCAACAATCAGAACGAATAATACAATACAAAGGTCTCCTATATATATGAACTGAAAAGTAATATCCTATAACAACCATGATACACCTGCCACAACAGAAATGTCACTACAACCATAATTCAGAAGTCACTAGGCCGCAGCCAAGTCAGTCGACTGGGGATTGCTAGTACTTGGACTAGGCATGAAGTACTTGGTGAGTACACACGCATGGTAAATTATTAAAAAAATAATAATAATTATTATATACATGTCAAATATCATTAGTTTATCAATAGTTATAACAAAATACGTGAATATCAATACAAATCAAAACGATACATGTTTCAATACTAAAGTAATTCAAAAACAGATATTCATTCTTTAATATTATAGACACAGGAATCATTTAATTCTCCTCTTTCAAGGTATCTCCGTCAAAAACAACAAATATCCGACTTGACCAAGTTCTCTGAGTTGAACTGACTGGCTCCAAGTTCGATTGATTCCGAATAATGTTGGCCAAACTGAAAAAACTCGCCTCGGCACCCTACCGAGTACCAGTACTCAACCGCCTACACTGATTTTTACAGCACTTAATACAACCATAACTAGAAGGGTGTGCCCGAATACCTAATTATCTAAATGATGCTCTTCTATAATAGCCAAATCCAGCAATTTCTTATTAAAATTATCCACGTAAAATTAACCAAAACTATTAAGCCCTAATTATCTGAACTACGTTCTTCTATAACAATTCAACAATATCTTATTATTAATCATGCTCTTCTATCTCTAGCAGCCCTAATTATCTAAACATATTAAATAACAAATTGAAAAAATATACCAGTCTTCACTGAGGCGATCAGGAACATCAATCATCCACTCGGGAAGCATGAGCTGACTAGCGAACCATCGCCGAGCTTCAGAGCCTTTGAGTTTAGCGGCTTGGCGGATGTCAATTTCGGTAATATCTCCGGCATCGGTTTCAGTTTCAGGTTCAGGTTCTTCGACTATAGGTTCGGGAAGTGATTGAGGTTCGGAGTTTGGGAAGGAGAGGATGGAGGAGGCGAGACGTCTGGCTTGGAGCTGAGCTTGGGTCCGGCGCTGAGCCTGGCGTTGTAGAGACAGCTCACGGCGTTTTTGTTGGTCGGAGATCGCTGCGCGTTTGAACGGACGCCGTATGTCATGAGGCGCCATTGATACCGATTCACCTGGGCACGTGTAAATGAATATCACAAGGATGGTTAATGGTTATATTCAAACACCGAACCCGTGTGTAAATAAGTCTATAGGCTCGTATAGACGAGTCGTACAGCCCTAACTTATTAACATACGTACGGAGGTTACAGTGTGACAGCTTTTTACAGGCTATACGAGCTGTATAGACCCTATACGAGCTGTATAGGATCTATACGACTCATATAGACAGCATGTCAGACTGTACTTTGACCACAGATTTGTAATTATTTTCTGGTTTATACGAGCCGTATAGAATGTAGACGGTATACGGCTCGTACAGACCAGGTATCAGCTTTTCTTGCTCCAACCATGTAAGATTTGTGTGTTGCTTTGTAAGATAATACCAAAAGTTGTTTGGCTGATTGTTAAATTGGTATAAAACACACCTATACGAGTCGTGTAGCCTTATACGGCTCGTATAAGGGCTATACGGTACAAAGGAATAAAATCTGACACTCCTGACCGAAAATGACCTGACTCTACACCTATACGAGTCGTATAGGCCCTATACGACTCATATATGCTCGCCTGGTGTTTGAATAACCTTCCTCTGGTGTTGGTGTTGGTGTTGGTGTTGGTGTTGGTATAACCCAAGCCTATCACAGTAGTAATTGGAGACTGTGCAAGATGAAGGATGCCCAAATTTGAATTGGGCTGAGTGAAGTGTCTAATGTAAGAGGCCTGGTAAAAAAAAAGTGAATGGGCCTAGTCTATTTTCTTAATATAATTAGCACTAATGGGCTGAAATTTAACTTTTTAAAAATTGTTGGACGGAAGACGTGTATGAGAATTATTATTATTTTTCTAATAATGTCATACGTGATTTCATAGAAGTAGGTTAGGATCTTCTACTGGTTAACTAGTTAGGAAGTTGTGCATGATTCGGATCGATTAAAAATGACGTTGAATCATCTATTGTTATATTAAATCTAGATGATGAAGAAATTGTGGTTGAAGAAGAAAGTATGGATGATGAAGTTGTAACCGTGACCGAACTACATGAGAGAGAAACATCGTGAGATGAAGTGCGCGAGGAGACAGCTCCATCCCGTGTTATGATTTGTCGTTATGGAATAAAGAAGGATGATGATTAACAAACCAACAAAGCGAATGTTGGAGTTTGCATGAGGTTTATGCCAGTGGCGGTGCCAGGAATTTTTTCTTATGGGTTCGGGAATTTTTTGGTGTTTGATTTTTTTCCAGCGTCAAAGTTTTTGGGCCCGAATGGGCTGGGTCGGGTCGATCATTGGGTTCGATAAATAAAATACAATATCACTATCATAACAAAAATATATCGTTAACAATTAATAAATTAAAAGGTTATATTAAATAAAAAGATATTACATATCATAATTCTCTATGTGTTTTATGTTTTGAAAACGATATCTTCAATCGTTACTTTAAAAAAGAATTCATTTTTAATATAACAAATACAAACATCATTCATATAATTATAACCCAAATAATTACGTAAATACATCTTCACATGCTTCATTGATAAAAAAAACATATCACAAACGATAGACTAACGAATATTGGTTGTTGGCGATTGTTGAAACCTTGAGGCGAGCCGGCAAAGGCGATGAGGCAATGGTTATTTGGTCAACAGAAAGAAGTTGATTGGTTGCTGAGGCGATGACCGATGTTTTTGTTTATTTATTTATTTATTATTTAGGTATTATGCCTAAAATGTTAATTGGGTTGGGTTTATTGACCCATTATATGCGTAATTTTGGGTTTTTTAATAATCTATGTATGGATTATTATTGATCCATATATGATGTTTGTTAATAAAATTTATAGTTCTTTAAAAAGCTTTGCCTTTTATAAAAAGAATATTCATTACTAAAAGAATATAACTAAAATTTTCACAAACAATGGGTTCGAATATATTTTTTAGAACGATATTGGGTTCGCTCATCGAAAACGAATGGGTTCGCTCGTTAATTCGACATTATAGGTTATATATAAAACCGAAAAAATACCGGGTTCGGCCGAACCCGGTGGGAGTAATGTGGCTCCGCCACTAGTTCATGCAAAGATCGGGTCACCCAAATAAAGGAGTTAAGTTCGAGATGGAGTATGCATCAAATGGAGATAGAAAAATTGTTTTGAATAGCGTGATAGTTGGTAATGAAGCTTAGAAAGCAAACATTTTTTTCCATTTAAAATGGGTTAATGCAGTTCTAAACAATGGAAAGTTGGAAACCTTGAAACTAACACAATTGCAATAAGATGAAGAAACCTACACTTAGTGTAATATGGTCAAATCTAACAATCTAGCTTAAAGATAACAGGTTTAAAAGATTTTGAAGGAATAATTGAAGTTGGTATTGAGAGAGTGTGCAAAACTTGGTGCAATACCAACTTGAATGACTCAAATGGTTGATGTGAAAAGTATAATGGTGGCACAAAATATCTCAATGGTTGGTTCTGACGATATTTAAAGTTCTTCAAGAAATAATTTAGTTTTCTGGGAGTCTAAATTTAGTTTACATTTATTTTACATCCATGTGGTATAGAAAACTAAATTTCCCCTTGAAATGGATGTTATACCCTTTCTAACATGTTTTCAAACCATAGGGATGCAAGCATATCATTCTGACTTGTCGGAGCACATCGTTCGCCCACATTATACCCACAAGGACGCAAATAAATAAAAATATTTTAATAGAAAGAGTCGTACAAGATTTATGAGTATCAAGTTAAGTTTCTTCATTCACTTACTCAATAATTCAACATCATCATCATCATCATCATTATCGTGCTCAGTAATTCACACAAATAATAAAGCTATGGTAGGGTCTGAGGAGGGTAAGATAACGTCAAAATTAATGCAATTTCACTTTTAACGTTAATTTCACGAGATTAGTAAAATAACGTCAAAATTAATGCAATTTCACTTTTGCCCACGCAAGGGTTCACACATATATACATTATATGGGCGCACCGCAAGCAGCGCGTTCCTCACGTTCCTCAATAATTCAACATATTAGTCCTAAATTTACTTCCTAATATATATTGAGGCAGATATTAAAAGAAATTCCTCACGCTCCTTCCTCAAAAGGCTTTCCTAAAAGTTCTAATTGCTTGGTTGATTTTAAGTTTAAATTCACTTAAAACTCCTTTTAGTTAATCGAATTTCTAAAGCAAAACAATTCAAAACCGTGTTCAAAACTATTAATGATTATGACTCATCGTGGAGACTATACCATGTGCTTACACTTTCTAGTATTAGGTCATTTGGTTTCTTTTTATAAATTTATTTGGTTTCCTTTTTTAAATTTGTTGACTCATGACGGTAGAGTGTGTGGTGGTAGGTCCCAAAAAAAAGAAGTAAAAAAACTGGAAAGAATCATTAAAAGATACAGAACAAACTCAAATTGTTTGGTTCTTTCTAGGTTAGCTTTTTGGCTTGAATACGGCGGCTGGTGCCTTTCAAGTTTAGAGTTCTTTTTTTTTTCCTTATTTTGATATGTTTCTTAAGCCATTTGTGGTGTTCACTTGAATTTCAGGTTCCTATATTTAACTATATTGGGTTCCTTGAATTTGGAATTCATGTGTTTCCGACTGGTTATAAAAATAAAAAATAAAATAAATAAATAAAAACCGATTTGAATTCGAAACTTGAAGCCATGGCCATTTGATCCGAACAGATTGTGCATCGATTAAGGGTTCGAGACATTGAGCAGCAGACACGAGTTTAGACCTTTAAGACACGAGCAGCAAACACTAGTTTAGTCATTTGATCAGAGCAACTACGTAACAGAAATATATATCAACTAGTGCTTTACCCGTCCAGTGGACAGGAAAATTAATGCCGAAATATGGCTACTAATTAATTTAGTAAGGGGGCGAAGTGGCCTCGGGGAGGTGTCCGATGCTACACAGCGTCCCTACGGGAACACCATCCCACCACCTTCAGCCTTGAAAAACAAAACCGATTGGGGTGTAAATGCCGAAGATACCGCTCCTTCAACGATCATATGACCGTTTTAATAGTCAAATTTAAAAATTTTACCCTATAAATGCAACCCCTATTTTTAACACAAAATTCCACTCATCCATCTAAGCTCCCTCTCTTAAAACTCACTTGAAATTATCAACTCAAGCAAATAAGCGGAAGCGTTAAAATTGGTCAAAATCAAATTGTCAAAGCTGTTGCTATTCGTTGATGTAACCAAAATATTAGAAAACTTTTATACAGAACATCCGAAAAAAACATGAAATATTTGTTGTACTCGAGTTATACGAACTTATGCAATTTGTCTTGATG
This sequence comes from Bidens hawaiensis, assembly GCF_021521415.1. Taxonomy (NCBI): domain Eukaryota; kingdom Viridiplantae; phylum Streptophyta; class Magnoliopsida; order Asterales; family Asteraceae; genus Bidens; species Bidens hawaiensis. The sequence continues at coordinate 142,314 of NW_027491999.1, read as the reverse complement.
CAATGTTGCTTCTCTTACATCCGAGCAAAGACCCCACTATCACATGCCGGAAATTTCATGTTGCAACACCTTCATATATCAAAGTATCAATTCCCACAAACTTTAATAAGAAGAAAATATTACCCGTTTCAAGGTTAACTTTTTCTCTTTTATAAAAAAGCTCTTGAAACGTTCGATTTCAACACGTAACACGTTAATAATACCAAACCTTCAAACACTGAGATAAATTTAACCCATTAATAACGAAAGTGGTCTATACCTGTTACCCGTTAATGATACCAAATTTTCTACCCGTTACAGGGATAATTGACCCGTTAGCTAACCCATTAGTAAATAAACCCTTTTTAGCATAAATTTTACCCGTTAATAAAACCTTTCCGAACCCATTTTTTAAAAACATAGTTGGAACCCGTTAATAATAACTTTAGACACGTTCTTTAAAACACAGTTTCGATACATAACCTGTCAATAATACCAAACCTTTAAACATTACCGGTATAATTTTGGCCCGTTAATAACCATATTTCTAACCTGCTGCCACGATAATTTTGAACCGTTAATTATTTTTAAAAAAAAGTGCCCGTTTCCGGGTTAATTTTTACTCATTAATAAAAACCTTTTGACACGTTCTTGAAAAACACAGTTTCGACACATAACCCCTTAAAATACCAAACCTTTAGACATTACATGGATAATTTTGGCTCATTAATAACGAATACTGTTATGCCCTGTAACCCATTAAGTATACCAAATTTCTAACTCGTTATTGGGATAATTTTGACCCGTTAACTAAATCGTTAATAAGCGAAAACACTACCTATTCCGGGTTAATTTTTACTCGTCACATCGTTCTTGAAAAACACGGTTTTTAAATGTAACCCGTAAATAGTACCTTATTTTTTAGCTTCACAGTTCCTTCTTTAATTTCTTTATCACGTAAAATCACCGTCCATGAGATCCCTAACTCTTTGGTTCGGTCAAAGTGGACTCTGATTTCTTGGTCAACCTTTTATTCACCATGAACTCTGATTTCGGCTTTACATCCCAGCACATGCTCACCAGCTTAGTTGCTAAAGATAAGTGTAGGGGTATGGTACTAAACCCGGTTTTACGACCCTAAATTTATTATGTTTGGCTTATTTTATTATATGGACTAATACAATGTTATTGGGCTGAGGGGGTTTTGTGGAGGTAACCCTAGCTGGGCTAGGCCCATTAGGGTACCATGATGGTGGCCATGAGGCTCCCTATATAAGGAGGTCTCCACCTCCTTATTAAGGGTTGGTCATGCTCAATAAGAGCCACCACCATAACCATTTTTGTGTCTGTAAACAAGAGATCCTTGAGATTTCTTAGCAGTCACCTCCACACCCCCAAAAGGCCATTGCAGATCTCAAGCAACCGGAGAAGAAGATCAAGACGTGGTTCGTTCATCTCGACATCCGTGGAAACATCGTCATGGATCAGGTCAGATTCATTTCATGTTTTGACATTGGCGCCATCCGTGGGACGGCAACGAACTACCCTTCGATTTTCGTCTCGGTTCTCAGATCTCTCCCAAGAAAAACCCAGATCTGGAAGTTTACAAAAAGAGGCTTCAAGACTTGTTCTATTAAAGCTCAAAAAGATCCATAGATCTAAAGGAGGCTTCCAGATCTGTGCAAAAATGAAGCTGAAAAGGATTTGTTGATCCAAAAAAAGAAACTACCTGATTCGGATGATCAAGCCTCCGGATCTGTGATGGTTTTAAATTCTCTCCGCTCCGAGCTTCAGATCTATCTAGATCTGATTTACAGATCTAGACCTAGATTACAGACCTGGATTTTAGGTTTAAAATTACAGATCACCTGGGTTTTAGGTTTAAGATGTCCGCCGCCATGCACGCGCGCCCGCGGATTCTCACTCCGCAGCCATGCATGCGCCACCGCGGAAACCACCATATGGGTTTTGCGCAAAAGACCGCCACCATGTGGGTTTTGCGCAGAAGACGGCCACCATGCATGCTCGCCAGCTGTCACCATTCCGCCGACATGCGTGAGCGCACGTGGAAGCCACCGCGGAAACCACCATGTGGGTTTGGCGCAAAAGACTCGCCGCCATGCATGCCCACGCAACTCTCCGCCATGCATGCGCGCCCGCGAGTCACCACTCCGCCGCCGTGCATGCGCACTGCCAAGGATCAAGCTTCGCCACCATGCATGCACGCCCGCGAGTCACGACTCCGCCGCCATGCATGTGCGAGCCTGATTTTGATTTTTGCATACATGTTTCACACTTCCTTTTATTAATTTGAGCAATATGACAACATTATATTGACATCAAACTAAAAATAAAACGAAGTAAAACATACATGCGCGAGCTTCAAGCTCAGACGCGTTGACGAGTTTTAACTCTAAAACGTCAGGGCCTTAGCCCAACAAGAGGAGCCTTAGCTCAAATTACCCATAGCATCCATCCCATGTATTGCGCAGCTGGACCATAACATGCCTAAGCACAACTAAGGCAAAGCACATGCCAAAGCATAGTTGTTGAGGTTTTAGGTCGGGGCCGCGCATGGGATTATAATGGATATAGGCAGAGTAACACATACTGACACGTAAAGGCTAAAAAACTCATTCATAATTCCCTACAATAAATGCACGATAACGTCGCGCAAAAGAGGAATAACGAAATGCCGAGACACGTGTCATCATATTCAAAATATCGTAAAATAGCTTAAAATATGACAACTATTAAGGAGTACTTAATAATTTCCTTACAACCTTGTTCAAATTTCAATGCGTAAGCATACCTTATGTTCAACAAGCACACGCGCGCGCCATCGCGCATGCGCCACCATGGTTCGATGTACCGCCATCACGCATGCGCCACCGCGATTCAATACATCGCCACCACGCATGCGCCACCGCGGTTCAGTACATCGCCAGGAAGCAGCAGCGCGTCACCATGGATCACGATGCGTCGTCACGAGTCAATAATCCGCCACCAAACATGTGCACAGTCGCGGATTAACATTCCGTTAGCATTCATTCGCGCCACGACAAGTGAACCTCGTCACCGCGTAAGGTCATTGCGCCACCACGTGTACACGCCACCGCGGATAACCATCTGGCCGCCATGGTGCATCCCACCATACATGAGTGCCACCGCTATGAAGCAGCAGCGCGCCATCATACATGCGCGTTGGCGCCGAGCACCGCACCACCGCGCCATCATGCATTGACGATTCGTTTTAACCAAAGGGATAGCGCAACGCGCGTACAAGAAAAGAAAAAGAAAAAACAAGCCCTATTGAAAAAGCAAACTAGTCTAATATCTATCTTATCTCGCTCGCGCGAGACAAGACACATTAGACTGGGGGGGCTTGAAGGGGTATGCACCCGCCTTAACACAGAGCGGGGCGGGTCAACCCACAAGATATAGACGAGGCTTAAAATCAGGATGTCATGAAGACACAAAGCCAAAACCTATGCGCAAGCGCATGAAACATCTGCGCGTGGCGCATATCACGTATGCTCACGCATATCACATCTGCGCATGAAACATCTGCGCGTGGCGCATATCACATACGCGCCAAACTTAAAGGTTGGGAATCCTCATAAACCCATAGGCCACGCGCCAAACTTAAAGGTTGGGAATCCTCATGAACCCATAGGCCACGCGCCAAACTTAAAGGTTGGGAATCCTCATGAACCCATAGGCCACGCGCCAAACTTAAAGGTTGGGAATCCTCATAAACCCATAGGCCACGCGCCAAACTTAAAGGTTGGGAATCCTCATAAACCTATAGGCCACGCGCCAAACTTAAAGGTTAGGAATCCTCATAAACCCATAGGCCACGCGCCAAACTTAAAGGTCGGGAGCCTAATAATATCTCACATGGCCACGCGCCAAACTTAAAGGTCGGGAGCCTAATAATATCCCACATAGCCACGCGCCAAACATAAAGGTCGGGAGCCTAATAATATCCCACATGGCCACGCGCCAAACATAAAGGTCGGGAGCCTAATAATATCCCAAACGGCCACGCGCCAACGTAGGTTGGGCACACCTCATAATTTGCCCGAGGATGGGAACCTTGTGATACATCCACGTTTAGTTTATATGTTTTTGCAGGTTCGGCTACGAGTCGCACAAGCACCTATGACATTATTATTATTATCTGGCCGTTTGTGCCTCCATTATTATTTTGAAAATAAGTTGGGATAGTCATCCTGCGTAGAAGAGGCCCTTGTGGGCCAGTCATTATCATCATGTTATAGCTCATAAGCCGCAACTCGCGCATGCTTCATTATTTTGTAGCTCGTAAGTCGCCTCGCGCGCAAGCTTCATTATTTTATAGCTCGTAAGTCGCCTCATTTTATAGCTCGTAAGTCGCCTCACGCGCAAGCTTCATTATTTTTATAGCTCGTAAGTCGCCTCGCGCGCAGGCTTCATTATTTTTATAGCTCGTAAGCTACCTCGCGCGCAAATTGCATTACATTATTATCGAGATGCGCGCTCTATCTTTTATCAGGCCCCGCGCCACTGTTATGATGCGTGCTATATCTTATTCAAGCCAGTGCACCATTATTATCATAAGGATCACAACATGTCACCATCATGGAGAAAACCTCTCAAAACTCAAAGACAATAAAGACAAGGCCGAAGAAAAGGGAAAAAGCCGCCTCATATCCTAACACACCTTACGAAGTCCAGCGCTCCACCTAAAAGCTTGCGCGCCTAGGAGCAACACTGGACTTGGGGGGCTTGTAGGGGTATGGTACTAAACCCGGTTTTACGACCCTAAATTTATTATGTTTGGCTTATTTTATTATATGGACTAATACAATGTTATTGGGCTGAGGGGGTTTTGTGGAGGTAACCCTAGCTGGGCTAGGCCCATTAGGGTACCATGATGGTGGCCATGAGGCTCCCTATATAAGGAGGTCTCCACCTCCTTATTAAGGGTTGGTCATGCTCAATAAGAGACACCACCATAACCATTTTTGTGTCTGTAAACAAGAGATCCTTGAGATTTCTTAGCAGTCACCTCCACACCCCCAAAAGGCCATTGCAGATCTCAAGCAACCGGAGAAGAAGATCAAGACGTGGTTCGTTCATCTCGACATCCGTGGAAACATCGTCATGGATCAGGTCAGATTCATTTCATGTTTTGACAATAAGTGTTGCCAAAGATAAGTCATCCCTAATTATGCTCACTAAAGTTGTGCATCACTGGCTCGAACCATCTTAAAAACCACACAAATCATGCTTTTGAGATTTTTTTATTGAAATAATATATATTTGTAATTGCAAAAACAAATAATGAATTATTTAATATAGAAGATCTTACACATATAACGTTATTTTTACCACAGGGCATTTCCATTAAGTACCTGAGACAGCTCCTGGAAGACCATGTTTCTCAGCTTCTTTTATCGGTGACTGACGAAGATCAGTGAGCCCCTAAAATTTAAAAGATGTATATTTATAAATTAAGCCGACTTAACAATCAGTTAATAGCGTGACAATGGTTGGATAATAATAATAATAATAATAATAATAATAATAATAATAATAATAATAAAAGAACTAAAGTACTAAACCTCCATTTATTACATCGTTCCATCTTGCTTGCAGTGGGGTTATCCGATGTAAAGACAAAAATACCATCTTGAGTTTTGAAGTATAGATTAATTCAGGATGGGATCATTTCTAAAATACCAAAAACCATCTTGAGTATTCATGGTCCTTTGATAATTGCATTTGTAGCAAGAGACTGGTCACCAAAGGCATAATATGAATTTGAACAAATCAAGACCAAATTACATTAGATCCAAACATCAAATAATTGGTGGGGATACAGACACAAGAAACCTATAACAATGCAAACAGTTGGCAGAGTAAATTAAATAAAATTACCAATAATGATGGAAAAACAAAAGGCACAAAGATTTGATATTAAACCCTAGAAGCAAAAACCCAATTTGACAGTTAAGCCAGAAATTTAGCAAAGCAAACACATATCAATCAATCAATTATACCCAGTGAAAAATCCCACCAATAGCAGAGCTATAGGTAAGGTCTGGGAAGGGTGGGAACACCGTACCTCTATCCAATAGTATAGAGAGGTGGCTTCCAGAGAGACCCTCAACTCTAAAAATCATATGTATGTAAGGATATAATAGGCAATCAAAGTTCAACAGTGATATAATTAATGATAACACTTAGTAATTATAATGATAATAGTATATAGATATATTGGGATAATAATAATAATAATAATAATAATAATAATAAGCATAGCATACAAAAAGAAAACTACATAGTGATGTGTGACCAAAATAAGGTAAAGAGAAGCACCTAAGGTATTGCTTTCTCCCTAGAAGTCATTAACCTTAATTCTACGTCTCCAAGGATTCATATCATCAACCATGTCCTCAGAGAGGTTTAGTTCTAGCAAATCATGCTTAATCCTCTCATCCCAAGTCAATTTAGGTCGGCCTCTACCCCTTCTCCCCTCTATAGTAATGTTTTCTACGGATCTAACATGATTCGTTGTCTGTCTTTTCTTCACATGTCCAAACCATCTCAATCTCCACTCTCTTATTTTGTCTGATATGTTAGCTACCCTTGATCTCTCCCGAAACACACCGTTTCTTATTCGGTCTAACCTTGTGTGCCTACACATCCAGCGTAGCATTCTCATCTCTGCTACCTCCATCTTTCGTGCTTGTGCCTTCTTGATGGCCCAACAATCTGTTTCAAAGCAAACACATAATGTTCATTAAAACCATAAACAATATTCTAATGTGAAAGGGATTTAAGGTAGACTCTGAAATTGGGGATGTAAACTAACAGAATAGCAATGAATAAATTGAACTCCTTTTGAATCGAATAGTGTCCATTAGTAAACCATGAAATCTCGTCTCCTTTTTAACTGTTAACAAATCAAACAGTTTTAAAGTTAGGGAAAACAAACTCATTATCTCAACAATAATGAATTGAACGCACTTGAGAAGACGAACCAGACGCTAACTCGAAATCCAGCAACCAAATCGAACCATTGATTTAGATACTTACAACGTTGGACATGGATTGAAAAACTGCCAAGTCGAAACCATTTGAATCTTCGATTTGCTCTGGAATATGATCATGCGTAGTTAATGACGAACCCCTGAAATCAGACCCAACTCATTGAAGATCGGTTGTTGAATAGGACGAAAGAGGGCGACTTGAGAAAAAAATGTAACTGATTTAGGCTTATTGGAGGTAAGATTTAAACTTAGTTTATGTTAGGGCTGTTAATCATTCTTGGATTCTTATCCAACGGTCAGTTTTGAATCACACTCTATGGTAACATATTAGTATAATTACATATACGGAAACGAAAGAGTAAAACAAGAGCGCCGAGGTTTATGTGGGTTGTTCAAAACGACCTACTTCACGGGCTATAACTAGGGTTCTTTTTTCTATGCTCAATCACAATACAAGGATTACGATACAAAATTATGAAGCCGGTTTTTTTTATATTTTTCATAATTATATATGTATAAAATAGAAAATTATATATATATATATATATATTTGAATCCAAATATATATCCCACTTAGTTGTAGGGACGAGCAGATGGCACCGGGTACTTGCTAATACCGAAAACGAGCATTTCGGTATCGGGAAATTCAAGATCAATATTGGTACTGGTATTTACAAAATTTTTGCATATGACAGTACCAAACCGAGCATTTTTAGTACCTATACCCAGATTTTGATAAACTCGGGATCCGTATTTTCGGGATCGGTACCGGTATGGTACCAAGCTTATCCCTACTTAGTTGAGTATAAAAATCACGAATTCAAGTTGGATTAAATAAAATCAAATTTTGAATCAGCTGCTAACCTGATTTAAAAGTTTAAATTCCAAAAAGATTGGGTTTTGCGATTCAAAAAGGGGTAGCGGAGCAGCTTGTTGCCGTTTGCCTTCTGTTTCAATGTAACCCAAAAGGTCTTTAAAGATTATACCAAAATATATACCAATTTATGATTTAATTCCAAAATTATTTAAATAGCACATGCCCAAACCTTCCTTTTATTTTAAAACATTAAAAGGTTGGAGAAGATCGATCAGTAGAGAATCACTAGCTTGCTTTATACATCATCTTTGTTTACTGCATGCACTTTTAAGTACTTTAATTTTGGATCGTTGCCTTTTCAGATGTGCGCACATTTCTTCTCCAAATTAATTAAGCCATCATGGAATCTCTTCTTTGGGCACTATTTGAGCACTAATTAAATAAACTTTGGCTAGTGGACATGCAGTGGTAGGAAACAGCGTATATGAGATGAACCAACCATTGGTCACCTAGCCGATATTAAAAATGGAAAAGACGAAAGAGAAACAAACTTTGACCAAGTAGTGAAATGGTTTTACAGCAAGAGGCCACCAGCCCAAGCACTAAATGCATTTGCTTTCCTCCAATATTGAATTTAGTTTGCTATGCATATACACTTAACCTAAGGTCATTTTTTATTAAACACGTGATCACTTTCACATAGAAATTTTTTTGATGATACTTATTAAAATTTAATCGGAGGATTGAAAAATAAAACAAAACGAATATGCGAGTCATGTTATGAAAACATGTATCAAGCTTAAATTAATGATCTTTATATTATAGGGGACAGACCATTACAACATTTTAGTTTGCGGTTATAACTCTTGACTGTTATGTCAGTTATATCATCAGAATACAATTAGAATACTCCATTAGGTCATGTGTAACCTCTAAATTTTGTTTATATTCTAAAAACATCTCACGTCCCGGTATCCCACTCTCTATTTTATCTATACCTTAGAGCATTCTCATCCCACTCCTTATCTCCAAACCAAAAATTACACTAAAACTCACTTTATTTTCTCTCTCTATTTCAATTAAATAATACTTTTTATACCTTTTATCATTACTTTTTCTCTTTCCTTCACTCACAACCACTTTTCAAAATATATTAAAAAATTATAGGGGATGAACAGTAACTTTTTAAATATACAGAAAAATCACTACTTTTTCTAAAATATAAAAACCCTTCACTCACAACACCCTAATTCACTCTCTAAATTATCAAAACACCCCTCACATAATATGAGGGGTTGGATGAGAATGCTCTTACAAACATTTAGTTGATTATTTTTCTCTTTCCTACACTCTCACACAATATATTATATAGAATGACGAATGGTAACACTCTATTAATAGAGAGTTACTATTACTCTCTACAAGGTATTTTAGAGTACGAAAAATTTGATGTAGAGGCTAAATTAATTAAAACTATTTTTTTCTTTACATTTTAAAGATGCATGATAATATAGAGTGTGGAATGTAAACGCTCTTATAGGAGCATGGGGATTTCTACAATAAAGTTCATATGCGTCTTGAAGTGGTAATGATTGAAAGACATTAAGACGCGTTATCAATTACACATATTTTTTAGCTACGATGAGTGATGAAGATGTGACGGAAAATATCTCTTAAGAGGCATTAACTATTAGGTAACGTGGTTACCACCGACACGCAGTTGCTGTTCACACTCTTACCACTATTGATTAGTCAATTGCCACTAATGATCATTTGCTACTATGGGACAAAATTGCAACTCATAAGTAGTGACTCACTATTGATAATTATTAGGGATAATCAAATATTATGACTGATAATAGGTTTACATGTAAGTTTGTCCCCCATGAATGCCGCTCGCCAGATGATTAGTAAGACCTCAACCAAGGGCTCTTCCTATAGATAACGCAGGCGTTGACACCAAACCCCCTACCAAGGGCGTTGCGTGCCCATTTGAACTCTGGGTAATTTATTGGTGCATAGCTTGACCAATTACCAAACTGTTATAGACTTATAGGACCAATTAAACAAATTATCGTCCATTATAGGAAGTTAGGAACGGTTTCAAAAACCAATAAAACCAATTATAGAAATTCTTTTGATGATACTTATTAAAATTTAATTGGACGATTGAAAAAAGAAAAAAAAAACAAATGAATATGCCAGTCATGTTAGAAAAACATGTATCAATCTTATATTAAACATCATCCTATTATAAGGGACGGACTATTACAACGTCTTAGTTTGCAATTACAACTCTTGACAATTATGTCAATTATATCAGTAGAATACAAGAATATACTCTATTAGTGCATGTGTAATGGATTATTATAGAGGGTTTATTGGGTCTGATAAAGCCCCTACACCACCTCCGAGACATTAGAGCACTCATATCCCATTCTTTATCTATGTCTATATATTTAAACTAAAAGCATTATATTTCTCTATAAATTTTGTTTACATTCTATAAACATCCCACATCCCACTCTCTATTTTTATCTATATCTCACTCACAAACATTTAATTTATTATTTTTTCTCTTTCCTACACTCACATAATATACAGTATAGAATGATGAATAGTAACACTCTTATTAAAGAGTTACTATTACTCTCTACTATATATTTTAGAGTGTGAAGAAAATGGACCATCTGTAATAGTTAATGTCTCTTAAAAAAATATTTTCCGTCACATCTTCGATCATCACTCATTTTAGCCAAAAAAAAATATATGTATAATTGATAATGCGTCTTAATGTCCTTCAATCATTATCACTTCAAGACACATATATACGAATGATCCATTATGATCCATTTTTATGTTCAATTAAGGAACATTTTTTTTTCTTAAGTTGACCAAGATAATTCTTAAATAGATATATTCACAATTAACTTAAAACTAAATAGGCAGGTATAAACACAAAATGATGTCTAAACTAGTAAATGAAAACCCGATTCCAATAGGCTCAACTAAACAATTATGTAGCCGGTTCCTGGGAGTAGTACTAACTGAAAGCCAGAAGGAAGGATCATGATCATGTTCAACCCACCCAAAGATGTGAGGACTATAGAAACCAGCAAAGGTTTTTCTTGGAAAAAACAAAAGAAACAATAGAATATTTTGAGGGGTTTAGTAAAGAGATGCTATTGAGGCATTGGAGCTCTTTCCTGTCATCCAACTTAAATTAGTGCATTCTTCGTCACAATTACGTTTCACCGCATTTTTTAACAGAATATTAAAATACGCGTGTGTTTACAAAAAATTATAAAAATAATAAAATTATGTAGCTAGTTACAGAAAGAAAGTCTAAAATAACAGCTATATATATATATATATATATAATACTACCAAACGTGCACTATATAAACAAGCAGCTTGCTGATTCATTTTCAATCAGTAGACACAAGTACACAAAAAGAAACAAAACACCCACATACATACACACTCTGAAATTAACATGATAGGGTGGGATGACATATACAAGGTGGTAACATCCATGTTTCCACTCTACGTAGCCCTGCTTTTAGGCTACGGATCGGTGAAGTGGTGGCGCATGTTCAAACCCGATCATTGTGATGCGATAAACCGGCTCAATTGCTATTTCATCATCCCTCTTTTTACATTTGACTTCACAACTCAAGTGAATCCTTTCAAAATGAACTTTCGGTTCCTAGCTGCTGATGTCATCTCTAAAGGCATCATCCTTATAGGAATAACAATATGGGCTAAGTTTGCACCAAAAGGAAACTACCCTTGGTCAATCACAAGCTTCTCATTGTCTAGCTTGAACAATTCACTTGTTGTAGGGGTCCCACTTATGAGAGCAATGTTTGGTCTTGTTGGAGAGAATCTTGTTATTCAATCTTCCATTTTGCAATTTACAATTTGGAACATAATATTATTGGCCATGTACGCGTTTTGGGGCGTAAAAAAAATGTCTGCTGACGAATCAGCAACGGATCTAGAAGGGAATACGCGTACGGAGGAGGATGTCGCGATGACAACAAGACCTTCCTTGTTGATTATAATGAAGATTGTTGGTGTGAAGCTTGCTAAGAACCCTAATTCTTATGCTTGCATTTTTGGGGTTGCATGGGCACTTGTATCCTATAGGCAAGTTATATTGTCCATATTATATATGCATACATTTAATTTGTCATTTTGTTGTATGTGCATGTCATGCATGTATTCTAACATTAGTGTCAAACTATACTGATTTCAGGTGGGATTTAAAATTGCTAAATATTGTAGAAGGATCAGTATTGATCATGGCCAGAGCTGGTTCAGGTGTTGCAATGTTTTGCATTGGTGAGCATTTTTCACTTCTTTTAGGGAAAACTTCTAATATGAGTATGAATGTGAATATTTTTTTAATTATTTTCAAAACCTATGATAAATGGGGCATTTTTTTATTTTTAATTTTGGTTATTCACTATATAATTTAGCCACTGCTACATGACCAAATGTCCCATAAATTGATAGTCACTAACCCATAAATTGAATGAAAAAAACTAGTCACCACATTTATCATTATCATGCTTCTTGAGCTATACATTATTTTCTATGTTTACATGAGCTTTCATCAAACACTGGCATGTCCTAAAATTTAAATCCAATGCATCGCAGGACTGTTCATGGCATTACAACCGAAGATAATCGATTGCGGATGGACACTAACCGCATTTTCAATGCTACTGAGGTTTGGGGTTGCACCAGCAACAATGGCTGTTGGTTCTCTTATTGTCGGTTTGCGCGGTGATGTCCTTTGTATGGCCATCATTCAGGTAATAGAAATATTATATTCATGTTAAAATTATTTGATCTATTAACATAAGGTATAAATTATTTATCAACAATAATTCACAAAATGCGGTGTCCTAATTATGATCTTTTCTTTGGTTAACATAGGCTGCGCTTCCTCAAGCGATTACGTCTTTCGTATTTGCCAAGGAATATGAACTCCATACAAATGTGCTTAGCACTGCGTAAGTTCAGAATTTTTGTTTTTTTCTAATATATATAATTTCTTTAATTTAATTTGAGTTCTCACTCTTGTTCAATCTTCTCTTTCAGGGTCATCTTTGGCACTATTGTGTCCATTCCGGTGCTGATTTCATATTTTGTTGTGCTAGAAGTGTTAACTACCTAATGTATGGTTATATTGTTGAGGTCCTAATTATAGAGTTTAGAGATAATTTAGAATAGTTATTTATATCTGTTTTATTCTGATCATATGCTGTCTTTCTATATAAAGAGACAATAAGTCATGAAAATATATGACACCATCACACCAATGTCTACATGTTCTGTTATCTCCTTATAATTCTAATAAATTAAATGAAAGAGTAATGAATGAAAATCAAGAGTTAAAATTCACTAAAGTATTGAAGTTTGATGCTTTGGAAAAAAAATAAAGAAAAATATATTGTAAGAAAAAAGATGAAATTTTGACCTATTATATATTCATAGTTCAGTTGGAATTTGGGATTTATCATGCCAGATGTAATAATCAAAAGATTTAAAATAATTCTAGTAAATAATAATTATGAATGTGAATCACTAAAATTTATGAAGCTGATAAATGATGGTTGGAATTTGCATAATGATATTTCATTTTTTAGTTTTGTTTTTTTTTTTTTGAATTAAAAGTGCTGGCCATATTTTGTATTTTTATAGTATTTTGTATTGTTTACGTTTGTATTTTATCGTCTTTGTTACTTCTCATCTATTTGAGCCCGAGGCCTTGTAAACAAAAGCCAATTGAGCCGTGAATAGTATAGTGGATGCATGCTCATGTTATGCTTCTCCTATAAATAGAGAAGCATGGTCATGCAAAACCAACATTTTGCAAAATCTTATCTCTATACCAACTCTCACCCTCTTTACCTTCTTTCTAACCGATAATAAACAACTCAAGCAGGATCCGAGAATATTGTTGTTAGATCCGATTTTGGGACCTACAATTGGTATCAGAGCTTTATGCTCTACTATTTGAGGTGCTTGGATCACAACCTTGGATTTTGGTCTTGCTTGTGAGTTAAAGAAGTGTTTGTTAAGAATTTCAAGTGTTTACGAATCTAGTGTGTTTTCGCGTTTCTTGGTAAAATATAAAAGATACACGGTTGTTTGTGTGTTACGGGTTAAGAAAGTGTGTTCAAGTTTTTCCAATCGTATCTCCAAAAGAGGGACCGGTGTACTTGCATCTGAAAAGCTGCCAAAAAGTTAGTAAAAACGTACAAACAAGTTCCAAGAAAGATTAAGTTTCCAGAAATATTGGAATTGCATCGCATCTAAAAGTAATCGCATCGCACAAAGAAAAAGAAATCACATCGCTTTGTAAATTTTAAATCGCATCGCATAGAATTTTTGAATCGCATCGCATCTGGATTTTGAATCGCAACGCATTCAAAATCCAAATCGCATCGCATTTTAGATATTCTAATCGCATCGTATTTCAAACCAATCGCATCGCATTCTTATGCGATTTGTTTGAAGAAATTTTTCCAATCGCGTTCTCGTGTGATCCGATTGTTATGGACTTGTGATTTTTCTGACTTTGAAAAGTTTTTGCTACTACAAACAGTTTTACACCATGGCTACTGACGCTGAGTTGTTGAAAAGTTATCTCTTGCTTGAGAATGAGGCCGGAACGACCACTAAGCCTCCAAAGTTTATGACTTTGGAAAGTAATTTCACTAATTTTAAATGGAGGTTTAAGAACTTTATCAAGCTAACTGATGTTGGACTCTTGAGATCTTTAGAAGTTGGTCCTCATATTCCTATGGTTGGAACTATAACAGGACCTGAGCCAAAACCAGTTGATGCATATGATGAGACTGATAAACTGCTTCTGGCAGAAGATGAGTGGACTGTGTGTTTATCAAATGAAGAAACTCAAAACACTTAGAGAACATACAACTGCCAAGGGCTTGTGGGATGCTTTGGTTGAAAAGATTGAAGGAAATATTGAGATGAGAGACAGCCGTAGGGCTATGTTAAAAGAGGAATTTAACATGTTTAGTCATATACAAGGAGAAAGTGTTGGTGATCTTATAAAGAGATTCAAGAAACTGTTATCTCGAATGAGAAGTGCAGAGGTTGTCATTAATTCGTCTGAATCAAACCACAAGTTGTTAAACTCTTTGCCATTTTCTTGGAACACAAATACAGTTACAATTAAAAGAACTACAAATCTCAATGCCATTCCAACTCAGGACTTGATTTCTACTATCAAGTCATTTGATTTAGATGGCAAGCTGCGAATGAATAACCATTTGAGTTCACTATACCAAGTCGGTATTAGCAATGACATCTGCTTTTCTCAGCCAATCTCACCACAATATGTATCCTGTGAATGGAGTCAAAACTGTTGCAACTCCGCTCACTCAAAACACAGCCTTCATCTCTGCTGCAAACACACCTGCTTCATCTAGTTCAGGATCCATCCAAGAGGTTGTGAACAAAGATGTTGAGAAATCCTTGAAAGCTCATGGAATCAATCCTTCTCCCAAAAGTCAACCCTACTCAAGCTGCTCCTACACCATTCCACTCATTAACGACTCAAATATCGCGCTGGTTCACACCTTTCTTTCGAGTCATGAGGAGTTGCTACAAGGAAAACATTTGCCCCCATCATTTTAACAAGGTGATTTTCATGACATCAACAAGAACAATCTCAGGAAAATGAATATCAAGTATCAGATGGCTATGGTTGTTCATCGAGCCACAAACTTCATGAAAAATATGGCAAAGATAGCTTCAGAGATACCGACGCTAAAAGGATTGGGTTTGATAAAGACAAGTTCAAATGTTACAACTGCAACGAGCCAGGTCACTTTGCAAAAGAATGCACCAACCCATCCAAGCCAGCAAATGATATCCGAGTCACCGAAGTTTCTGATGGAGAAGGAAGCAAGTCAAGTGGGAAGAAGCCCATGGGGCAGAACTCCAATCCTGGGTTCCAAAGAGTGGTGGCAATTCTCACAGAGGCAACTCAAGCACAAGCTCAAGAGTCCTTGTCTCCTAACCGAAGCTTCAGCCGAGTCAGACTGGAACGATCAATTCAGAGAACTCGAGAACCCACTGAACCTTGCCGGAATGGCTTTCATCAACAACCATAAAGCCTCAAGCTCCTCAGCTGCACGTCTTGCCACATCACCCGATCATGAGGTACATCACAATCTTTCTACTCAAGCTTGCATTCACAAAGTTGAGTTCTATAGATATAACTGTAATGATGTTGTAAAAGAGAACTTAGAGTTAAAATTCTGAATAACCAATATGTTAAAGATGATAAGATTTACACCACCAAGAAAAGCATTTATTAAATGGTATTTTCAACAAATTGCTTATTTTTCGCTCCTGATAGATAAAAAAAATAAAAGTTTTTATTCAAAATAATATTCTTTTAGACTAACTAAAAGAAATTTTAAAAGAAGTTAGTAAAAGTTTTGTAAAAAATAAAAAATATATTCTATGAGACTTTTTTTTTCTCTCCAACCATATCTCAAAAAGCAAATTTTCGAAGACAAATCTTTTGTTCTATAAGAAAAACGTTTAAAAGTGTTTTCTATTTAAAAAAACGACTTTTTTATTCTAAGAATGTTTAATTGTATAATAGAAAAAAGTTGTATTTAAACACAGATCTGGAAACATATTTTGGGGTAAGTGTTACACCATAATATGTTAGTTATGCACAAAGTTGTAGATGAGTTGAGCTGGTGTTGAGCAACACTAGATGACATAAGTTAGATGTTCAAACAAGTTGAGTTTAAATGAGTTCGAGCCTCAAGTAATCCTCTTTAAATAAAAAATCTAGACCATAGCTTCACTTATGGAGCTAGAATAAGCTCGCGAGCCAATATAATTTTATTTTTTTGTATTTTAAATATATCGTTACAGACATAACTATTATATAATTTTATTATGAAGAATATATGCAAATATATCAGGATGGCATGATACACTTTCTTTTAAGAGAAGGAGACAAGGGCCAAGGGGAGCCCCGTCCAGCACAAAGCCCAACTTTCTTTTTACTAATAGCCAGCCCAATATTTGATGGGCTGCTTGAGCCTACAGTAGTATGACTACTGAGCTAGGTTGACAATGAGGGGACTGTAGCAGAGGTACACAAATCGGTTTTTGAGTCACACCAGTTTAGTTTCAAACCGGTTCAAGGTCAAAGATGGTCAAAACCGGTTTCTGCTCAAACAAATTCGGTTTTTGAACCGGTTTTCATATGAAAAATGACCCCTTCGGTTTGAAATCTTATAAGAACTATATATATTATTAACAAGTAGAAATATTGAAATGTTTTCATATGCAACTAATAATATCTATCCATCAAAATTATAATTAACAAGAAGAATTATTGATATATCTAACTAATATATTAAAGCAACACAATTTTGTCCACATGTCCTTCACCTAGGTTGTCTACACAGACTTTCATGTCATCAACCTTTCATAAATCTAATTTCCACATATTCATAATAAAATTTTAATAAACAAAATCTAAAACCACGTGACCCGTTTTATTTCTATAACCCGATACCCAGTTAAAGCCATTTGTTATCATCTTCTCAACCCTAATGTGACATTCGTCAAATTTCGAAACCGAAACCCGACCCATTTTGGATTTTTATTTCCGAGTTCATATAACTTATTAAAGTTATAAAGGTTTGATATTTTATTATTATATTTTAGTTTTATGAAAGTTAAAGTACCAATTTTGTAAACAATAGTTTTAAATGCTAATAAAGTTGAAGGATTTTTGTGCAAAATTTAATAAACTTGGAGTAAACCTCCTGTTACGTTGTCATCTCAACCAAGAAGTCCGGCCACATATCGCGCTTTTCTGGCAAGTATTTAACACCGAATTAAGACTTAAAATGGCTAATTGATGAGACCATTTGACTCGTAACTTGAAACCGAGCGTTTCGTCACCATGATTGAAATTCAATTCAGTGTTTTAAGCCTCCAATTAACGGAGCGGAAATTGTGGGTTGACCAAGCTAATTGTAACGTGGCTTTTAGCTCTGTATAAAATCGTAGAACCATCTCGTGATCCTTTCGAACTCGCATATCCTCTCAATTTCTTCTAAGCTTTCGTTCTGCGAACAAACTCAAGCTCTTCTAACTCCGGTACTCCGACCAAGCTAATCTCCTTCAATCCAATAAACACATGGGTAATTTAATTGTGGTTCATGTTCGGTTTTATCTGCAGGTACAAAGCCGCTGTCAATTTAGATTGGCAGTGGTATTTACTTGATCAATTTGTGATTTATAGTTCTAGGGTTTATATGGATTTAGGGATAAAACTTAAGTTGTGTTTATAATTAATCAGAACCAATCCTTGAAAAAAAAAATCTTATTGTAGTTCAGTTGGTTTGCAGGTTATATACAAAGTTCCAACCCGATCCAGACTCAGGTTCGAGTCTCTTAAAAAGCAGTTTGTTAGTTTTTTTTTACTTTTAACACATTATTATTATTATCATTATTATTATTATTATTATTATTATTATTATTTTAACACTTTATTGTTATTATAAAACAATTATCATCACTAAATAAATGTTAGATAAACTTACAAATCCAGTTTTGTTTGAAAATTCAAAAATTTGTTTATTTTTTTTTCTTTATTCTAAACCATTCGTTTAGGCCTTAAAAAAACTCATTATTATAATCATCGTTTAAATTAAGTGAAACGTTTATAAGCTCATTTCTGTTCATATAACTTAATATTGTTGTTATGTAACTTTTAAGTGTCAAAATTATTTGAAACCGTTAATCACAAATTAACAGCATCGTTAGTTATTTATTGCTTCGTCATATTTTAAAATAGTTACGAAGTTCTAAATTAATATAATTCATAATCAGTCGTCTGTTTATAATTGTTAGTCTATTAATATAATTTAAAGCCATTTTATATCAAACTTCTAATCAAGTCCCCAAATTTGGCATACAAACCCTAAATCCCAAATGATCTTGGACGTTTCGTGTCGTTTAGTCTATTTAACTTATTAAAGCACATATTGTTTGACTGCAATTTAAGTTATTCAATTAGTTATATATTGACTATAAATATTTTATAATTAGGATGTTTCATGTATTTGGATATTTAAAAATTTTCAATTCACCAAAAGCATATTAACAATATAATTAGCTGCTATAAGATTTTTAATTTGGACTTTATTATATAATTAAGCATATTAACAATATAATTGGCTGTTACAAGATTTTATGTAGCTTTGTCAAGAGTGAATAGTAGAGCCGGTATTAAGTTAGTCATACTCGACAAAGAATCACAGCTTACAACTAAAATACAAACGTTGTTTACAAGGGGATTTTCAAAAACTTAATGTGATAAAGTTTAAACCTGGTATGTATTTGAAAGCTTAGTTTTCAATTAATATTACAAAATTTGTTATTAATTTATGTTTTTTTATTTTTTTCAAGTCTAATGGTTCATTTATGTTATATTATTTCTTATTCACTGCATTGTTTATTTATAAAGTATTTTCTTTTTATGTTATAGACATGGTTTAACATCTTTTGTAATATTTGAAGCAAAAATACTTATGCCAAATATTTGTGTTGATTGAATATGTTGCTAATATTTTATATTGTTTGTTGATATGTTTTCCACCCATGTGTAACACGGGTTATTATCCTAGTATTATAATAGAGCATAAGAGAAGGATGGCTCAATCATTTGTCATGCTGGCATGTTGGGGCATTTAGATGGGTCGAAACAGTTGATTTTTGAAAACATGTTCATTAAAATAGAGAAAACTCTTAAGAGATATTGAAGTATTAGGTATTTGTGGATCAATAATAGATCGAAATGTTTAGATCTAGAATTGGGTTGATGAAAGTTTTTGACTTTGTAATGTGTTTCAGGTTGTTTGTCTGCCTCTGCTAGTTACTCGTGATCAGGAGGGATTTTGGTAGTGTTTAATGAAATTTACAGTTAAAAAAATTAGTAAGATAAAGAAATAAGGTAAAGAAATGGTTCCATAGATTGCTCTAGGATTTTCTAAGTAATCCAAGGGAACAATTACCAAAAGGCATGAATCACACTATATAAATAATGTTATGTTGAGATTTGAACAAGATCCAACTTTCATTGCCCCAATTTTAAATAGAATATATATAATTATGAAAACTTCAACTTTATGCATGGGTTTATCTGATAGTTTTTGAAAAAAACATAAAACCAACTGTCTAACAAAAGATGTTTAATAGTGGGTGTTAGTAAACTTAAGTTGATTGAATCATCCAAGTTGAAGCAAGTCAACCAGTTTAAGATGCAAATAATTTGGTTCACGGTTCGGTCCAGTTTGCTAGTTTAGCAATTTTGTCCGGTTTGAAAATTAGAATAACTATTAACTTTTATTATTTATATATTTATTTTCATTATACATAATTATGTTTATGAATTATAATCATCGGCCTTCTCTATACTTTTCTAGTTTTTAATAGAAAACTAATACTTTTTGAAAGAAAATCTTGTGAAATTCGTTTTTCAAACGCAAAATAATAATATTTGAGATACAAAATGGGTTGATATTCTTTCAACTGCAAATTTTTGTACAAAATACGTACATGAACAGTTAAATGACTTCTCTGCACACATCAACTTCTTAGATTCACACTTCTCATAACTAATTAGTTAAATATAAGGGGGGGAAAAAAGAATAAGAAAACTTAAAAACCCCTTCATCCTCCATGCTTAATTCACTTGATTCCTCCATGTTTATTAATTCACTTGTATCGGTTGCTTCCTATGAAAAATTATTAAACGTCAGGACAGTCATTATTCTCTAAATAACTTTCTTTTTATATTTTTCACTACGTATAATAATATTAACTAAATATATATAGAACATAATGATATGCGAAATAAATGCAGACATTTTTATGGTAGTGTTTATTGAGTTGTTATCATTAAGTAGAATGAAAAAATTATAGATACACATAAAAAAAGTGTATAGGTGCCTCCATTAATTCATTTATGACCGTGTTAAATATATATATATATATATATATATATATATATATATATATATATATTATAGGATTAGTATCATTTGAAAACTCTTAAATTATTTAAAAACTTAAAGAAATTCTTAATAACTAACGCTTTTTATAAAAAATTTTGTATGTTAATTTTATTTACGTGTAGTTTTATCACTTTTGACATCTATATTTACGATTACAGTTATGAAAATTAGTTTTTTTACGCATATCTATGTTTTTTTACATATATGTAAATTTTTATCACAATAATTAAAGTTACACATGTGTAACTTGTGATTTATATATGTAATCAATTTTTTTTAATAAATTTGATAAAACAAGTCTCAAATAATATATATATATAAACACACGTATTTTTACGCCCGTACAATAATTAACTCTTATAAGTCTTAATGTATAACGATTTAATTGAAAGCAATGAAATACTTAGATATTTGCGTTTAGAAAAACTGATGCAACTTTTTTTGCATGGCTGAAAGAAAAAATAATGTAACTAGATATAAAGTTAGCAATGGTAAATAGACGGTTTTAACCCTTAATAAATTGTTAGAATAGAAATAAATGTTCGCAAATTACAAGGCAAGCGGCCAACAATCTAGTGAAAACCATCATATATTTATGCTATACATTTTCATCCAAAATGACTCGTTTGCTTCCATGAAAAAAACCAACATTATTTTTGTTCTTAAAGTAAAATTATTTAAAAACATGAATGATCTATAATACTATATATAATAACGGTATAAGCTAAAAAGGAATGCAAATATATATATTATTATTACCTGTAAACCTGGGATTGTGAAAGGTAGGTTTGATCTTTGTTTCATCAATGGTTTCTAAGCCTCCAAGATTCTTACTTTGACTACTTTTTCTGAGTCCAAACTTCTCTCTCCACCATCCACTTGAGTTCTTATTATTATTATTATTATTATTATTATTATTATTATTATTATTATTGTTGTTGATGTTGTTAAACAAAATAACATCATCATCATGAGCTGCAAGAAGCTCATCTCTGAGTGTCACCACCTTCTCCTTCAATGATGGATTAAGTTTATAACCTGCTTTGAAGTAGACTTCATCTGCAGAATTTGAAGAAAAACTGGGAACTGAAAACTCAAAATCAGATGACACAGGAGCTTCAGTGTAACTGTATTGATGGTGAATATTTGAGTCTATGAAATCATTTGAGAATGAGATTCTTGGGCCCATGAAGCCTCCTTGTGCTTCATTCTTGTGTTGCATGTTTATGCATGCCATTGATCTTGATTGGTGTGATGGTGTTTAATTCAGTACTGTTTGTGTTAACTCTGCAGGCAGGCTTGGTATATATACCCATGTTTCTTTTTTAATTTATTATTTTTCTTAGTTTATTTTTAATTAAAATATTGTTACTTGTACGTAGAAGATTAAAATAATAAAAACTTTTCTTAAGTCATAAAAATATTATGTAGAACAATTATATAAAGAACAAAGATAAAAATCAATTTACAGTAAATTAAAAAAAATCATAATAAAAATCTTGTAAAATAATGTTTTAATTAAGTAACTTATAGCACGATAATCATTTAACCTAGCTAGGCTATTGGTTATAAGGTGGATGATTATCGTTAAAGCAATTAATCTTGATCTTCGTTTAATCAAACGTAGGACTGTTCAAAGGGTAAGACCCTACCCTTTTACCTAATATCCTATCTGGACCTTTTACCCTTTTAGTAAGAAATGCGGACCCAAGACCCTACCCTCTAAACAGTAAAAGGGTCGGGTATAAATAAGTGTTTCAAGAGTCCAACCCTTTACCCTTTAAAGCAATAATCACAACTCTTTTTCTGTATTTACTAGTTGCATATCTCATATATGACTTTAATATATGAATCCTAAAACAATTATGCTTTTATTTAATAACACAGTAAACTCTAACTTTAAAAGTTTATCAACCGTTTGAACCGATGCAAATAATATTCACATTCACAAATTATATGTAGAGAACAATTAAGTGATGTTCATATATGTATATGTTTCCAATAAGTAGTGTGGCCTCTTATTTTTATTTTTCTTAGTAGTTGGGAAATTTATGATGAATCGTATATAAAATACAAACCTCTCCTATATTTTAGATTAATCGCGAATCTGATGTATATCTATCTAGAAACTAGTAAACGGGTCAAGGGTTTAAAAAAGAGTCGGACCCTTGAAACCCTTTTACCCTTTAAGGTGAAATTTAAATACCCTTTACCCGACCCATATTATATATTCGGGTCTAATTAAGGGTTTTACGAGTCGGGTAAAAGGGTTTCAAGGGTATGACCCTTATCTTGCTCACCCCTAATCAAACGTTATGCTTAGAGTTTCGTAATACAATGAACTAACATACGTAGAATCCTTAAAACAAAAACCATGTTTAGATTTGTCATTGATTTCCAGTTTTTGTCAAGGGACTATACCAGACTAGAGACTATTGATTAAACGAATTAAAGAATATATATCATGTTTAGGCCGTTAGCTAGATAATTATAGAAAACATAAGTTAAATCATTAAGACATAACAGTAACATTCCAAGACTTTTTAACAAATCATAATATATAAAACTTGTGTTTCTCACATATACGGATATCATATGGTTAATGAATCAATCAAACTCCTTAAAACCATTAGTCAGATAATTATATACGACTTATTATTCACTAACTATAATAAGCTAAAAGTAAAGGAAAAGTGAAATAAGCTGCAGGTGTTAATTTCTTATATCCATATCGATCACATTATACGATTAATTATACGATTCAAAAAGGAGTAGCGGCGCAGCTTGTTGCCCGCTTGCCTTCTGTTTCGATGTAATCCAATAAACAATCATATATATAGATGTATTATACAATTAAATTACTTAACTTAATTATTTAAAAGTTTTGCTTGGTGATGACCATTAGACATCGTGAAAAGACACCTGAACAAACGTTGAGTAGATCTTATAGCATTAAACTCCCCATTGAGCAGAGTAAAATAAATATATATTGAGTTTTATATTCTTTCCCCATGTTTCACGATTGTAATGGGCTATCCGGTATCCAAAACAACCTTTTATTATAATCACGTCATCCTCTCATGCAATCGGCCTTCTGTTTTGATGGTATGAGAGTTTTCAGGTTGGAAACCTGACTTAAGAGAGTTTTCTTTTTTATAGTATTCCTGAGTAAGTCTGATCTGAAGCGTCAAACTCAGTATAGACGATTGATATCAATTGCACGTCAGGAAGTTTCATTTGAGTATTAGGGGTAGTTTCAAAACTCTACTAAAAAACACATCTTCTCATTAACAAAATGCAAATAAATTATTGAGTAAGATAACTTGCATGACACAAAAAAATCATAGTGACATCCAATAGAACTTTTCACACCTTTTACTTTGTGACATCATGTTTTGATATTTAGATGTCTTCCCAGAGGAAATTTTTAAACTTATCGGGTCGGATTGGATTACGTAATGTACATCATAAGATAAAGAAATAAAAGTAATGATAATTATATAAAATAATGTACCGATTCAACTCATGCTAAAAACTAAAGCAACTTCAAAATCCTATCATTTCTTTTTATTTTAGATCATGTACATTTAAAATATACATTATCACTTGAATTTCAGACACATATATAACAGATAAAAATGTTTAGCAGTTTCTTGTAAAATGAAGTGAAAGACGAATTGTTGAAAACTTCAACTTTCTTTTTGTGATAAGGTGTTTCGCATCAAACTTTTTTCGACGCGTTAACTATAGCCCGATTTCCATATTTCAACTTATTCATTTATAAGTTGCTTGTTTTAAAGCTTTACTCCAAATTCTTATGGTGGCCATTTGACATGATGAACAGACAAAACTTTGCATATTTCCAAATGCTAATCTTGAATTTAATATGGCAGTGAAATGAGCTGTAGAAGATGCCCCCACCTCTTTCAAGTTTGACCACCCAATCAGTGGGTCAAATTTCAAACCAAGCTAGCCTTTTCACTTTTCAGTTTTCACTGATCTCATTCATTCAATTCTAATATAATCCCTTTAAATCCAATTTTACACAAGCATATATAACTTCTCTACCCTCTAACTACGGGTTCAACTACGTGTTTCTTTTAACAAAAAAAACTTAAAATTTATATAATAAAAAAACGACAAATTCTAGTGATGCGGCTGGGGTAGCGGACCCCCTTAACCCCATTGGCGTTGGTTCCGCTCCTCAGTATTGTACATGTGATAAAAGCCATCATTGGTCTGGAAACAAAAACACACCCATCAAATCTTGCAATAAAAGATGAAAGAATTTGTATCTAACAAACCCTATAACTTTGTTGTATGTAAAAATAAGACAATAATGTCATGTCATCTTACACATATGAATACAACCAACAAATTAAATTCGCTTAACACCAGAACATCTCTTGTAACAATATTGTCCATTTTACTCACGCATAGCACACAAATTATTTTTTATAACCTGAGTAGAGACTGTTCGGTTTGTCATCGATCATCCTGAATTGCTCTCAATAAAGCACGCTTAGCTGATAAGTTCTCTCATTCACAGTCAATACACACAAAACGCATAACATCTCATGTGACAATATCGTCCGTTTTAGTCACGCATTGCAACACAAATTATTTTTTATAATCCGAGTAGAGACTTCTCGGTATGTCATCAATCATCCTAGATTGCTCTCAATAAAGCACGCTTAGCTGATAAGTTCTCTCATTCCCAATCAATACACACAAGACGCATATAAGCACCAACTATCAAAGGACATTTGGCCTAATAGTATCTTAGTTTGTTATAAGGTGCTCTCTTCGCTAGAGACCCGAGGGTTCAAGTCCTGCTTTGCACTACGGAGTAGAATTAGGAGCGGGTTAGATATAGTTCTAAAAAAATAAATAATTAAGCAACAACTTAGATCACCTTACCAACTCACAATGTGTAGAGTAATGAGACATTAACACTAATTGAGCTATATCTAATTAGAATCTAGCATAAAGACACACTAGATTGACATTGTATTTGACTAAAAACATGTGGTCTAAGAGAAATGATTCTTTGTTTGTCGTTTAACCAGTACTGAGTCTCACATGGTGTATCCACTTTACGTTTACAGGTGGCTGATTCCCACTCTACCCCCACAACACACATTAAGTAAGTGTAAAAGCTAATTAACAAGGGGCCATGGATCTTGTATTGAAAATAAAGGCATTTGTTCCTTTGCTGGTCTTCTCAACAGTGTACAGGTTTTGTTTTAATTGGTTTTAGTTTAAAGAAGCTGTTTTGTTTTTATTTAATTTGCCTTTACCTTTGTACACACAATGACACGGACACGTTTAGCTATGTCAGATCATATGAATTTATATATATATTAATACTGTGATTAAAATATGCAACCCGTGTTCGAGGGGGTTTCCGGCTAAAGAAAACTGGCCCAAAGATCTAAACCAATTAAGTGTATGGTAGACACTTAAAATATGCATAGTCCTGGTTAATTAGATAGCATTATATATATGTGGTGTATGAACTTATATATATTATGGCGCGCGTTTGATTTAAAATGTGAATTTGATAATGTGTTCTGAAATACTTTCCAAAACAAAATAATTAATTTTGGTCTTTAGATGTCCCACTATGCTAAAACTCCCAAAGGGTTTATATGTTGTATTTTGGAAAGGTTATTCATTGCTTTACAAGATTTCAAGAAGGAAGATGCGGGACTGTCAAGTCTATGATCGATACGAACAGAAACGAAAACATACAATACTAGATAACTCCCATTATTATTATTATTATCAGGAACTCAAAAACCTTGATTACAAGTTTACAATCTCTCTTATAAAACCTTAACTCGGTAATATCAATTTATGATGCTAACACAACTTAGCTAACAAAAAATCTAATATCCCTTAAAACAAACAAACACCACTTAAGCTCTCAACAAACTTGTTGAAGCTACTTGGGCTGGCCACCTCCACTCACGGGTTGGACCTTTTTTCCAGGCCAAACAACAATTGCGCCAACATACTCAAAAGGGTATTTCACTAATTGTGATTATGTTTTTATGATTCACTTTGCACTTTTCTATTTGAGTTACATGCAGAAAACTAATAAGCACGAAGGTTTGAAGCAGGCTGCTAGAATGGTTGCAACAATTCACTACATGACGTAAGTTGCATGCACAAATGGTATAGTCTAACTATGGTGCACGGCGCTTGCTCGAGGGGGTGCCGAAGCTAAAAGTTCGTGCACTTGTAATTTAATTAAGTTGCTTCGATTCCCTAAATAGCTAAGACTTTCTATAGAAAGAAGGTTTTAGTATATACCAAAATCCTTTCATAAATCACTTATCCATCATAATTGCCACCTTTTAGTGTAGAGATGATTCAGATTCGACACATATTGCTTTGTTGTATCTTGTAGAATCATCTTGTCCACATAGATGAGCTTTCTAATTTATTAAAAACAGTCAAGTCTGAGCATGGTATAATTTCGTTTTATATGGATGTTTGTATCCAAAACCGAACAAAAAATCACTTATCAAAGCAAACTATCAGTTACTAATGTTCTTCAGTTTTTCTAGTTTAGTTTTTATTGTGGTTTGGTTATTATTATTTTTTTGTTATGCTCACCTCTGTATGTTTCATTTGACAGATGGGGGTTAAGAAAAAGCCGATGTCACCTAAGCTCATCAACATAGTCCACTTGTTAAAAAGATAGCAAGTCAGGTTCGTAGTACTAAGCAAGTCTGGTTGTACCTTACATTTAGTTGATGCCCGTTCAAGACGATGAATTGAGTTGGATTTCACATACTAAACTCGAAAAACGCAAAGCAAAATCATTAGGGTGGTTAGTTAGCCACCGCCACGTATATATAGTCTAAAGTGCAATATTATGCTAACCTGAAACTTTTGATATGAACTCAATATAACATGTACAACAATATTCAAGCAAAATCATCATCTACCACAGCGGACAAGAGTCGTTTTTGAGGCAAATAATTTTCAATGGAAGGTTTAGGCTTTAATGCTACATGAGTTATTTCTTTTGGTTTTCCTATATGAAGTGGTGTCCTAACAGAAGTTGTTAATTTGTTCCCGATGGACCCGGGCCCACTTTTGGACCACGCAGATGGTATTGTCTGTTGACGTTTGTAACTTTTGACCGAATTACCCTTTAATGTGTGTGTATCCTCTGGTTTTGATTTAACCACGGGTTCCACAGGTACAAGCTTTCCACTAATTTGATTTGTAAAAACAAAGGTCACCTGCACCAAAATACAAAGCATACACCAATTTATGTCGAGCCGTTTGATTAAAGTAAGATAAAATAATGTAATTAACTGATTACCTCATCTCCAGCTGATGCTTGAAAAATAGTATCAGGTACAGTATTTGATGAAAATGATGACCCCAGTTAGCTAAATCTTCTTCAAGTGGGGTTCCCACTTGTTTCTCTGAGAGTTTTAATTTATGCAAGCATCCGGAAATGCCTGCAAATCCCCCCATATCGTCTTCTTCATCTTCTTCATCCTTACAGATTATTTCTGATGTTTGTTCTCCACAACGTGTGCAGTTCATCTTCTCATGAATTTCAGATCTGTAAAACTAAGATTTTAATGACTTTACATGAAATGAAGATAGTCGGTAAAACGAAATAATAAGCTTACGTGGCATCTTCATGGAATGTAAATAGATCCCGTAAATCCTCTGTTGAGAAATTGTTCCCCTGTGTTGCATATATGAGATGTGAGTAAATAGCAGATTTGCATAAAAGAAAAAACCTAAATCGTTTATTTTTTTCTATCAACGATTCATATTTTTAAAACGTTTATTTCTTACATACAAGTTGCTATACTATATACATAAAATAACCATTAGACTAATTTCATATGTTTTTTGTCACTTTTAAACGCAACGCATAACCTACACATGCGTATGCTCAATAAATAAGCAAATGTTGCTTATGTACCTTTTTAAAATGTTAAAAGAGAAATAAATATTAAGTTAACCATTTTCTTGTATTTCAAAATTGAAAAAACGGAATGAATTATTTTGTTCTTTCTGTTCTCGCAAAAAGCTGTTTTCTGTGTAGAACCCTCCCCTAAGTGTGTGTGTCTTCAAAAAAAAAAACAAATGACATGATAAACACCTGCATCTTAGAATCAGCTAGCTCTTGTTGAATTACTTTTTGAAGCCCTTCTTTCGACATCTGTCGTTGGTACACCTGCCATAATACTAGACTCAATCATACACTAATTAAATTGTGCATAAGATATACACATACATACATGTGTGCGCATATATATATATATGAACACACACATATATGCATATGTGTAATCAACTACCTTTTCCTCAATGGTTCCGGTGCTTAAAAACCTATAGATGTATACTCTCTTCGTCTGTCCATCTCTCCACACTCTTGCAGCAGCCTACACAGGGGAAAGTGAAGATATTACAAATTTATTACTAAAAGAAACAATAATTTAAATTATAATAACAATGATAAAAATAATAATAATAATGATAACAAAAATGAAAACATGCCTGTTTATCATTGGCAGGATTCCAATCAGGATCAAACAGAACAAGTCTATTCCCACCTATCAAATTAAGGCCACAACCACCAGCTTTGCTACTCAAAAGAAATGCAAATTCATCCTGCAAAATTTGATCGTATTATTATCATTATTACTATTCATTTGAAATATGATAAATTAAGACATATTTATTTGTAGATACCTTTGATGGATCATTGAAGCAGTTGACCAGCTTCTGTCTTTTGCTGATTGATGTAGTCCCATCAAGCCTTAAAAAAGGATATCTTCTTTCTCGACATAATTGAACAATAAGGTCCAGTGTCTGAAAAATCAAATATAATATCATCATCACCTTAAACCAAATGATCATTATAATGTAATTTGGTTTTGCTTAAACGTTCATAACTAAAAGTGGAACCTGTGTATAATTTGAAACCAATACAATTCGGTCATCTGTTCTTGTACGCAGATGACCCAACAAACGAGCTAACACATGCATCTTCCCCGATAGTTCAACCCATGCACCATCACCGCCAGTCCAAGATCCCGACCTGACATAAAACTTAAAGTAAGATGAATATAAAAATAACAGAGCTAAATATGGTTTTAGTTTGTGTGGTTTGACCAAAATAACACTTTTAGTCCATTAGGTTAATTAGTCCAATAGTTTCATTTTCGTATCAATTAAGTCCAGCTCACTAATCCCATCCAAATTTTCTGTTAACTTTTTATTATATGACCAACATACCCTTGAATTACCTGTATTAGTCAAAATAACAAATCTTTGGGACCTGCTTAAATATAATAAATATTAATACCATAGGTACAATCTTTTAAGCAAAATGTACAAGTTTTATCTTTTATTGTTTCTTTATTTTTATGAAATAAGAGTTAATTACACAAATGGTCCCTGATGTTTAGTCCATGTCACACCTTTGGAATCTAAGTTTCAAAAGCCACACATGCAGGGCTTGTAGTTTCAATTTTGTAACATGTTTGGGGTCTAAGACTAATTTTCGTTAAATTTTCTGTTAAGTATATATAAGTTGATCAAAATATCCTTTTAACTTTAAAAGACAAATTTACAAAATACATGGATTGGTTATGTAAGTTTCTTAAAATAAAATATATGATAATTATAAAGAAACAGTTACCTTCCAGCAAACATTTCTGGAGGGAAAAAACGCATGCAGCCCTCAAACCCTGCTGTCCCAGGGTTACCACTTTTCATTGTATCATAAATCAGCTACAATGTATAAACTTATGCATCAGGATACAGTAACTATACTAATGTTTTAAATCTTTCAGTAATATTTACCTTTGGATGATTGCAGAGCTTCTTCAGGGCAGTTATATAAGCCAGAACTTTTGTTTGTTTCACATCTTCAGCAATTGCTTGTTTCACCTATACTCAAATGTGCCAAAACAGACAATCAATTTCCGTTCCAATGTATGGTTTTTACTTATTAGACCACTTCTAATATACATATAAGAAGCATACTGTTATGAGTAATGCCCAAAAACTTACATTTTTCGAATGAATAAAGTGAGTATACAGTTCTTTTTGGAGAGGAGTCAGCTTGCAGCATACAACCTCAACTATCTGCCAGTATTACTCAACATAATAATTTTTATTTAACAGAAAATCCATAAGCGAATAGCTATAAGAAATGAAAGATAATTTGCATACCTTTGGTGGTAAATGATTAGATAGCAATGCGTTAGTCCTCCTCAATATAAACTGACAACACAAATTTTAGGAATTAGCAAATGCTGAAAAGAAGCCAATACCATAAATTAGCTTTAATTATATATCAATGAAACAAAATTACCTGATTCACTTTTGCACTCAGTTCTGCTGAACGCTCATTGGCAAGATGTTTCTCTTGTTCAGAAGCAGTGGGTTCTCTCCCACAAATGATCGGTGTCTTCAAGTTAGTAAATTAAGGAAAATTCAGGTTAAACAATGAATAAATTATAAGTTACATTATATAAGAACTATAACATCCAAATCCAGTATCACTCAAATCATAATTATTAGTTCTGAAACTGATCACTTATATGGTAGTTAATAATTAAAAGCTTAATTAATGAGCTGACCTCGTAATGACGTCGAAAAAATGCAGCGTCACCCAAAATCCCTGGATTAGTGAAGTTCACCATGGAATAAAACTCTTCTAGATGGTTCTGGTAGTTTAAATGAAAGAAGATGGTGTTACAAAACAGACAAAATAACTGCAACAACTTCTAAAAATATACAAGTATTCCTTACTTGCATTGGAGTCCCAGATAATAAAATGCGTCTTTTGCAAGAAAGGGCTGCCAATGCCTGATAATCAAAATAAAATGGCCAGTAGTTAGATGCCATCATACCAAAATGCCAAAAGTTTGGACTTTCACAAAATTACCCTTACCCTGTTAGTCAAAGTCTGGTCATTTTTCAGCCTGTGTGCTTCATCACATACGAGAAGATCACAAGACCCACTATCATTAAACTTTGATGAATGCATACGAAACGTCTCATAGGACACAATCAGTACCTGGAGAGAACCAGGGTCAATTTATGTCTACTACAAACATCAGGAATCTTTAACTACCTTTACCTGTAATCGGCTATGTGTGCTTCTAAAACTATCAATGCTGGAGATGACATCATCACGGCTACTTTCACATAAAGCAACAAGCTTAACTCTTTCACCAACCCATTTCTTAATTTCTGCTTCCCAGTTGCTTACTAAACTTGTAGGAGTTACAATTATTGCCTTTTGAACGAGTGGTTTTCCATCAAATCCTTGACGAAGAAGAGTGTATAACAATGTAATTGACTGCAAAGTCTTCCCTAATCTATACATAAGAACAAAATAGCGGTTACATAAAAAACAGTCAATGTACTTCAACACATCACTATGAACAATGAAGCCTGTAAAGGAACCAAACCTTCAATGAACAATTCGTGAAACGGTTGGCGGGATGTTCATTTATGTTGAACAAGCATGAACAAAAAAATTTGTTCATTTTAGTTAAATGAATGAACATGAACGCACGTCATTTACGTTCAATTTGTTCGTGAATGCTTGTTTATTTGCAAACGTTCATTTACATATTTAATTGAATTTATATAAATACTAATTGGCCAGTCATGTATTAACTTAATATTCTATCGAATTTTATTAACAAGCCTTGGGTAATCAGCTAACAAATTGAATAAACGAACAAGAATATGTCCATTTTCCTCGTTTACTTACGTTCATTAATGTTCATTCATTAAACTTTGTTCAGAACTTAAACAAACAAACATAAGAGAACACAAATATGTTCATTTTCTTAACGAACGAACATGAACCAAAAGTATGTTCCTTTAAATGTTCGCGTTCAATCGTTTGTTCAAGTAAAGTTAAAAAAACGAACATGAACAAGCCCTGTTCGCGTTCGTTAGATTCGTTTACAGGCCTATAGCAATAGAAAGTAAAATATAGCAACTTACCCCATGTCATCAGCCAGAATACATCCGTTGATATCAGGGCTACATAAACCTGTAACACATTCAAACATAAACTGTACCCCTTCCCTACAATATCAGATAATAACCGCTTGTAAGCTACATATATCAAGAGATAACCTGCACAAACTGATTTCTCATATATCTACTTAAATGTATAGCTAATGTATTTCTAACTAAATGCAATACCTCTGATGGGGACGGAGGAACTTAACAAGTATATGATCCACTTCAATGGGTATTAAACTGCAATTTCCATCTTCAGCATTTTCAGGCTGCCATAAAATCAAAGGTTCGATATCCGGTGGAAGCTTTGTAACCTCCTCTGGCACTTCCTCCTCCACAGAAACAGGAATATTCAACCTGTTCGTTACGGGAATCAAAGCCGGCCTGTTTGATCCCCAAGGTACAAACCGTTTACGAGCACACAATCGGCGAATCAATTGGTCATTCTGGTTGGAATATCCATCAGCAGAAGGAGGTTTAAAAGGCCTCCTGAGAACAGCTTCTCTTTCAGTAACTGAATAAACTCGTGGAAGTAGTGACTGCCTTTTCACAACAAGGTTTCCTCTGATACCAAAATCATAAAGTCATGTTAGTTGATTTACAAATTTCATATACAAGCTCCGATAACATGAATACATAGCTTTTCCCTATTTGATAGAAATCAAATCGCAAATTTTAATTATTTAGTCTAAAATGAATTATTTTAATCACCAAAGGTGAATTGGAATTGACTAATCGAACACAAAATAAACACACCGAGAATATTTGGCACAACTCTCCAATTTTATTAATCAAGAAAATAACTCAAAACTTGATCAATTCTCCATAACCCTAACATGAGTTCTTTGGGGTTATATACTATATAGACTCGATTACAATTATAAGCCAACACAGACTCCTATTTATCTATTAAATCTATCCATTAGCTTGAACCGGGACTCATAACTCGAGTTCGGGAATTAACTCCAGCATCTAATCGATTTTCAACTAAAAACACACAAATTCATGTTAGTTGATTCACAATTTCATATACAAACTAACATGAATACACAATGCTAGGGTTTTATGTTAACCCTAACTTTTTCCTATAGCAAAATTTGATATAATTCATGTTGAAAATATTAATATCTTCGTCCAAAATGAATGATTAGCATCTAATTGAGGTGTAAATTAACGGTGTACCTTAATAGCGCATCGACGTTCTGCGATTTGCATACGGCTGGTGGTGGTACGGCGTCGTTTTGATTGCAATTTTCATCACTGTCGGATCTAGATAGCACATCGTCTGCGTCTTCAGATTCGTCGCAAGTGAAATCGTCGCCGGAATCGGTGGTATCGGAGACGGATATGACTTCTTCATCGTCTTCCTCCATAAAGCTAAGCTAGGGTTCTTAATTATTCGGAATTGGGACTGACTGGTTCTGGTATATATATATATGGTGTGTTTGGTACGATACCACCAGTGTTTCAAAAACCAAAGTGGCGGTAAAATGGACGCTAAAATTAAAAATATTACATCACTGAAAACCGGAAAAGTAAAATACGTTAATTTGAAACAAAAAAAACTAAAATACAAAAATTTAAACAAAAGAATCATTCGGCTAATTATATTGCTCGATAATGTTGTCATGCCTTCTTTTTAGAACTGCTTGATAATGTTGTCGTGTCTTTCTCCTCGGCTTGCTTGATGAGATCTCATTCTTGGGGAAGTAGTGAGCCAATTCAATTCACCGAAAAATGCTAGTTGTCCCGTGTCACGTTCTGTTTGTGCACCTGAAATGCATCATCATTCTTGTGGAATCCATAAACCTATAGCCAACAGAACATGACTTCCAATCCTTTCGGAACACATTGATTCTAGAACTCAAAAAAAAAAAAAATTGGCCCGTAGAGAAATGAACGTTCAGCAAACCATTAAATGGGAAGTTTGCTTATTTAATTAACGAACGAGCACGATTAAATTTTGTGTTCATTTAATAAAGCGAACAAACATGAACACATTTTCGCTCATTCATCTACGTTTGTGAATGTTTGTTCATATATGTATGTTTTCTTACATTCTTTTATGTTCGTTTGTTTAACCTATTTGCTATGTAATTTTAGATTCTTTAAGAATAATTAATTAAACATGTATTAGATTTCAATTGGTGTTTGTTCATTTATGTTCGTTTATATTCGTTTGTATTTGTTTATGTTCATGAACTATTCATTTATAATGTTAACAGACATAAATGAACACGAGCATATTCATTTGCTTAACGAACGAACACGAATAAGAAAATCCGTTTGTTTAATTGTTCGTGTTTGTGTTTGGTTATAGTTAAACTAACGATTCATGTTCTTTCGGTGTAAACATGCAATTAATTACACACATGTTTACAAAAAAAAAACTCAAAGCTAATAAAGTAATAGTCAATCAGTACAAACTACAAACAGTTATACACCTTTTGAATTATTACACAAGGTCACATTCTTTTGAATATCTATTACGATGTCTTGTGAGTAATATAAACATTATATAGAATTTGAAACATGTATTCAAACTAGAACAAATAAAGCACAGAAAATACATGAATAGTAATGATAATCAAATAACTTAAAAAGAAAAAAGGAAAAAAACACGCCCAGTGGGACTCGAACCCACAATCGCCTGATTAGAAGTCAGACGCCTTATCCATTAGGCCATGGGCGCTTTTGTTACAACTATTGGGAGTCACTTAAAGCTAATTTGAGGAAATTTTTAGAGGAAACATGTGGAATAAAGTCATTTCATTAACCCTTTAATGTTATTTTGTGAGAATTTGAGTTTCTATAAGTAAATTGAATAGATTTGTAGATTAATACAATTGATAATGTCTATATCTTATAAAATCTTTATATTCACCAACCCTTTAATGTGCTTACTAAGTAACAACTTGTAAATAACATAACTAACTTTAGCTAACCGAAATGATTAAATAGTAACGGGAGGGAAATGTAGCACAGTTTTAATTTTTAAAGTATGCAATGGTAGGAGTATTAAGAAAACCTTTTATGTGCTGACAGCCTGACACTAATAAATGAAATAAAAACGTCACAACCCCACTAATCAAGATAAAGAGACCAAGTAGACAATTGAGAACAAGTCTTAATGCATAAATAAACCAATTACTAGCCATAAGGTGTGCGCACATCATATTGATTTTAATATCAAATGGAAATATAAGTAGCATTGGCATGACTACAACAATCGCCTATTGATATACAACAGTTGACGACATTTGAGAAAGTGTGAATCAAATATAAAATACCTTCTAATGAAGACCACTAATTTGATCTTATGGGCCCAACTAATATCAGAAATTCCAAAAGCCAGCAATATTCTTGCTGTAGTCTCATTATCTTAGACAAGTTCAATAACCAAATTCCAATTTTTGGCACAAGATCTCTTTGTTTTGTAGTAGTAAACGTAGGTGAGCGACAAGTTGAGTCAAAATAAGTAGTAGTAATTTTGTAAGCGATGCACCTATTGTGATTCTCTATGGAAACTAAAGTTTCTTCTTCAATCCATTATCCTTACCGCTTGTTGGTGTCTATGGAAGACAAAAAATGAAACACTTTTTAATAAGACGAGAGTCTCGGTGAATTGGATAAAGAAAACATTAAACGTTTATCATTCTTATGGGTAAAGAACTGTTGGGAAATGGTTGGTTAGAATGCGACGATTGGTGTGTGTTCTCGTTTTGATTCATTGTATCCAGGTGAGCTTGCATTTAGGAATTGAGCATCTTGGTGGTTCTTAGGGATGTCATAACATGTCGGACACGACACGATAAAACACGATGACCTGTTGTGCTAAACACGAACATGACACGATAACTAATCGTGTCATTTTTTCCAAACACTACACGAACCTGTTTAGTAGCAGGTTAACTTGTTAAGACTTGTTAAGA
Organism: Bidens hawaiensis; assembly: GCF_021521415.1. Taxonomy (NCBI): domain Eukaryota; kingdom Viridiplantae; phylum Streptophyta; class Magnoliopsida; order Asterales; family Asteraceae; genus Bidens; species Bidens hawaiensis. The sequence continues at coordinate 105,404 of NW_027491999.1, read as the reverse complement.
GACCTGATTAAAGACACAATGAATAATACATGTGTAACGAAACCAAAATATTCAAAACGAGCATAAAAGTCTTAATTACTAGATAATCCATAACATATTTGAAACAAAAAACCACAAATCCATAACATACTTGAAACAAAAGACGACAAATCCATAAAATACTTGAAACAAAAAACCATATAAGCAAAGCATAACATCCATAAAAAACATAATATTGGGTTCTGACGGGCATTAATGAAACGTCGTTTGTAAGTATGACTTTAGGTTTAAGACTTTAGGAGTGCATATATATTTATTTTTTTAAATAAAAATCTACACAGGTTACTAACAAGTTAACAGGTCATTAACCTGTTAGGACACGAATTTAAACGTGTCTTAAACAGGTCGACATGTTTAAGACACGAAACCTGTTAAGCTCAAACCCAAACCTGTTAAAACTCGTGTCGTATCGTTTTAACAGGTCCGTGTCATAAATTGACAGCCTTATGGTTCTTGCCGGGAAAAGCTACTTGTTACTCTCATTTTTTAATAAGATTTCTGGCTGTTCAATAAATAAATAAAGTTTCCTTCTGTTGTACGGCAAGTTCCATCAAATGCAAAGTTGGCAACCAGTTAATGACTAAAGTGTCACAGCTTGGTACTTAGATGTTAGATGACAAAAATGCCCCTTAGGTTGATGGTTACATAACTAAAGTGCAAAATGCCCCTAATTAGTTGATTGTTTACATAACCAAATTGCCTTAAATTAATATAAATCTTAAAACAAATTCTGGAGTTTTGCACCCTAATGGGGCAAAGTCAACCAGCCCACCACCCCCACCCTCAAACCTAGGCATCAATTTGAATCCTCTACTGGTTATCACTAACAATTAGTGTTGTCACGAAGTACATAAATTTAACCTTCTAACAATAACCATACGCAGTTCGCTCGGTTTCTAGAAAACCGACCAGTCCGAACTGGTTCATTGGTCCGACGGGAAAACCGGACCGGTTGTACCGGTTTTCTATAAAAAAAATAATTTTTTGTTTGAAAAATCCCTTTTTAGCATTTTTTTAAGCAAAAGCCGTTCAGCTGGCCTGGCCGGTTCGACCAGTTCGTTGTCCGATCCGGTTATGAAAACATTGGTTTATACTATAGTTATTAAAGACAGATTCATTCTATGAAATTTCCGTCTGACACATTAAGAGAAAAATACTCAAACCTCGGTTTCAAACGCCGGTTACACCATTTTTGTAACATCACTCAAAACCACACCATGTTTAAACAACTTTTACAAAAACACTATTTATGAAAATTTCCAGATTCATTCAAGTTGAAGATAATAATATAAAAATATTCTACGCAACTTGATCTCAACTTAAAACAATAATTTAATCAGCAAAACTACTATTTTACATAAATATATAAAAATGAATATGTTGATGATGGTCAAGTTGTGGGATATGCCATTCAACGCCTAGAATACCTCAAAGAGTGTTGCTTTGACTTTTTGAAGTGGGAAACGGAATTTTATAAAATTTTGTTATTTTCTATAAAGTCAAAAGTAGACGTTTTCACATTTGTGGCAGAACGACCTTCTCTGGATACAACAACGTTAAATCCATTCTTTACTGGCGTGCCATCCCAATGTTTATCTCGTATATACGGTCTTGATTATTAAATTAACATATATTGTCTCATTCTACATTTCTATGCTACTTGTTTTATAAATTCTTATTTACAATAGAAAATTGGTAATGCTTTTTTTATAATAATGAATATATGTTTGTAACGGTCAAGTTGTCATTCAAAGTTCATAACCATTTAAATATTTTTATGATTCATAAAAAGGAAGAGACTCATAGAATGACAGAGGAGAAAAAAGTTTTTGCACATTTTCGTTAATCCATGAACATGATCTATAAATCTTGATCGGAAAAGAATCAAGAGAAAAAGAAAGAATCGGAATTGATCGATATATTTCTCGAAATAAACGAAAAGGAAACGAAAAATGAAACCTAAATCATGGATCAACTAAGCCCTAACTATTCAAATGTTCATGACTTATCTTCAATGTATCGGAATACAATTAACATAACATATAATCACTAACGTCTGTAGTTTTTGTTGGCGATGAATGTTTTCTACAAAATTCGGCCGAAAATTGTGTCAAGCTAACAGTAACCTACTGTTGGTTTCGTCATGGATTAAAATAGGTGTGTCCCATTAAAAGTTAATCTCTTTGGATGGAAGATTGAGATGTGAAGAGTTGCAACATCGGATGCCTATTTAAACGAAAGACTATTGAGAAAATTAACCATTGTCCATTATGTGAAAGTGAAAGAGAGTCGGCCGGACACATTTTCCTATCTTGCTATGTCACATCAGTGACAGTGATATGGCAATTTATTAGTAGTTGGTGTGGAATTGCTATGTCACATCAGTGATGTGCGCCTTTAAGTTCCACGGTCTCCTCAATATTCATGTCACTGGTGGGTTACAAGACAGTAAAATAAAGTAATCCAGTCGGTGATTCTCACGATATGTTGGTGTATATGGAAGACAAGAATTATAGCCCTCATCAACAACAAAATGCTTGTTTAATCAGTTACAAAATGGAAATAAAAAGAAATAGTTTCCTTTAATTAAGAGAGATTCAATACAACGAAAACCTATTTTATATCTGGGACCGCTAAAATGTATCTCTTTGAAATCTTATTTATACGAAAAAGAGTGTGCACATTTAATAATGAATACGTATATAGGGCTTTATTTGTGACCATCGCAAGAATATATCAAAGTAGATCTTATGATGATAATATATTTAGAATTTAAATCGAAAAGTTCTTTATAACGGAAAATAATTCTAAATCCTTTCACTTTCTAAAAAGATGCATTTCTCTTTATCTATTTTTGTACGATAGAACATATGTGAATACTACACTTTTAGAGAATATGTGATCATGACCATACCTTGTGAACAATGAAAAGTTGAAAATGAAAAGAACAAAAGTTCCTTCTAAAAATAATTTATTTAAGATTGCATAAAACAAAACAAAGTTAGAAATTTCAGTTGAATTTTTCCCCACCAAATTAACTATTTTGTTAATAAGGTATTATCTTTTTTCTTTTTAAGTTTTAAACAAAGATAAAGTCTTTAAAACACCATGGGGTTTAGAGGTGTTGGGTTCAAACCTTATAAATAATAAAAATTCTCCATTAAGAAGGAAAAGAAAGAAAAAGCCTTGTTAGTGATAAAATAGTTAAAAGGAATGAAAAAATGGTCATGTCTTAATTAAGCAATAATATTTGTTTTATAAGTTGATGATTGAAAATAAATATCGATAAAGAAAAAGAAGTTATTCATTCATCATTTAGAAACCAAATGGGGGTTTACTTCATATAATAATTTTAGACGGCCAAACAACTACAAGAAACAACAAAATTTGGATTGTGAAGATTCCATAAGTCAAGATCCTGTACATGTAACAATTCAATAATGTAAAACATTATCGGGTAAAATTTAAGGAATTTTGACTACGAACCCACGTGTCATACTTCATATGTGAACTTTCAAACGAGTTATTTATACATTGATGACTTTTAAAATTTTGAATATGTTTGTCCTTCACACGTTGAAAATGTAATGAGTGATGAATATTGTAGATTCAAGCAATAGCTGTTGTCTGAGGCATTATGAAGATGAATGAATATTGTGTGTTTAGCTTAATATTTGATTAATTTTACAAGTTTCTCTTGATCAATTAGTGCACTGTGTTGGCCAATTGCGGATCCAGTGTTGTAATGGGTGTGGTGATTATCGGTTGGGGGGGGGGGGGGGTGTAGGGCCCAACGAATTATTCATACAACCAATCAAACCTAGCTCAAAATCTATGGTTTTTTGCAATATTTTCGTAACCAGATCGGACAGACGACCGGTTCACCGGTTTAACCGGCCAAACAATTTTGGTAAAAAAAATGACGAGTAGGGCTGAAAAAAAGTTTTTCTTTTAAATATTTTTTCATAGTAAACCGATTCAACCGCTCCATTTCCCGGTCGAACTGGTTGATCCGGTTTGGACCGGCTGGTTCTTTGGAAGCCGAGCGAACTACACAGAACTGAACTGGCCATTGGACCGAATCCCGTCGGACTGGTTCGACCGACTTGTATGGTTTCAACAACATTGGCTTTTTGGGTAGCCATGACAAAATGAACTTGAATGTGGCTAGCAAATTAAATTATGAAACATTCATGATGGGTTATGGGGCAGATATTTGGGTTTGGGCCAGTTATGAGTTAGTTTTAAAAAACTTGTGGGTATAGAATGTTTTAAAAGAACAATAGATCATTGTAAGACCATAATCGTCCGACATGCCTCTTTATCTCTATCTTTAGGTAAATCCCATCAATAATTAAATATTTCTTTAATATTTTGAACCCACCGTCGATCACCCTCTTCGATGGCTGAGGGTGTTTTCAAAGAACCTTTGACATATGGAGAATGACTGATCGTGGAAGACATGGTAGATTGAGTATGTAGTGTAATAAGTGTTGACGTTAACATAAAATTTCTATGAAAATTTGATGTTTCAAAAAATCTTGATAATATCTTTGGGTGACAGGTTATCTCAACTGACTTCATAATTTGATGATTATTATTACGAGGGCCAGTTATGAAGGAGGGTGGGGAGGTCGACTGTCCCCGATCGATAACCCAGTAGGCGTTAATATATATTTTTAACTTATATATAAAAAAATACGTGTTTTTAATATTTACATCTAATTACTCAACTCATTTTAACCCATTTAATTTTTTTTATTTCATTTTTTTCACAACTCAAATCATAATCAAGTAAATTAATTTAAAATTTTTAATGTTTAAACCTAATAGAAAAACCTTTTACTCAAGGCATAATTTTTTTTGCTTTTAATCCAAAATTTTTAACGATTCTAGGAGACAACCCAAATTACTACTTCAAAATTCAAACGAACTAAGATTATTACTAACAACTCTAGTTTTTAAAAACTTAAAATCAAAACATACATAACGATGGTGTAGTTAACTATTTAAAAAATATATTTTTAATCCTTTTAATAACGGGGTTAAACTAAGAAATGCTTTTATTATAACAAAGTTTTTTTAAATTTTTTTTATTTTCATATTATCAAATTTTTGTTTTTATTCAAAGCAAATTAACCCAATAATAAAAGTCACCTCCCATTCCCAAATACCAAAACCCTTTATTCTATTGATTGATATAAATACACCCCTTTCCTAAACCGTATTTGATATGACGTATTCCAGCCGGTCAACAACAACCCTCTTGTTCGGAAAATATCACTGCCACTGCCTCTAAACAATCAGCCACCAATAACCCTAATTCATCCACCGGTTATGGCTGCAACCATAGAAGGCCAGGATAGAGTCCTAGCCACAGCTCAACAGATAGTAAAAAGCCTCAACATCAACACGCAAGCAACCGAAGACATGATCCTCATCCTCTCCAATTTCGACAACCGCTTATCCAACATCACCGATTTAATCGACGGTGGTGATGAAACCGATCACCGCTTCCAATCCGCCGAGAGCCTCATCCTCCGCCACGATTCCGGCGAGCCTGTTGACTCTTCCACCACCGACTATCTCGAAGCCGTTGACTCAATCATCAACCTAACCGAAAACCTAACCATCCAGTCCGATTGGGACAGCCAGGTCATGGATCGAGCTGAAAACGCGTTGCAGTTAGCCATGTCCAAGCTCGAAGACGAGTTTCTGCATATTCTGATCCGTAACACCGTGCCGCTTGACGTGGATCGGCTGTACGGATCGATCCGTAAAGGCTCGATGAACACGATGAACACGTCACGCGAGATTGAGATTGAGGATGAGTTTGAGAGTTTTCGAGAGGACGATGACGTCAGCAGCGGTTATTTTCATGATAGAGGTTTGAGTTTAGGCGGTGATGTTTATGTGGAGTTGATTTATCCGGAAGCGATTAAGGAGCTTAAAGCGATTGCGGATCGGATGATTCGGTCTGGTTATGAGAAAGAGTGTTGTCAGGTTTATAGTAATGTGAGACGCGATGTGTTGGACGAGTGTTTGTCGATTCTCGGAGTCGAGAAGTTGAGTATTGAAGAGGTGCAGAAGATTGAGTGGAAGTTGTTGGATGAGAAGATGAAGAAGTGGATTCAGGCGGTCAAAATTGTGGTCAAAGTGCTTTTAGTTGGGGAGAAACAGTTATGTGAACAGGTGTTTAGTGAGTCTGAATTGATTAAGGAGATTAGTTTCGTCGAGACTGCGAAAGGGTGCGTGATGCAGCTTTTGAATTTCGGTGAAGCAGTTGCGATTGGTCAAAGGTCGTCGGAGAAGCTGTTTAGGATACTTGATATGTATGATGTTGTTGCGGACGTGTTGAATGATATTGAAGCTTTGTTTGCTGATGAGTCTGGTGAGTCGGTTTGTAATGAGGTGAAGTCTGTTTTGAGTGGGTTAGGTGAAGCGGCGATTGGGACGTTTGTTGAGTTTGAGAATGCGGTGAAGGGGGAGAATTCTAGGAGAGCTTTGCAGGGCGGTGAGATTCATCCGGTAACTCGTTATGTTATGAATTATATTAAGTTATTGGTTGATTATAGCGAGTCGTTAAACAACCTGTTGCCTAATAGTCGAGATCATGATATAATTTCTGAAATGGTTGATGATATCGATAGCGGTGATACTTTATCTCCCGTTTCATGCCGGTTGTTGTCACTAATTACTTCGCTACAAGCGAATCTTGAAGAGAAATCAAAATTGTATGACGATAATGCCCTTAGGTACATATTCTTGATGAACAATATTCTTTACATTGTTCAGAAAGTAAAAGATTCTGAGCTTAGAAACCTTTTGGGTGATCGGTGGATTCGGAAGCATCGAGGGCAAATTCGTCAATGGCACACGAGTTATCTGAGATCAGCATGGGGGAAGGCATTGTTGTGTTTGAAGGATGAAGGGGTTGGTGGGGGGTCAAGTGGTGCATCTAAGTTAGTTCTTAAAGAAAGATTCAAAAACTTTAACGTGTGTTTTGAAGAAATTTACAGGGTGCAATCTGTTTGGCGGGTCCCGGATGATCAGCTTCGTGAAGAGCTTCGAATATCAATATCTGAAAAGGTGCTTCCTGCTTATCGTTCGTTTTTTGGGAGGTTCGGGAGTCAGTTGGACAGTGGAAGACATGCAGGCAAGTATGTCAAATACACCCCCGATGATTTGGAGAAGTACTTGTCGGATTTGTTTGAAGGGAAACCGGCTGTTTTGAACAACATAAAACGAAAAGGTACATAGAATGCAATCAACATGTTCACGATGATGATGGTTAATGATTTGGTCTGCGTTTTTGTTGTTGTGTCTAGCCCAATATACTGTAATAATTCTGTACGTGCTTATTAGATCATATGTTACATGTAACTTATGTCATCATGTATTTGATAGTCTACTTGTTTGTTGTTTTAGCTTGACCTCCAAGTTATTAGTTATTAACCACCTAGGTGAGTTGTAGTGCTGCTAACCTTTCCCATATACATTTCACTGGTTTAGGTTTAGGGCATTCATCATGAGGTCTTTTATTGTTTTTCTAGGGCATTTGCTACCATATTTAAACTTTTCTAGGGGTGATCCGCTCTAGCGCTTACCATTATATTTAGATAAAAGGTGTTTAGGGTCAATCCAATCTGTACAAAAGTTACCGAGTTTGACATGTTACCTTAACCGTCCAGCCCATATATTTGCCAATTTGCCAGCTCTAGTTATTATACTACCATAATGGCAGATGGTCAGTATTTTTAACCAATCCGTAACCCCTTAAAAGTCAACTGCTCGGTGTAAGTTGCGCTTTATCTGGTCCCATAGCCATAGGTTAGTAGATTATTGATGGGGTGTGTTGAGTCTTAGCTACTGGGCAATAAAAAGACACGGCTTGTGGAATCATGTAAAGCTTTTGCAAATACATCAGCAGCATCTGTCCCCTCAACCATGTAGTTCTCACTTCTAGTATATATAATTGGTGGGAGTCTAATCATAAGTTGTCTTTACCACACGAATATAATCCATTAACGTCATCAATAAATTATGCAGAATCAATAACACTAAAGGATCCCAACCAACCGGTATCATTAGATGCCGTTTAGGATTTAATTATCTTTGCACTTGTATGGACTTGGTACATGTGACATACTTGAATTTCTTATCACCTGTTCGATCAATACACACTTGTGATCGTAGTAACACGCTTTCCATGGCTGAAATATGACATAAATACCTCAAATCATATTTTAAATTCTAACCAATTTGATTGTGACATAAATACCTCAAATCATATTTTAAATTCTAACCACTTTGATGAGAACACGCTCTTCATTGTTCAAAACATGATAGATTCTGCAACCACGTCTGATTAAGTAAATATGATAAAAATTATATACTAACACTTTGTGAAGGGGAAGCCTGTCTCGGACATAGGAATACTTTCAAAACAAACATTTAACATACGGTGTATGTATATAAGAAACAAATAAACCTATCCAGTGTTATAGCAAAGCTATAACTCAAGTAGGAATACTTTCAAACCCATCATTATGATGTTACGGATGATGTTATAAATTAACAAACAAACATATCTATCGTAACTTCTAGACAAACTATTGGTAGGGTATGAGGAGACAGGATAGGCACACATGCATTACCTTTATAAGGCCTCTGCGATATTTGATCGTGCAATATAGATGGATTGAAGGTGGAAATTTGAAGTTGTGCTTCGTGACACATGGATGATATGTTGCATCGTCGAAGGTGTTCGCTTTCGCAACGATGATAATCCTGCTTAGTTTGCAATTTGCATGCTAATTTGTTGAGTTAGGTATTGATTGAATTATTTCGTAATCAGGCTGAGAAAATTCTAAAATTGAGTCACATATCACAAAATGCTTGGTTGGTTCGTGTTCTTGCCTTCTTGGGTATCCACCATTACCATCATTGTTTTGAACCATTCCATTTGAAAATTACAGCCTAATTAATCTAAAACAAATTAACGTAATCGACATCAAATTCATCTATAACATAAACTTGGGTTTAATTTTTGTGAGATAAGCTAAACACAAATTGTCTTTCAATACTCAAAACGATTTCATATACAGATTCACCAACTCAAAATGATTTAATCATGTACGGAATTGAAGTGCATGTTTCCTTAATCTTAAATGCATACACTTTAAGAATCATAAGATGCAGACATGAATTGAAAGTGCGCACGCATGTTTGAAATGGGATTGATAAACGGTTCGTGCTTGATGGCTGGTGGGTTGAACTCAACACGAAACCGGAAACCGTCCACATGAAGCCAAGCGTGGCATGTTTATTCTCGGGCTGACACAGACTCAACTTCCGTAACCCGAGAAATGGTTATTTGATTTCCTTTACGTATTAATTCTTTGAAATTCTAAATTTACATATATGTTTATTTTTCGAAGCATTTATGTTTAAACTATGTTAATTTACTTTTAAACTCTAGCATAAAATATCCAGTTAAAATAATAAAAAAATTAAATGAGTTAAACAGGTTAACTTGTGAAGCTACTAGTTGACACAAACGCGACCACTTTAGCTAAAGGTGTTTGCGGGTTCAACCCGAAACTGACCCCAACCCATTTATTTCAGAAATTCAATTCACACACGTTGTTAGAATACATCATTAGAAAAAAGTTTATATTTTTTTATGACTTTTATAATAAAGTTATAAGTAGGAGAGTTTCTAAAAAATTAGAAATTGCATGAATAATATACTAATAATATCTTTCACTTTCATAATAACTAGGAAGATTTCCGGCGCGTTGCGTCGGGCTGATGTGTTGACAGTCGTACCCGTAAAACTTATTAAATCGTGTAGTGCGTCTGCGAGTCGAGGTGAATTCGATCGGTGTCGGGTTACGAAACCAATAATAACCCCCCCCCCCCACCCCACCCAAAAAAATAAAAAAATAACTTTGTTTACGCAAAAATACAACAAATTAACATAACAAAACAAAACATGTGTTGCGATTATGAACCGATACACTTTGGTTGGTATCTATTTACGAAGCCAAAAATAAAGCAAATTATAAATACGTCCACATCCAAATACAACAACTTAACATATTTAAAATATATTAAAAACGTGGCGAACAAAGAAAACACGAGCGTTGTAGTTGCGAACGGATACGAATTCGTTGATTCTGGAATCGAGGGACAAAAAAAGTGATAAAAAACCTGCACGTTGCGTTTGCGAACTAACGCGAATTCAGTCGGAATTGAAGTTGTCGGCACTAAATCGTACGCAGAGAACCATGTGTTGTGGTGGTGAACTGACACGAGTTCCGTTGGTATCAGGTTACGACACCGAAATTAAAGCAATAAGTTAATTTGTCAACACTCAAAATACAACAAATTAACATATTTACATAAAAAAACCGTGGTGAAAACCAAAAATATATGCGCGTTGTGGCCGTGACCTGACGCGAATTCGTCTAGAATTGATGGACAAAAAAAAACTCGGGGAAAAAAACCTTAGGTTGCGATCGCGAGCTGACGTGAATTTGGCGGAAACAATTTGACGGTATCAACGGTAAAAGAATCCCGTATTTTACGACAGCGAACCGACACTAATTTAAAATAAAAAAACAAATAAAAAGGCTGACAAATCACGTGAGACAATGTTTACGTCGCCAAACTTCTTAATTATTATTATTATTATTATTATTATTATTATTATTATTATTATAATAATAACTTTTACAATATGATACAAAAAGCCCAATTAAAAAAACATAGTACTGGGCTACCGAGTACAAGGCCGGCCCAAACCTCACCCCATTATAGTTAGAAACCCTAGAGGCATATCGTTGTTGGGGTGGCCTCCGAAGAACACAACCATTTTCACCGGATACACCATCAGCAGCCATGGTTAGCTCACCGTTTATTTCACACACATCACCGGTGTACATGTAAACATCTATTATTACTGTGCTAACTTATTATTGCTTTTATTATTAGATCTCAGGTGAAGTACTCTAAGGAACCAGAAAACCCTACCAAATGTAAGCTTTCAGCTTTGTTTTTATTAAAATTAAAACTTACCAGATAGTGTATGTATGTATGTATGTATTATATAATCGATTTATATTAAAATGATTGGAAATTAAGTACTTTGGTTAATTGCTATACTAAGTGATCATTTTTTTCTGTATTAATTTGTATTTTATCAGCTTGCAAAGCCAGGGGATCTGATCTCAGGTGCCATTTCAAGGTATTTTAAATGTTTTTTTTTCGTATTTTGTATTGGATGTAAACTGTATAGTGTAACGAATACTGTTACTATGAAATATTGAAATTGATATGAATATTATGCATTATCTACACCTAATCATTATGCATAGTGTTTTTTAGTTTTATGATTATTAATGGAATTAGCAGTTTCTATTGGGGTAACTTAACAAATCTGACAATAGCTCTTTGTTGTTTTAAATTGATGTTTCGAATGATTATATTTTGTTTTTTATGTGTTTATTCATCTGATATAAACGTATTGTGTCTGTTCAGAACACTCGTGAGACCGCCCATGCTATCCGTAAGTTGCCTTTGATCAAGGCCAAGAAATACCTGGAAGATGTTTTGGCTCATAAGCAAGCCATTCCATTCACTCGTTTCTGTCGTGGAGTTGGACGTACCGCACAGGCGAAGAGCCGTCATTCTAACGGTCAAGGGCGTTGGCCTGCAAAGTCAGCAAAGTTTATCCTTGATCTGCTAAAGAATGCTGAAAGTAACGCGGAAGTATGTACAATCGTTTTAAGATATTATTTTTTTCCCAAATCATTAGCTTTACAAGTTTATGATTGTTTTTAATTTGCGTAGGTCAAGGGGTTGGATGTGGATGCTCTTCACATCTCTCACATCCAGGTGAACCAAGCACAAAAGCAGAGACGTCGTACATACCGTGCTCATGGAAGAATCAACCGTGAGTATAACTTATTTTAATGTTTTTGAGTAAGATTGTTATTTGCTTGTTTTGGGTGAATAACGTAAACTTATGATTTTTGTGCAGCTTACATGTCATCTCCTTGTCACATTGAGCTCACTTTGTCTGAGAAGGAAGAACCCGTTAAAAAGGAGGTTAGTTTCATTTTATGCATTTTTTTAAATGTTAAATGTTAAACGCATGTTGGAAAGGTTTTTGATTAATTATTAACTTAATGCAGCCTGAGACTCAGTTGGCTCCCAGAACCAAGAAGAACCAAGCTTAAGTCAGGGGTGCATTCTCTTCAGTCATAGTGTTGCGGTTTTTGTTTTCATTTGCTATATTTCAATTTTCATAAGATTCTTATCATATCTATTATGGTGGTGTTTTATGGATTTACAGTATTTAAGAAACTTGTTTCATTCATGGTTGATGTCCAACTGTGATCTGGTTCTATTTTTGATTGGTTGAGTTCATATCTGATTTTGCTATTTCAGCTATATTCAAGTTAGTAGTGATAAATCTTGCAGTAAATTTGATAAATCGAACTGGAGTTGTTTAAAATTTATGAGTCGGCTTTGCTAGTTTGAAATTTAAAGTTGAGTTTACGCACGAATTCAATATATCTAACAGGTTTGGGTTTGATTTGTGCGGTTTGTTAAGTGTAAGTTTAATTTTAAATTCACAGTTTATTTTTGTTGTCTTTCAAATAGATTTTTTTGTTATATTACAAAATCATATATTGTTCATGTGGTTTGGTTGTTTTTGTCACTTTAATTTTTTTTTTCGGTTGACCGTCCTTAGTGTCTTCTTTTCTTGTTCTTTTTGTTCACTCTGTTACCCCATTCCTAGGTTTTGATCTCAAAACCCTAACCTCCCTCACCGTTGATGACCAGGCTTCTTCAGATCTGTTCTTGGCCCACCACCGCTGGCGACAGGTTCAAATGCGCTGATACTCGCTTTTTTAATCCGATTTCCACACTTACACCTATGTCTACGCTCAATGCCGGAAACACAGAATGTGCTTTGGTTCCATTTCTCTAAATCTCAACTCGATCTACATCTTGAATCTTGACGATCTCTGTTCCAAATCATTCAAAATATGCTTTTGTTCCGTTTAGAACTAGATAAAGATAGAAATATGTGTATGTTTAGGGGGCGTTTGGCCTTGCTTTTTTATGAAGGCTTATAGCTCTTTTAGTTTTTTTTTTTTTTACCAAATAAGCTTAACTTGATGTTTGTTTTAGCTTTTTAAGTTTATGCTTATAAAACTTATATAAGCTAATTTGAAGAAGCTTATTTGAAGATGGTTTTTTAGCTTATTTGAATAAGCTTGTACGTGTAAAGGTGTAAATACTCATTTGCCCTCAAATGGTGATGGATTAATAATTATTGAAACAACTTATTACTAACAAACTAAAGAATTGTGGATTAACAACTTATTATCAACTTGTAGAATATAAGCTAATCTAAACACTTAAAAAGAACTTTTCAAATAATAGAAAATAAGCTATAAACTACTTTAAAATATAAGCATAAGCCAAAAAATAAAAACTAGGCCAAAGACCCCCTTATATAGGCAAAGAAGGTGACAAGTGTGTTTTAATTGGCGGAACACTAAGCAAGATGATAATTTGGTTAAGTATGATAATTACTTATTTGCTATTGAGAATATTTTGTCATTTGACATTAACTTAACGGAAAACATCTAATGATAAAGTTTAGACTATATTGGCAAGAAAATAAAAACCACAAGGTTAGCCAGGTGAGAAAAAAAGATTTTGAATGTTAGTGACCAAACCATAAGAAAGAACCAAAAGAAAGAAAATAACACTTTACACTTTATTATACATTAATAATAAACTATCATTATGTGCATGTTTTTTTTTTCGTCGTTATTGTAAAACTATTTATAATATAATATTTATTTTTTATATTAAATAACTGGTAAGTTTATATAAATAATAGGCTCAAATATGTTAATGGTTCTTATGTAAGTTATAAAACTTGGGTTTGAGCTTGTTTACTAAATAAGTTAAGTTTGGACTTAAAATTGTTAGTTTCGGTTGATTTGAGCTCTTAAGCGGACCACTTTTTAATATACAAGCATAAAGTGAAACTAATTGAGTTCGAGTTTGGGCACACAGAATGATCAAAAGATGGCGTGAAGTGCAGGCAGAGATTTTGGTACCAGGCTGAGATGAAAGTTAATGCGGCGAAAAGCAGGATGGGAAGAGTGCACCGGCGATTTTGCCATCCCGAATTGGAGAAAAGTTCTGAAGTCCAGCAAACAGATTTCCACTCAGATAATGGTTAAAAACTTAAAATAAGATCATAGTGCGTATATTCCTAGATCAAGCTTGAATACTTGAGCTGTCTAATCCTCAGCCTCTTGCACCGCTAATACACCGGTAATACGACGATAGCAGCAACCAGGTTAGAATATCATTTATAAGTAACAAGCAAGGAGACATGATGAAAAAGAAGGTTCATAATTGCAAATCTCACTTCACTTCATCGATACATTCAGATTCTACTACTCAGAAATCAGAATCGGTTCACGTCTTTAAAAAATGTCTTACATTGAGAGTACATTCAAGAAAAAGAAGTGACTTAAGATGAGCCAATCAAAGATCACAGTGACGGAATTCAAGGCTGCACAGCTTCAAGCAGCTTCTCATATACCTCTCTTCCTGTCAAATCTTCCACCTGCTCCAAAATATATGAATCAAACCCCATTATTCACACAATCCAATCTAATGAATTTGTTTCTACTAATAACATAAATTTTATTTCAACTCACCACAAGAAGCTTAGACTTGCTATTCCACCCTCTTTGAAGGGTCATCTGGCTTAGTTTCAAACCTAAAACCTATAAACACAAAATCAAGTTAGCTAGACCCCACAAAATAATAAAATATTACCAAAAAGAAAAAAAAAGAATCAAAAGAAGAAAAAAACCTTGCCCATAAATTCCAAAAGTTCATTGTTAGCTTCCCCACGTGCTGCAGGTGCAGCCACAGTGACTCTAACATCATCAGCATTCACCCCTGTAAAGTTTTCAAGCAAAACATAATTTAACCTCAGAGATTTTATCATTTTATGAAAATCTGTCAGTTGGATACTTGTGACGGATATTCATTATGAAAAAAATTTACTTGTAATTGCTGACCGCTGAGCACGGTCTTCCACTTCAATCGCTACCTGGACAAGTCCTCCCTCTAACTGAGAAATGCACGGCGGTACAGGAGCATCCTACATCATTAAACCAGATAATATTAATTTAAAACAACATTAAGCATTCACACTAAACATATCACACTAATTTGTTACAGTTAGTTTACCTGCGGGTTAGTTTCTGCAGCAATTGTACTGAGTGCACCATCAACAACATATATGAAAGAAGCAGAGTCCAAGTCTTCTTCAGAACGGTAACAAACAAAGAGTCCACACCCTATGCAGTTCATGCGAAACTGCTTTTCTAACTTCCCTTCACCTCTGTAACAGAATACAGTTATAATCAGTTAGCCAAAAATAAAATAAACCGTACCAGTTTTTCAAAAAGTAGTCATGATATATGCAGCTTACCGCTTTAGAAGAACTTTGCCTGCCTCGTTTATGTTTAACCTTGTAAGATGCTTTTTCTTATCCAATACGTAGGCTTTGTCGGTTTTTCTTTTGGGCATTTTCTGCAATTGTGTATCTACAATCATACTTTAAGATGGGAAAACCGTATAGATAAATGACAAATGACAATTTATTAAGGTAATAGCGCGTGTAAAATCAATGACAAATTAAAAAAAAAGTAAGATTATGCTATATACATTTCTAGAGTAATTCCAAATCTTAAAGTAATAAAAGCGTGCTCAAATCTTCAGTAACATAACTGTGTAGTGTTTACTATAGGGCTAGCAATTTATGGAACGAACTTGTTAACCACGAATGACACAGAGCTAAACAAGTTTGAGCTCAACATGTTTTGTGTCTTAAACAGGTTGACACGTACACGACAATATTTATTCGCGTATAAGCAGGTTAAACGCCTGCTGACCTGCTTATATTTTTTAAATATAATAATGAAATAAACATATGCCTAAAATAAGCACCAGTTCGGCCTCGTCCCCCTTAGACGTTAGACCTTGAGTAAATCCTAGTTCTCTTCTACAGCCGCAAGCCTTTCGGCCTCCGATCACAGAATCTGTTGTCTGCAACATTCGAAGAAGTCCTTCCTCCGGCACCTAATTACAGCATCTGCTATTAGGGCTCCTAATAAGCACCACAGGCAACCGTGTCTAATTTGTTATACCAACCTAGTGTGAAATAGTAAGGGCTCTAAAGTGCTATTGTGTTTAGAAATCAATAATAAGCTGTATTGGCAATAGAAACAATGATATTAATATTTGTGCGGAAATAAAACTATTATTAGTGGAGTAATTAGGGCAGGTTGACCGACCGGTGATGAGAAGGTGAGAGCTGCAATGCTTGCAGTAATAGACGAAGATATCAGAATCTGGACCCTCCGGCAACGCATCCTCGCTCGAGTACGTGTGTGTCGTTCTCTTCGGCATATCTGATATCACCACACCAGCGACTCACTAGGGATTTTAGGGGTCAGCTTTTATTTTTTAGCTTATGCTTATTATATTTTTAAGTGTTTGGATTAGCTTATAACTTTACCAAATTTAGCGTATTAATAAGTTGTTAAATCCACAATTATTTAATTTGTAAGAGTAATAAGTTGCTTCAATAATTATTAATCCATCACCATTTAAGGGCAAACGAGTAACTTACACCCTTATACAAATAAGTTAAAAAACCATCTTCACATAAGTTTCTTCAAAAGAGCTTATATAAGCTAATAAGCATAAGCTTAAAAAGCTAAACCAAACACTAAGTTATGCTTATTTTATAAAAGAAAAGCAAAAAAAACTATAAGCTTTGTTAAAAAAGCTAGGCCAAACACCCCCTTATTTTTATTTTAGGTGTGTTTGGGATTTTGCTTATTTGGAATCGAGCAACTGGATTGCTTCAAATTCTAAATGGTGCTCTCACTTATTTGACCCGGTCTAGACCCGTTTAAGTTAAAAAATAAACGGGTCATGGGGTTTATTTGTAAAGCTCTTTTATCATTAAACAATAATTTTCGCCGGTTATTGATCTCACCAAACCCGAATAGCCTTTAAACAAATTATAACATCTCATTTATTTGTGAAATCCTTCATCATCAAACCATAATTTAATTTATATTTTCTGTGGTCGTCTATCCTCTCTATCTCCAGTTAACTTTCGATTACCACCCACCATCGTCAACCTCCTCTCTCATGCATCAACCACAATCATCGCCTACATCAACCGCCCATTCTTTTATTGGATTCTCCTAAATCGCCAAATGAACACCGTTTAATCAAACACTGATTTAGATCTGGTCACCTCTTACCTCCTTTTTTTTATTTATGAAACTTTATCCGGGTCAATTTATTTTCATCTTTATCACTCATACCACCACGCCAAGATTCCAGGCCTATAACTACTGTTACTTGTGGTATATTACTAACATACTGTGTTATATTCAATTTATAAAGGCATGGTTGATTTAGTTATTTATCTTAATGCTATATGGTACAAACCTAGGTTAAATGTTCATTCATGTAAAATTTAAATGAACAGTTCATAAACATAAACGAACGTAATTGAACATAGGTAAATGTACATATGTGAGCAAAAGTAAATGAACACAAACATAAACGATTATAAATAAACACACTTAAATGAACACAAATGAGCAAATATAAAACATTAGATAGATGATTCATTCAATGTTTTATCAAAAAATGAACATAAACAAACATAACCAGGCATAAATGGAAAAAAAAATAGGTCCAAGTATACTACAAACTTCATTACGATAAATTAAATAAGAATAAAAAAAATACGTTCACAATGTTATAAACGACAAATGTAAAAAACAACCCGTAATACGGGGAGCTAAAAGCTAATTTCATACAAATGCAACTTCAACTCAAAAAATAACCTAAAAGTACATAAATCCATAATAAAAAATAATCCAAATGTTAATCTATAATTAAAAAAAAAAAAAACCACTCAATTTTCAAAAAATAAATCAAAAATTTATTTGTTTCAATGTTAATTATTATGTTAAAAGTAAAAAAAAAACATGGGCCAGTGACACAAATATAAAAAATCTCTTGGGCAAAATATGTTTGTTTTTTATTACTCCAAATTAACACATTTTTTTACAAAATATTATTAAATTTTTTTATTGATTGGCCTGAAAATTGGAAAAAATGGTTTGCTAGTACAAACTGGTATGGGGGAGGGGGGGGGGGGGGGGGGGGGGTGTTCCAGCAATTTGCGATATCCGGTTTAACAAATTGAACCGGCCGGTTCGTATTGGTTTTAAGAACATTGCTAAAAGGTTTTTAAAAACGTATTTGGATTAGCTTTTATAGTGGGAGAGAACAATAAATTGATTTTAAAAAATGTTTAGCTTAGCTTATTCGTATAAAATAATAAAAAAAAATGGCATTCTTTTATAAGCCAATAAGTTCGATTTTAAAAATGTTGGGGGAATGCTTACTATTGCATACCTTTTTTTTTCCTCCCTAGCAACCAAGCATATTTAAAAAAATTACGAATACGTAACTAAAAATCCATTGATAAGACCATAATAAAATTAAGTTCATACAAATGTAAATAAATCATTAAAAAAAATCCCCAAAATGCGCAATAATAACAAAATAATGCCATGCTACTACATTCATCTCCGCAAATCCATTATATCTTGCGCAATAATATCTCTTATTGCGGCCATATGCATAACCTCATCATGATACGTCCCGTCTAAATATTTCGTAACACCGTTTATGATGGCCATTCCATATTTCATAATAAACACGTGCCATGTGCGATCCAACGTGTGGCATTACGTTCATGCGTTACGCAAGTCACGAGCTATTATTATCCCTTTGACAACCAATGCAAATAACATTTTGAATTCTATATCCTTGTTTACCTGGTATTCTTCATCACCATCATCTGAATCAGAATCAGAGTCGTCACTATCCGTCCTATATAAATAACACACGATGTCAAACGATAACACACTTATAAGATGTAAAACAATAACATGTATAATGTCAAAAGATAACACAAATATAAAAAAGTAGAAATAAAACGATAAAACACATATAAAATGTAGAACAATAACACATGGTGTCACACGATAAGACATAATGTAAAGCGACAACCTTTTTTCCATAAGAAACTTAAGGAACTCCATCTTGGCTTCACGAGTCCTTGGATACATAAAAGCTTCACGATTTTTCTTTTTGGTCAAAACACGCAATGCACGTGAATACTCTCTGGAACCTTCTTCGAAATTGGGAAAAGTGACGACAATGTTCATGCAATCTGCAATTGTTGGGGAGGAACTATTTGGTGGAAAAGTTTGTGTGCATTTTTTTAAAAAGGCATCTAATGCAACATCTAGCTTTTCCTCAAAAGATGAAGTTTTGCTCTTGGTTGAACGTTTGTTGGCAACATCCTTCGACTTCTTCCTTTTATTCGAACTACTACCAACGTCTGTTGGCAACAAAGGCTCATCATGACCTAAACTAATTTCATCAGTGTCTCCTTTGCCCTCTATGTTTTATTTACATCGAACACCGTTCGGATTGCTATCGTTTTGAAATCATAACGGAGTCATAGTTTGATCTCCTACGACAACCAAATCCTTAAAATTTGCAAAGCCTTTATCTACCTAAAAGATAAACGAATTAATTAACGGCTTTCACGATGCAGTCATAACTACAAGCACGCATCGATAAACTCCTTGAACTAGCATTATTCCACAAGAACTTTTGTTTATTCATTTTAGTTGATTTTTCACAAACAACAACACTTGGGCGGTTTTCATCCATAATATGATACATGGCGACAAATCAATGTAGTCCTAAAATCACATTCTATAATCTTGAATAAACTGGCAATCTTGAATCTTACAATTATTATGACCAAAAAGACACATAATAATAATAATATACGCTATAACAATTAAAAGAGAACAAAATAGAATTGTTGGCTATACAAACTTAATAAAAAACAATAATTTAGAAAGCAATAGGCAAGTTAAAAGTAGCCCAACTCAAATAAGTAGTTTGGTATGGAACTGAAGTTGTTACTTTAGCATTTGCAAAACAAATCCCGGTTTCATCCATTAGGCTTAGCTGTCCAATATACTAAGCCCCAGTTCTTGTGAAGTGCACTTGTTTCTTTCTAACACATCAAAACCTATAGCTTAATTACCTAAGCAAACTTTAACTACACAAACTGAAACAATCATATTTCGTTACTTCATATATACATATAATTAACTTCATATAAACAGCACCCACTTAAATTAGACGATAATCAAACGGATTTAAAATCCAATAATCGAACCTTAATGACGCGGTGGGCTGGTGGCAGTTGAGAGGCGGCAGGGTTGTGTAGGGTTTGAAGAGTGCTGTAAATTGTAATGGGTAATTACCTTTTACCAATAATAAGTTACAAGGAGGTTTAAAATGTCACCATTTACCCATATAGGGTTTGAACCAAACAACTTTTTAACTTGTTTTTAGAAAAGCTAATAGTTAATAAGGAGGTTAAATAAGCAAATCCCAAACATACCCCAAGTAGTGAGCTTTCAAACTTTAAACCTGAAATTTAAAAACACTGCTTTGAAATTCGATTCGAATAAAAAACTCGAGTTCGTCTCAAATTTAGATTAATTCGATTCAAATTAGACAATATAGTCAGATACACATATTATTGTAATAATTATATATGGTGAGCTATATTATGCATATTTTATCTACACATTTCAATATGTTTTTATTGCAAATCGTGTTTATTTGTTACTTATTGTATGATTAGTGAACTTGTAGGTAATTATGTACATACCGGAAGATTTGGAAGAAAACGAGCTAAAAAGATGAAGGCTGGATGATGACAAATAAAATAGAAAATTTAAGAAATAAAAATCCAAACTGCAATACGGTTGTACAATGCCATTCGATTTATATCCCAGGACACAAAACCTAAAAAAAAACAATTATATACATAATTAAACCCATTGTTAGGAAAATAATCGAGTAAAAGCTGTTGACTTGGTGAAGGAGTGAAGCATTTGAGTGTTTACACGTATCCATGATCGAAGAATCGAAGGCTTAGACTCTCTAAACTTGTTTTTTCTTTCTGTTTTCACCATGAACATAATTTATCATTCATTTATTTATTTTTGTTTCTTTGTATATCACTTAGGTATAGATAAATTTTGGCATGTTTTGACATAGTTTTAGTTGATGTAATCTATAAAACTTGTTTAGCATTAGTAAAGTTGTATTTCTATCATCCATGAAGCGTTCATTCCTAACCATAGCTCAGCCGTGGAGAGAATAACCATCAAAAGGAAAATCAACCAAGACAAAATAGACCGAAATGATTATAATATTCTTTCCTCATCTGAAATCTACAGTAAGTTAACTCGTTTTATTTTAGTTTAGTTAGTAAGTTAACTCGATCTAGTTTATTTAATTAAGTTATTAGTCATGTTGTTTAGTGAAACTTACAAATTAACCATTGCACCTTCACTTTAGATATCCGTTTTTAACACATTTGGTTGACTTCTTTGTAGGTCAAAGCAAGTTAACAAGTTCACTGGAATTAGGCTTCTCGGATCAAATGATTCAACCAACCACAATTCACTGATTACCAAAACCAACAAATCCAAACATACTCATACATA
Source organism: Bidens hawaiensis (assembly GCF_021521415.1). Lineage (NCBI taxonomy): Eukaryota > Viridiplantae > Streptophyta > Magnoliopsida > Asterales > Asteraceae > Bidens > Bidens hawaiensis. The sequence continues at coordinate 83,601 of NW_027491999.1, read as the reverse complement.
AATCCAGTCACTAAACAAACATTAACACAGCAATGATCAAAACATGACCATAAACCACCAAAACCACATGCATCATAGTAGCAAACATTGATCAATTCTGCAATCACAAAGGCAGTCATCAATAAAAAGTTAAAAAAACAAGGGACCAAATCAATAACAGAAACAATAAAGAAACAGAAAACACAAATAAAACTTACAGATCTTGTTGAAGGCCACAATATCACAGCTCTGAACATACTCGTTAATTGGTTCCACAGTAAGATGCTCTTCAATAAGTGTGTCAACAGACACCAAGTCATCAACAATAGTCAACATGATCTGTAGCTTCTTGATACCATACCCTACTGGCACCAATTTTGCTGCAGACAGAGAAACAAAATATCATAATAAATCCCAAACTTATGCATATAAATGTGCCAGCAAGTTACTAAAAATATATAATAATAACAAACATACATGCGCCCCACAACAAGCCCTCCATTTGCACACTTCTAACAGCCTCCTCAAGCTTTTGCATATCAGTCTCATCATCCCACGGCTTGATATCCATCAAAACTGAAGACTTGCCGGCTGAAAATGGAACCACATACGCAAATTCAAGTACATAAGAAACAATGCAAGTCAAAGTAATATTCAGGAAGATTGAACAAAACAAAGCATAAACCCACATTCTTTCTTCTTTCCAGATGCCTTCACTGCAGCTGCACGTTCTTCAGCAGCCTTCTTTTCCTCCTCGGTCTCTTCACCAAAAAGATCCACATCACTATCATCATCCTCATCGGCCGCAGCCTGAATAGCATATGTGCAATCATATTTAAGTGTAACAAATGATAAATCAAATAGCAAATCGCATCTATTATTATATATTTGTAAGCATATTTTACCTTTGTCTCAGCAGCAGGAGGAGTTGCAATAGTCTCTTCTGGGAAACTAGCAGATCCTTCTATGGTAACACCACTTCCTTCAGCAGAGACACCACTGCAAGAAATTTAAAAATGAGCACTATAGACTTTGTATAAACCACCTAATCTACCGTGGATATAAAAACACGAGAGAAAATGTAAAATGTGAAAATTGTGATTATAAGGTACAAATAATAACAGATGATACACCACCTAATTATACTAGAGATAACAATACTGACAACATAACCAGGCAACTAACTTGAACCAACTCTTAACTAATATGTATTTTTTAAACAACTAATAGACAAAATTAAAAAAAACTCACGAGATTCTTAAAAGTGCCTCGATATGGTTGAACCAACGAGAAACATTCACATATTGTGGTGATGGAGGTTTCGTGAAAGCACCATGAACAGTGAGGTCATCCTTGGAAGCTTGATATCTTAGAAAATAAGATATATAAATTACTCCACATCATCAATCAAGAATTAAAACCATGAATAACTTTCAAATATCAATGTAAACTCACCCGGTGATGTAACTGCGAGACAAAAGGTACTCATCGAGCTTCTTCAAACCGGCTTCAGAACCAACATAGAACGTAGGCGCCATTTCTAGACGATAAATTCAAATAAGTCAAATTGATATATTAATAGTTTTAAGATCAAATCATAGCTCATAATTTCAACTCTATACAGAATCTTGACCTAATATTCATATCAAAACCTAAATGAGCTCGGATCTTAACACTTAGTAATAATATCAAAACTGTGGAATCAGGATACATAATTACTCGAATATTATCTAACGGAATACAGAAATATACAGTAACTGAACTGAAAAACATGATGAGCATGCAGATCTGTTAAGTCTAGCTAAACTAATAATCAATTAACGGATTAGACGGAAACTAAGACGCGTAATTAACGGGCCGTACCTGATTCTGAGATATCCGATGGCAGTCCCGCTTTGCTAGCAAGTTCGGTAGTCGGCTGAGTACAAGTAGAAGACTTGATACGAAACCCTAGTCCAATTTATAGGGGCAAGATAAGTGGCCAGAACGAGGCCATGATTTTGAATCGAGTTCGGCTCGTTTTGATTTACTAGAGTTCAAGTTTGGCTTGTTTTGATTTTTACTTAAAGCTCGAGCTCGGTTTTTGAATTGGTTTTTAAGCTCAGGTTTGGCTTATGTTTTATGTATTAATTTAACTATATATTTTTAATTATTTTAGAAAAACCTTAAACGAGCCTAAGTTTTGCTCAAGCTAGTATAGTATCTTAAACAAGTCAAAGCTTATCTCATGCTCGGTTGTGCGGTGTGAATTTAAAACATAAAAGTATCAAAGAGATAAACTTAAATATACACAGAATTGTTAACGAACCTAATCGAGCTTCTCATACAAGTCGAGAACTCGAGTTCAATAACTAAATGAGTTTTATTTAAATGCTCGGGCTTGACTTAAGCTCGGAAAAGCACGGCTCGTTTCGAGCTTTTTATAGATTTGTGCTTGAGCAGCTTAGCTCATTTGCACTTTTGTGACAAGGTAAGCTCAATATTTAACTGGTTTAATTTGAAGCCAAATTTTTGCCACATATGCTTAACCAAATTGTTTTTTAAAACGATATGAGTTTCTCTATTACGAACTTGTTTCCTATTGGCTATATAAATGGATAAGCTTCCAATTCGTTAAGTAGAGACTGTAAAATATTGAAAAGGTTGGCCATCATCTTTGCTTGAGCTTCTTTGTCGCCGGTTAATATTTATATTATATTAAAAAATATATTTTTTCAACTATGTTTTTAATAAAATTATACCAGCGTGTTTAAGAAAAAAAAACTTAATACGAATGTATTTTTAGATTTATTTAAAAACTTAATTATTAAATAACAGTTATTCAAAAAAATTCATACTATAGTTAAAACTAGTGGGAAAGAAAAAGAAATAATAAATTAAAAGAAGTCCATTAAAATGTTAACATGTTGCAATGAGTGAGTTTGCAAATATGACTTTTATTTTTTTCTTTTTGTTTTAAACAGTAAAACAAACCATGAAATATTGAATAGTTTGCTAATGAGTGTGATTTACGGTATAGTCTAGACCAAACCTAAGAAATAATTAATTGCTAGTAAGTCCCTCCCGTTTAAAGATGTGCTAGAAATAGTCAGAAAACTAACAATCTGTAGAAAATTGTGAAGAAATCATTTTCCAACACTTGTTATAATTGCATGGTTATGACTAACAATTTTTTTCTAGGATGGCAATCTCACAATCAACTAGGGTCTGTTTGGTATGAGATAACAAAATGAACGAGAGAATTGCATGAACTAGAGAATAGAATGAACAAAGGAATAAAATGAATCATTACCATTCTATTATCTTGTTTGGTTACTACGTAGGAATGAAATGATTATTACTTTTTTTATTAAATAGTAAGCTATACACACATATATTTTGTCAGTTAGTGAAACGGCAATAACATAATACGATATAATATAAAAATATAATAATAATTATAATTTAATAATAGTTATACTATAATAAAATAAAATAATAATAATAACAATAATAGTTGTTGTTGATCCTTTTTCATTCAATTTCTTGAAGGAATGAAAGAAAAAACACATCTTAGTATATATGAAAGGAATTTCATTACTTAGTAATGATTCATTCTATAGATAAATGACAACAAAACATGTTTTATTTTATTCCTTTGGAATAATCCATTCCATTCCGTCTATCATTACTTCATACCAAACACTACTATAATCTTACTCCTAAATCAACATCACTAGCTGTAATTACTCTTCTAAATATTTAATTGATGATGAAGCTTTACCATATCATGTCCTTACAAAATATAGCTTGTTTTCTTGGCATATAAAGAATCTCATTTATTAGAAACAACCAAAATAAATACTGATATATTTTACAACGCGCATGTTGCAATAGTCTATACAGCCCCTATGCTGATGTGGCAAGGATCTATTCTCTCAATATGGCTGATAGTTTTCTGAATTTTGGCCCGCACCTTAGTAGTTCCTTTATCTTGATCCACCCGGCCCATTTCGTTCACAACAGCCGACACATCAAGAGTTTTGCAAAAGCTATCTAATCCTTCAAAACTAAACCAGTCTTCTTTCATCTACAAACATATAAATAATTGTCTAAATATTGTTTGCTATGTTAGAAATGAAAAGATTGGGTTTTGCGATTCAAAAAGGAGTAGCGGCGCAGCTTGTTGCCCGCTTGCCTTCTGTTTCGATGTAATCCAATAAACAATCATATTTATAGATGTATAATTATAAATACAGCATTTGAGAAATGAAACAAATGTGGCATAGGAAACTTACAAAATACGGGTACCCGTCGGTTATGCTAAAACTTTTTGGAGCAATCTCAACAAAGAGTTTTATATAATAAAGCACAAAGAAACCACATTCCTCATAAACTCTTTGCTTTGGAACCTGTAAAATTATCTTTTAGTTGATCTAAACCTTAAACCCTAAACCAGTTCAAGTGTTCAACAAATATAATAACAAATGTTAGTCACCTTAGGAACCAAAAACAGCATTTTATGCACCAGACTTTCATCTTCGGTCCTATTTAAACTATTGTAAATGTCAAAAACAAATCTGTCACGTGCAAAATTAGCTGTAAAACATGGTTAAAGTGGAAATAGAAAACTAAAAAACATAATATTACTTTCTTATAGCGGGTTCAAGTCGTTTGGGTGATCAGTTGTCGCAAGTGAATCCAGCAACAAGATACATGGAGTTTTAGATTTAGAGAACTTTCATCAAAGTGACAAAATATCAACAAAAACCAATGATCCCTACAAAAAGATAAAAAAATATATATCATCAAATGCCAACAAAAACTAAACATATGCTATAGCTAATTAAGTATACACCATTGAACAATGGGAAAAAAGACATATTTTCTAGAAAACATGTCCTTTTTCTTAATCCAGCTCAACACCTTTCGTTTGTTGGAGCCTTGCGAATACAAAATATACCATAATGGATCAACGTATACGAATGAACTCTGTGTATCTTCCGGAAAGCTGAGCCATAAACTCCCATACAATTTGTAATGTTAAACTAATGACGGTTTTTGTTAATCAGAAGAAATAAATGGTTTAGCTTGCTCTAGGTAATTGTAGAACTTCTCAGTGTCCAACTTCCTCGTTTGGTTTACTGCGTTGCTGTGAACCCCTCTTGTTTGATGAGTAACTATAACTGGATTGTGGTAATCTTTAGAGTCGATAAGTTCTTTTCTAACAACTTTTTTTCTTTTTCTAGTTGTATGAAGTGCTTCTTCAACTACTTTTTTCCTTCCTTTTTCACTTGTATGCATCAAGTTACATTTTCTGCAAGATGGAAACGAGGACATAAATTAATGTCAATATCACAAACTATGCCTTAAACACCAAGAATAGTAGTGGCACTTGTATATGACATGATAAAAGAAATTTAACATATTTAAAACATTGTTTATTGAGTCGTTGAAACATGGGCGCTGCAACGACAAGCTGATGTGATGCGAATTCAGTCGTATTAATGGTAGTAACATTTATGTTTGTAATGGTACTGAAAACTAAACCTAGATTATAAATTCGATAAATTAACATTTAAATAGATTACAGTGACACCTGTATAACTTATGATAAAAAAAGGAGACGATACCTATTTGCGTCCCTGTGCTTTCAAAACAGGCGCACTATGGAATGAAAATGATTTTGTTCAGTTACATATATATATATATATATATATATATATATAATATGTAACATGATATTGAATATATGATAATCGCTACATGGAATTGGTCATATTATAAACAGGAATTGCTGTATTACATTATGTGATAATAAAATTTAGTGTTCATTGTGTGAACAATAAAACATTATATGCAATTTAATCATGCTACATATATGTAATAGCATCCATTTGTTTTTTGTTTTTTTTACTAGTTGGCATAATTAATTAAAAACAAAGTGGAGTAACTTTAGCCTTTTGCAAAAGTCAAGTTTTATTTTTAAAATTTTATTCAAGTAATATCTTTTAACCATAATTGCATATGTAATTTATTTGATACGTTAAAAGCATGATGGTTAATGTAAATAAAAAGTTGGGTCTCTCTTTATCCCACACATACCCCTAACTTTCTTTAACGGCCTTTGACACCATTCTTAATATTTAATATTTAAGTGACTCTTTCTAAGACGAAATATCAATCGTTTATACTGATTTTGACGCTTCAGGTCTGACTCATGTAAGAACATCATCAAGAAAGAAACCCACCACGGTAAGAAACCCCTCTTAAATCAGGTTTGGAACTTGAAACTATAAGATCCCAAGCCTTAACCATCACCCCATGTATTAAACTAGAACGCGAACTGCCATACCCCTAAATCATATGACAATTACAAAGAGTTGATTTTGTATATATTTAATGGAATTATTGGTCAACTTGATAATCAATATATATAAAAATATTGCTCCTCCATTATTTCTTGCCCACATTCATATCCTAACTTATATTAACTATCATACTAATTTTAATTAACCCAATTACACAAACTACATGGCTACTCATTTTCATTACCTCCTTTTCTTAATATTTATGAAATTTCACAACTAAACCCTGAATACACTTTTTATTCCTTTTTTGATTTGAAATTGCATGTTCGCGAGAGATGCTTCAAGATGCAAGGCATGCTGAAGAGAAATAGGTTGGAAATTGATTCGATAGGTTGAAGAATGATAAGCAATATAAATAAATAACCGATTAGATAAAGAACGCATAAAAATCAACTATACTTTGAAGAGCAATATATAAATTCCCACAAGATTGAAGAACAAATTGGTAGATGGAAGAAGAATCGAAGAACAAATTGGTAGATGGAAGAAGAATCGCAATGGTTGGTGGAGGCGATAAGGGTTTCGGTGTGTTTTCAATATGATTAGTTTAAGAAACATCACGGATTTGAAGTATTTGATGTTTACGGGTTACTGGGTAAATTGGTAAGGTAAAACAGATCCGCAGACCGCAAGTATTAACACAAAAACGGATAAATGAGTATTGGAATGGATATTGTTAGAATTTGGATGAAGGAGATGGAGACAAGTGGTGAACTGGTGATGTGGACATCCTACAATAGGGCAAAGTGTCGCTCCTATTGTACAGATGAGCTTAGTACCAGATCGATACCGAACCGTATGGGTACCTAAAGTATCAATCCTAAAAATTTCCAAAAATGGGTAACATCATTGAAAATGCTCAGTACAGTATGACATACGAAGGCAAAAAAATGAGTAAAATAATGGTACCGTACTGATCCTAAAATCTCAAAAAGTGATTACTGAATTAATACTGAAAATAGTTGGTTCCATTTGCTCATTCCTCCCTGTGCTAGAGAGTCTTTAATTAGGAGTAAATTAAGATAAAGATATAGTGTAGACCGGTAGTCTTTTATTAGGAGTAAATTAAGATAACGATATAGTGTAGATCGGTAAATATAGATATAGATATATTTAGATCATAAAAACTCTAAAAGCTTGTGCATGCGTAGCCTTTTGGAAGCTTAAACAAGTTCCTACCTCATGAATCATGATCCAAAAACAAATGCTTAACTGGAAATTTTTTCTCAAACTATGTTAGGTGAAAAAACTATTTATCATTTTGGTGTTTATTGAAAATTATTTACCAAACTAGTATTTTTCACTCATTTTTCACTTTTACTTTTAAATCAACATATTAATGTACTTTTATTAGTTAATCTATTATCTATATTTATTTTATTTTTCTTATATATTTTCATTTAATCAATACAATACATTTTTTTTTCTCATTCAATCTTTCTTATTTTTCTTTAGTTACTCGTTCTAAATCTTTACAATACAATATTTTTCTCATTTTTACCTTTTCTTATTTTTCTTTAGTTACTCGTTCTAAATCATTCTTTTTTATTGCTTCTCTTATTTGATTTTTTTGAATGTATATATTTTTGTCCTTTTGTTTTTAGAATATATTAATCATTTTATGAATTTTATTTTTCGGGTTTAGTTTTAGTATCGTAACGAACATAATCAATTCCGATCGTATTTGTGTCGAATAGTAGCCATGACGTATGGGTTTTACTAACGCCCGAGTTTTACCAATTTATGTTGTTATTTTTATATTAAATATGTTCATTTTACAAATTTAGTTTTCATGTTTAGTTCCGGTACCGTATAACCTAACCGATACTGGCCGAATTCACGTTGAACGTCGCCGCAATTCCTGGGTTTGTACCAACGCCCGTGGTGTATTTTCTTATTTTTTCTCTTTAAATATGATATTTTACGATTTTTTTTGTTTATTCCGGTACTGTTTCGAACCTAACCATTACTGATGGAATTGAATTCGCGTTAGTATTAGGTAGGTTCCACGGTACCGGATAGGGCTGTAAACGAACCGAACGAACACGAACAAGGCCTTGTTCATGTTCGTTCGTGAAGAAAATAATGTGTTCACGAACGGTTCACGAACACTTACCGAACGAGATTTTATGTTCGTGTTCGTTCATTAAGAAAATTAATGTGTTCATGAACGGTTCACGAACACAAACGAACACAAATAAAATTGGCAGAGCCTAGAGATTGAGACTGATGTAATCATCAATATGAATAATGAAAGCCTGTAAACGAATCGAATGAACATGAACAGGGGCATGTTCGTGTAAGTTCATTTAACTTTAAAAGAACACGAACACTTAATCGAACAAATATTATGTTCATGTTCGTTTACTTAAAAATGGATATTGGTGTTCGTTTGTTTAAAATCTAAACAAACATAACTAAACAAAGATAAACAAACATGTATGAACAAATGCAAATTAACACAAATATAAACGAACTTAAATGAAAACAAATTAACAAATATAAAACCTTTAAGTAGATGACCTATCAAGATAATATTTAATTGTTTTTTATTCATACATAAACAAACGTAAATAAATAGACATAAACAAACATAAACGAACGTTCATGAACATAAATGAACGAACGGAACATGTGTTCATGTTCGTTCGTTTAATTAAACGAACACAAATTTTTTGTTCATATTAGTTCGTTTATTAAATAAACGAACATAAACGAACTTCTCGCCGAACGGTTCACGAATATTTCACGAACGTTCGGTTCGTTTACAGGCCTAGTACCGGAACTAAACTCGAAAAAAAATTCATAAAATTAACATATTTTAAAAAATAACACTAAAAATCGGCAAAACTATGTGTTGCGACGACCATTCGACGTGGATAAAGCTTTATTAATTAGGTTCGTTAGGGTACCTAAACTAAACTCAAAAAATAAATACCATAAAATGAATATATATTTTTTAGAAAAAGAAAAGGATAAGAAAATATATTAACTCAAAAAAAAATCAAATAAGAGAAGAAATAAAATTAAAAAAAGATTTAAAAAAATAAGAAAATGTTGAATGAAAAAAAATATATAAAAAAAAGCTATCGGATTAATAAGATGAAAATATATAAAAAGTATGAAATAGAAATAGATAATGGTTTAACTAATAGAAGAAATAAAAATACATTAATATGTTAATTTAAAAGTAAAATGTGAAAAATATGTAGAAAACACTAGTTTGGTAAATAATTTTTCATGAACATCAAAATAATAAATATTTTTTCCACCAACACTAGATTAGAAAAAACTATGCTTAAGTGATATTTTATATAAATACGTACATTTATTGATTGTTTAAAAACGCGTATAACATTATTGATTTATTTAATTAATATTTATCTCTTAAGTAGGTATGTAACCATTGGTAATTGATGTGCCACCTACCATCCTTGACCAGTTAATTACTAGACAAAGCCGTTAAATAACTATAAAAAGTAGAACAATAAATTCTCATTTAAAGTCGCAGTATGTGGACGATTATATATTTATCTGTAAACACAAGTATCTCATGCATCAATGGGGTGACGGTCTATTGCCAAAGAGCGAAGCCTTTAAACACTTGGATTTTAAAAGATGAGACATTAGATTCAATTCCTATCAGCAACAAAGACTAAAAAAAGAATTTGTTGATCAAACAGATAAAAAAATAAAAAATTAACAAGAGTATCTCATGCAAATATATATGACAGGTCGATACATTTTTAAATACAAGATGTGATAATTTCCAGCTAATTAACCTCATTATTCACCAACTAATTTGATCTTTATATAATCAATATTATATACAAAATTTGGAGTGAGATTCACATGATAATATAATATATATACAATACACACACACACATAGAGAGAGATCGGGAGTTCATAAAATTCAATTAGAAATGGAAGAGATTGTGAAAACATTACCACAACATAAATGTAGCTGGTTGAAAGACAGGTTTGTCTTGTACAAGTATCAAGACTTCTGGAGCGTCCGCGAGTTCCTTGAAGGACAAATTTCGGCTCAACAAAGCTTTAAAGCTCAATCAAGTGACGTATTTCTCTGTAGTCATCCCAAAACCGGCATGACATGGCTAAAGGCCTTGGCTTTTGCCATTGTAACCCGAGAAAAGTACGATGAGTCCACAAGCCCTTTGCTCACAACCATGCCTCATGGAATCGTTCATTTTCTAGAGGAAGATCATGAGAAAATCGAAGAAAACCACAACAACTTACTCGTGGGCACACACCTTCCTTACAGTTCCCTCCCGGAATCAATCCTAGATTCAAACTGTAAGATAGTTTACATATATCGCAATATAAAAGATGTCATAGTCTCTTATAACCATTTCATGAGAAAAGTGGCAAAAGTGCCCATGGAAGACGCCCCGTTTGAAGAGGCATTTGACTAGTTTTGTCAAGGAAATTCATGGTCTGGACCATACTGGATCATATATTGGGATACTGGAAAGCAAGCTTGGAGAGACCCGAGACAACTCTTCTCTTGAAATATGAAGATTTGAAGAAGGACCCAACAAACAACGTGAGGAGACTAGCCGAGTTCATTGGGTATCCCTTTACAATCGAAGAAGAGAAGGCGGGTGCGATAGAGAAAATTATAAAGTTGTGTAGCTTTGAGAATTTGAGCAACTTGGAAGTAAACAAAAGTGGAAAGAGTAGTAGTTCGAAAAAAGGTTACGAGGGTGCAAACCGAAATTTCTTCAGGAAGGCTATGGATGGAGATTGGAAGAACTACTTCACGGATGAGATGATCGAAAAGATTGATAAACTGATTGATCAAAAACTTGATGGCACTGGTTTAGTTCTAAAGTGAGACTCAAAATCACCAGGCATTTGGTAAAAACTGCTTGATTCAAGTGTGTTTGAAGTTTATGTCATAAAATAGGTGAGGGCTATGTCTCTCTTTTTCCTTGTGTCATTCATTATGTGATGGTTTTATATTGTCTTGTTGTGTTTGTATTAATAATGATAAATTTCTTTTCTTCTTGTGAGATTTGTTAAATATGACAAGGTGCAATATAAAAAAATTGATAGTTTCTAGATAGAATCGATAGTGAAGTATTAGAATAACGTAAACAATTGACAATACCAAGGGGCCTTCGGCCTACTGGTACCAAGGTGTGGGGTAGAACTGTAGAAGTGTTCCTAAATGATCATGGTTCAAGTCCCCTAGTCAATGTATAGATTCATAGTGGTTTAGAGTGTGTGAGCATGCGGTTATAAAAATAAAAATTGATAAAATGACTACATGAGTAATATACCAATTATTGTTGAAGTGTAGTCTAAAATTTTATTTTTCTTGTTTTTCTCTAAGAAGTAGAGTACCAAAACTGCAAAATGCAACCGAGTCACTAACCCCGGGTTTTCAGTTGTGTGGGTTGGATGCTATTACCCGGGGTTCCTAACCCCAAGTTCTCCTGGTGTTGTTTCCATTCACCACATTATCGCTAAAAGAAAGCCTGATTTGTAAATGAGCCAAGCTGAAGTGAGTTGAGTCCGCTTAGAAAAAAACAAACTTTTCAAACAGGTAACGTCTATTTAAACAACCGAAATAAATACTTCGTGGAGGTTTACAGGGTCAACTCTAGAAAGAGACCATGTCAATTACCACCAGTGGGTCAAACCTAAATAAATACTTGTTTAATTACCATTACAAGTTTACAATTCTATAAAAAACACATGGAGTAAACCTATAATCGATCATAAATGCTCCACCTATCTAATCGATCATAAATGCTCTAGTCATGCACCAGTCCCGTATTAAAAACTTTCAGACACAAAGTTTGGCCCATCAACTTTACCAAAGTTTTTGGTTATTTAAAGTGTACTTACCCTATCGCCCCTTGTCTCTTTTAAGTTAAATCTTAACCACCACCACCCTGTATTTATTTCATGCGTTATTAAAACAAGCATTTTATTCTCTTTAATTAGCATGTTACATCATTAGCAGTGTATGTGTTTTATATCACATCGCGTGGGCACCTTTAATTTAACAAATCTCCCAAGATGCAAAGAAAAATATCATTAACACAACAACATAGCTAAATATGAAAGAAAGAACATTACATGACTATCGATAGAAGGCATAATTGAGACATGACCTCAATTAAATAAATCCATAAACTTTCAAAGATCATTCGACCAATAGTGTGTTGGTCAGACAAAATAAACAATCAGAACACGAGATATTGGAGGGACAATCCGTGACACTTTTTATATAATCGAACGAGCTTACAAGAAAAAGGAATTCTTGGCACACACAAACATTAAACCCTAGCCAACTGTTTATGCTTTATACTAAAAGCGTAATTTAAAAAACAAGACAACCTAATCATGGAAACTAAATAACCCATAATAACTATTTATACTAAAAGCGTAATTTAAAAACCAAGACAACCTAATCAAGGAAACTAAATAACCCGTAATGCTCTTACCATACTAAGAAAACAAACCCTGAACTTTTAACAAAACAAAACAAACCCCGAACTCTTAACAAATCAAGATTAAACCTTCAAATAGTGTGATCTTAAGCCTGGCAGTGGCACCAAGTTTCTCATCAATCAGATTATCAATCTTTTCGATCATCTCGTTCGTGAAGTAGTTCTTCCAATCTCCGTCCTTAGCCTTCCTGAAGTATCGTCAGTTTTCAATCACATGAAATCCATTTGAACAACCACTTTGGTCTATTTCCAAGTTGCTCAAATTCTCAAAACTACACAACTTTATAATGTTCTCTATGACACCCGCTTTCTCTTCTTCGATTGTAAATGGGCATGCACTGTAACATCTGCCCGAATCCGACCCGGCCCAGGTACCCGTTTCTCCGACCCGATCTCTTTCTTTTATGATTTAATATTTATACTTATATTTTACTTTTAATAATAATATACTTTTCCTTCCCGCCTCTCTCTCTCTTTTTCTTTCCGCCGTCCCGTCCCTCTCCTTCTCTCTTTCCGCCTTCTTTTCCCTCTTGTCGCCGTCCCGCCCTTAAGCCTTGTTTCCCTCTTTTTCTTCTAACTCTTTTGTTCCTTCCCGCCTAAGGTTGTCTGCGCAGACCCCTTGCAAGGAATCTTGCGTGAAGACCACCTGTTTCAGCGATACGCGAGACGAACTCTTCTCGCAGCGCGCTAAGAATTGTAATTCTTCTCGCAGCGCGCTAAGAACGGTAGTTCTTCCCGCGACGCGCTAAGGATTTGTAATTCTTCTCGCAGCGCGCTAAGAATCGTAGTTCATCCCTCGACGCGCGAAGAATTATAGTTCTTCCCGCGGCGCGCTAGGAATTCTAGTTCCTCCCGCAGCGCGCTAAGAAATATGATTCTTCCCGCGACGCGCTTAGGAATGTAGTTCTTTCCGCGACGCGTTAAGGTTGTTTCTGTCTGCCTTCGCGCTCGCGCTCTCTTGACCTTCTGTGTCTGCCTTTGCGCCTTAGCCTTCTCGCGCTGAACCCTTTGAGTTTTCTTCTGTTGAATCTAGCCGTTGCTTTTGTGTTGTCTTATCTTTTGAGCTGTTGACCTAATCTGCTTTATGTCTGAAAAGCCACTTTTGGCGCAGCATGCGCACCAACCCCATTGGTTGGCAGATAAAGTGACTGACATTATCTTTTGAGATCTGCTTTTCCATGCTTGACCAGTACCTTTATCTGATCCGCCCATGCTTTTTACTGTTAACCTGTCAGCTTTATCTTGCCCCCTGCAGCTGCCATATCTTTTGACATCTTTTGCTTTTGGATTCTTATGCTTTTTGATATCTTTTGCTTGATCCTGTTAAAGATCCTTTCCCCTTTTCTAGGGATTATGTCTCCTAGGGTTTTCCTATAAATAATAATAATATTTTCATAACACTACACACACAAAACACTTAATCTCTCCTGTTCTCTTGCCCCTTGCTCTCTCTGCCGTCTTCCTCTCTGCCTCCGTCTTCCTCCCTGTTCTGCCCTGCTTTTCCGGTAATATATATATATTATATATAATAATTTACTTATTAATTATGCTAACTTATAATCAAGACTTAAATCAATTCATTAAAACAATAATCTTATTTATAGGTTAACTTGTGCTTGTTTAAAGTTGGTTCTTGCTTTATCTTACAACGCATCGTTTATCAAGTGAGTAATCTCGTACCTAATCCCTTTTTGCTTTTAATGTTTTGGGATGTTCATGTGTTCATACAAACTTAGAGTCTTAAACTTGTTTATGAACTTTAGTCGCGCAGTATCCCATGTGTTGAGGACGTAGACTTGGCTGTTTATTTGTATGTGTGGATCATTAACCGTCTTGTCGGTCTATTCCGCAGTTCTCATGGTACCATTAGATGAACACGGGAGAACTATCGTTTATGATTTTCTCTTTTGTTTACACATGCACAGTTTGTCTTGTTTGTGAGCTCAATTGTGAGCACTGGCAGTCTTATGAATCTTAGAGTTGGTCCCGATCAGATTACACCCTTGTTGAAAACCAGACATACACATGTTGCGCGCAGATTTATTGTTATCTATGTATTGTATTAAACTTGATTTCTCACCAACACGCAAGTGTTTGACGTTTATTTTAACACATGTTCAGGTTTGCAGTAGCTGTTTTGGAGCTTGTGGACACATAGGAAGTTTTCTTTATTTTGGACCTAGATTAAAATGTATCAAGACAAGTTTTTGCTGTTCGAATATTATGATTTATAATATATTGATTTATGATGTTTTATGTTATCTTGTTTACCCTGCGCGTGCGCGAATGAATGTATTTATTAAATATTGACACCCAATAGTGTCACGAGTAATGAAACAATATGTGGCGCCCCGATGTATAATCCGCCTTTGGTCGGGGTGTTACATGCACCCAATGAAGTCAGCAAGCCTCTTGACATTGGCTGTTGGCTCCTTTTTCATATCTTCATATTTCAAGAAAATAATTGTCTCAAGCCTCTCCAAGCCAACCTTTCAACAAGTTACAAGTGTGTCGTGGAAGTGTTTTCAACACCTGCGGCTTCCATGGATCGATCAATGGTACGTATATACAATTTTAGCTAGCTAGGAATTGTTAATTTTCGGTGACGATGACAAGTGCACGCGTTGTGTATATATTGTGAATGCATGAAGAATTTTATATAAGTGCCTTACTTGTCCCATATGTGATGTTCTGATGAATATTGTTAAATATTAGCGAGTTAGGTGATGCGAGAGTGCCTGCTCGTTTAATTTTAGCATATCGTGTTTATCGGCTGAAGCATTCTATTTAAGATGGTGATCATGGGCTAAATATTTATCTGGGCCTTTTCTAATTAGTTGGGCTTTCTTTTAATTAATTAATTTAAATGGGCTTAGGCTTGGCATTTGATCCAGCTTTGTTAACAGTAATGAACTTGCTACTGAAGGTGTAATCTAAACTAATCTTACTCTATCAGCAAATTCTTGTGTGATTACATAAAATCAATATATTTACTCAAAGAAAAACTTAATAAAAAATCAGAGCTGAAGTTTTAACTTTTTAACATTTTATTACAAATACAAAGTGCTGACATAACAGATATACCTATATACATTTAACTCAAAACATAAGTAATAACATTTATTATCTGCTTATTCTTCATCATGACAGCTATATTGAGCACATTATATAATATACAACCACCTCAACATCAACACTTCATGAGTAGAACTGCTTCAGCAGGGCGGTGCACGTTAGCCTGAACTTGAGAAGCATACTGAAGGTGCCAAAGCACGTCTTCAAAAGACGGGTGGGCCCACGAATCACCGACAAAACATTTCTTAGTTATGGAGATTATAACCGACAACGATTCAGGTGAAGATGAAGCAAGTACAATGGGGTCCACTACTTTCGTTCTTTCGTCTTCGGTTTCAAAAGAAGCCTGAAATATCCAAAGAAAGGAATTAAGTTCTTTAAACTACTTCAAAGATAATAAAACTCGTTTTTGTGATCATATTTATTTTAGTTTAATTTAACAAAAATACCATTTCGTTCATCAGAAACTCGTCTTTTCTAGATAGCGCAGAAGGCCCAACAAGGGTTTCGAGTAGAATGAAACCAAAGTTGTAGACATCGTCTTCTAAGTTCTTCATTTGCCTGCAAGAAAAGATTCATGAAGAACCCTTTTTTTTTTTATCTCAAGCGGGCCAAATAAAAAATGTACTAAATCATTCTTATACAAATATTCAGTTTATTATTACTATAATTTAATATTGTAACCGCAATTAACTAGGTGTGTCAATCGTGTTAGGTTGCCGGGTTGGATGGTTAAACCTGAACACGACCCACATTTTTATTTGCCGGGTTCGTTGTAAAAAATGGGTTAAACGGGTTTGTGGGTCGACCTGTTTGACTAAACGGGTTAAACAGGTCAACCTGAACCAACCCATTTAATTAACCACATCGACACAAACACGACTTGTTTTCGTGACGTGTTCAAGTCGTCTTTAGTGTCGTGATGGAAATTGCCATCCTTGAATTAACATGTTACTTTCTTATAAAAAAATTAAAAAATAAACAAATTGTGTTTACGGGCCAACCAAACCTGACACGGCCCATTTCAGCTCGTATAAGTTTTCACCAAGAAAGATCCCTTACCATGATTCAACAGCTTCCCCATTTGCCTGCGAAAAAGAAAAAAAAAACAAGAATAAAAAGGTCAGATCTTGTTATGTGCATGAACAATCTTTTTTTTTAAGAATATTATTTCACATACATCTTCTTGTTTAATATCTTCTGCTATAATAGAGAGCCCATAATCACTCAGTTTTGCCATCCCACTTTCATTCAACAAAATATTATTCGCTTTTAATCGGTTGTTGAAGAAACCGGGAATAAGTCCAGTGTGAAGAAAATGCACCGCCTTCGCGACACCCGACAAAACCCTCAATCTGTCTTCCCATTTAAGAACATTCCCTGCATTAAACAATTAAAAAAAATTGAAAAATGATCAAACTTATGGTCATAACTCTTACTTTGAAACAAAATACTTGCCAGCAAGAAGAGAATGGTAATTCCCATGATTCACATATTCATACACAAGGTATACTTTGTTTGAATCACTGTCGTCTGGCGCTTCGTTACTAATGCAGTGTCCCAAAAGGCAAACCAAATGAGGGTGTCGAAGGCGTGCAAGCAAATCCAACCTTAACTTAAGGTTTCTAATCGTGTACTTTTTGGACACAGTTAAATGCCTTATCGCAATGTATGTTCCATTTTCTAGCATCCCTTTGAAAATCTAGGTAAAAAAAAAAAGAAAAGAAAGATAATATATGATCGTCAATTGTACATTTGTACGTACATGTTAGTATAGAGGTGGTAATTTTGACCAGTTGATTTGGGTTATGTTTTATCTCTAACGGGGTCAAATGGGCTGGTTAAAAGTAGCTTAAAATGGTTGAAAGTCAGTCAAAATGTGTTTTTTATGCATAAAACCTCATCTATCATATTGTTTAAAAAATGGAATGTCATTGTAATCAGCTAGAATTTAGAAGTTTTAGACGGTGTTTTGGGTCAACCAACCCAGCCCGTATCAACAACGTATCTGTTTTGACATTTGTAGTTAATAATGACTGCATTGTGTGATGAAAGTTTGGTACCTTGCCAGTTGAACCTTCCCCTAATAAGGTAGAAGTATGAAAGTTTCTAGTAGCTTCCTTCAACTCTTCAAAAGTAAACAATCTGTACACTGGGAGTCCTCCTGTACCCAGCTTTGCAGCCTCAGAAACAAGCCCTGGTTCAAAATACAAAATGTATCAAGATTAATTCATCAATCTAAACTATAAGTGCTTATTCAAGATCATGTTTCTGAAAATTTTTAAGTTATTAAAAAGTTTGTGAAAAGAATGGAACTTTCAGAAGATTTTCTGGCTTTGATGCAATTGTAAGCGCTCAAGGGCTCCTTCAAGATCATGTTTTTGAAAAACTATTCAAGATCATGTTTCGGAAAACTGTATTTTTTTTCAAAAAAAATCTGAAAAACCTGTAATACCTTTTTAAATAAAGTGTTTTCTGGCTGTGATACTATGATTAGTGCTTATCCAAGATCATGTTTCTGAAACACTGTAATGTTTAAGAGATTTACAGAAAAATTGTAACTTTCTAATGATTTGTAACCTTTATAATTTATTTTGGCAATGATGTTATGATAAGTGCTTATTCAAGATAATGTTTCTGATCAATTGTAACTTTTTAAAAACTTTTTTAAAAATTGTTACTTTTTACAGATTTTATGAAACATTGTAAGGTTTTAAGAATTTTCTGAAAAACCGCAACTTTTGAAAGATTTTCCGGCTATAATACCATGTCAAATGCTTATTCAAGATCATGCTTTTAAAAGGACTTACTGGCACTGGTTAAGAGCTCGGACGGATAGCCGGTAACAGAATAATCCTGCACCTGTTTCGGCAGCAATTTCGGTTCTGATAGGCCCCGAACACAAACTCTTCTACAAATAACGACCGACCCGAATACCAAAAGCACAATAACTAAAATACTGCCCAAAATCACTCCCACAAATATTACTGGATTCTTTCCGTTTCCTTTTCCCGAATCTTTAATGTTTCTTGGATCCACTGCGACTCCCCGCGCTTCTTCCACACAATAACTTGATGGATTTTGATGCTTCACATCAACCATTAAACAATTTCCATCAAACTTAACATTTCTATTGTTCAACCCATTGCTTAAACAAGAAGGTAAACCACCCGAAAACCGATTTAGCGAAATATCAACAGTTGAAAGATTACTTCCACATTGTAAGCGGCTCGGTAGTTGACCGGTCAACTTATTTGAAGTAAGATTCAAGTAAGTAAGATATGGCAATGAGAAGAGTGAAGGTGGAGGTACACCAGAAAGTGAATTAAATGAAAGATCAAGCTCTTGAAGGTTACTGAGTTGACCATATTTGACTGGAATTTGACCAGAGAATGAGTTCTTGCTGAGATACATAACAGTCAAACTGTTTGGCAAATTGGGTAGATCTGGTAATTGACCTGTAAACCCATTTTCCTTAAGGCTCAAACTGGTCAAATTTGATAACAAGTCAACCCCATCAGGGAAACTATTATTCAAGAAATTACCATCAAGATTCACACTTTGAAGACTAGCTAATCTTGTAAAAGTTGGAGGTATTGGACCATACAAGTAATTATAACTCAAATCAATATGCTCAAGTGTGTACAATCTTTGAATCTTATTAGGAAGTTGACCCCAAATTCCTAAACAAACCAAATTAAGAACCTTCAAGCTTGTTAATCTTGATAAAGTGGCAATCAAAGAGTCCATTGAGAAGTTTTGTGAAAGACTTTGTGAAGGAATTGGAAGCCCATTAAAGCTTGAACTCACCTTTTTCAGATCACCTAAAACCCCTATGATTTTGAGCTCTGTGACATAATTATTTTCACAGGTGATGTTGACTTGAGGTGATGACAAGTAGCATAAGTCATCACTTGTGTTGGCCCAAAAGTCTAATGGCTTTGGGTACTCAAGCTGCTTTCTTATTTGAAGCAGAACTTGTTTTTGCGAAGGCTGAATTGCATTTGTAAAGAACAAACTCCATGAAAGAGTCAAGAACAGGAGATGAAAGCTTGAAAACTCCATTAAAATGCTCTGTTTCTTGGTTTTTGAAGAAGTATGAAATTTACATAAATTGAGTTGATTGATGGTGACCCAATAGAATCTTTAAGAGGTAGAAGTGAAGATTGAAGCTCTAAAAGATGGAAAACAGACAAATGGGTCAACCTCTGTTTCTGAAATCAAGATTCCTCTGTTTCATGTGAAATCAAGATTGAAACTTTTTAGAGAATCAAAGCAAACAAAGATGAAATATGAAGTGGGTAGTTGAAATTATTAATTATTTATAATAAATGCAAGAGGATTTGAAGTTCCAATGCATTAAGTGCTGTCCACACGTGGTGCTGCTGCCAATGAAGAGGACAGAGATGAAGATGAAGAAATTAAAAGAGGTGGGCATTTGGGGATGGGTTCCTAATATTAGATATCAAGAGCTAAATGAACAACTCCCAACAAGAATTTAGAAGTGATCAAATTTCTAAATTTTGAGAAAATTTCTAAAACAAGTATTTATTAAAACGAAAGTTCTGGTTTTATTATCATTTATAAAAAATTTCAGAAATAGGTATTATAAAATAGTCGTGACGAGTTGATTGTATAAACCAATTAGAACTTGCCACGCGTCTTTAAACTAACCGTAACGAGCACGTTCACTAATCATTTACTCCTCATGTCTAAATAAGTTTCATGCCTCGTAATCAACGCCCACTAGTAATTTATAAGTCTTTTAGTCGCGACGAGTAGATTGAAAGGTTAAACTAGTCGCGACGAGTTAACTACTAATAAACTACTCATTTAGGGAATGTAAATCGGGCGAACTAGTCGTCGTGACTAAAAGACTTATGAATTACTCGTGGGCGTTGAATACGAAGCATGAAACTTATTTAGTCGTGACGAGTAAATGATTAGTGAACGTGTTCGTTACGGTTAGTTTAAGGGCACGCGACAAGTTTTAATTGGTTCTACAAACTACTCGCAACGACTAGTTTATAATACATATTTATGAATTTTTTTACAAATGATGTCTAAAACTAGAAATTTGTTTTCATAAATACTTATTTTGGGAATTTTCTCCTAAATTTAACTTAGCAATCACCAAAGCTTGTACTTGATGCATGTTATTTAGTACCTATCGGCTTTAGATCAGTAGATGTAGATACTACTAGTGGTTAATGGGTAGACAGTCAGCAATAAATTCACGTGACAGCTTGTAGTAGTCGGTGCTTAATTTAGTAACAACTTGGAGAATTGATGTTTTATGGCAGGTTTTTATCATATAGTTCCATCAATTAAATTATGGGGTACCCTTAAATTATCATTCTTTTCGAATCTATAGTCTGTTTTTGCAAGGTTAACTTTTTTTTTTCTTTTTCAAGGTTAACTTTCTATTATTTCTAGAGAATTTTTGTCAATTAAACACAATTTTTTTTATTACTTCGTATTTTATACGTATTTATATATGAAAACAAAAATTATAATTGTAATATACTACAAAATTTATAAAATGCATAATTTATAGTTTATATATATATTAAAAGTTGAGTTTTAATTTAAATGAACGAACCAATTAGCCACATAACGAGCGAGCTTATCTTGGCCCTGGCTGGACTCGTATAAAAACCAAGCAAAGCAGATTCAGAGCGAGTTTTTTTACAAACGTGTCTCAAGTGAGACTCAAACGTGAGCATTTTGAACAATCTCGGCACAAAGTAGAGCTTCATTTCATTTCTTTCGCATATGACTATATGAGAATGCATCTACATTTTTTTACGGATTTGCATGACTACAACAAATATTATTATGAACTCACATTTACAAAACTTAAATGCATCCGCGAATTTTGTATGGATCGTATCGCTATTTCATGACTTTTTTTTTCAAATTATATACTTTGTTAAACATAAATAAATGAGGTTATGATTTTCTCGTAACAGTATAAATCCTAATTGTTATAGCACCGTAAATGAACGTTGTATCTTATGATACTTTCGTAATGAAATTATTTGGTGGTTTTTCAAATATTCAATTGGATAAAGCTCAAACAAAATAAGACATGACAATAAATTCATATATGATTTGAGAGTGAATTTTGAACTAGGTTGAAACAACGTAGATGATAAGTTGATTGAGGAATTGTATTACAAGGGAATGGATGCAAAAGCGTTGATGGCAGTTACCCATTTGAAGTAGGGTTTCTCCAGAAATAACGCTCATTTTGACATAGGACTTTATGTGTGACAAACTCCAAAAATTCATTATGTAATGACTTTTTAACATAGCAATAGTAGTAAAAATCCAACCCTTGTTAGGGGACGCCGCCCCCTTAGACCTTGCTACCAGAAACAACGCCCTGGACCCCCGCCAAGGGGGGCGTTTGGAACCTCCGTTCATTAGGGCAACGTCATAATGAACTCAAATAAGTATGCACTTTGCCACTTGTTTAATGGATATTGTGATTTATATTGGTCTACAACTGCAGTCAGTTGTGGTAATATCAAATTTTAGTGTTAATAATAAGTTTTCAATAACAATTTCACTAAATCTAAACATTTGGAAACAAGATGTTTGATTTGATATTTAAGACACATGCAAGGACATCTTAAAGACTATTACAACATTTGACTTTGGGTGTTGTATGACATTCAAGACTGGCTGCCTGGGATCCTCCATACCGTAGCAATAGATGGTGAAGATTGCAAAGGGCAAAATGGGTATTGTTTGTTTGTTCTTGTACTGACAATGTTAAAAGAGACAAGCTGTCACTATTTTTCAATAATATGAAAATGGGCAAATTTCAAAGATGCCACGACATTCATATAATTTGAAATTCAGAGAATCACTGTTTTGAAAAGGACGTCGGTGGACTTAAACCGAGTGAGGAAAAAGATCCACACTCTACTTTAGCCCCGACGTTTCATAATTTTATTATCATAGCATGCGCATCTTTAAAATGATTTCGTCTATACTTTAGAATAAGAAAATAAAATAACATGTTCAATTATTCAAACTTTTTTTTTGTATTTCCTTTAAGGCTTTAAATAGGGATGGCAACAAAATCCGAACCCGATGGGAAAACCCAACACCCGACATAAATGGGACGGGTAATATCCGGCCCATTAGGGTTTAGGACGAGTTTAGGATTAGTTTTGAAATTTTTCGCGTGTTTGGGACGTGTTTGGGATTTCTAATATACCCCGATTACCCGATAGTATAGACTCACTTACCCGATTATATACCCGATGTACCCAATATAGCTTATTATATTATATATACTATATTCCAAAATATATTATTTGTCGAAACTTGTTTATGTCAATTATTTGAGATATTTTAGCTTTATGGTAACGATCTTTGTAATCGATTAGTTATATTTTGTCAAAAGCCGGTAGAAACCCGACGAGTTTTGAGTCGGGTATACCCGACGGGTATTTTATCAAAACCCGATATGAAACCCGAAACCCGATGGGAAACCCCGAAACAACGGGTAATTACCCGATTAAAATCCGACGGGTTTGGGACGGACTTTAATAACCGGGTATGGGTTTGGGAAACCCTAAGCCCGACCCAAACCCGACCCATTGCCATCTCTAGCTTTAAATAACAAAATCGTTTTATTTTATTTATTTTATTTATTTATTATTCAGTAAATTGTCAAAGATTTTATCAAGTAAGCTAAAAACCTTTTTATTTGTTAAAAGATTGTTTACATTGATACACAAGACAAGCAGATAACAAATTATGCGGCCAGTCTTTTCTAAATAGTAAATCTAAGTTTCTAAATAGTAAAACTAACTTGTTAAATACCATTGAACTAAACGATCAAATTTGATGGAATACTTTGTAACTCCAAATTTCCAATTCATCTTTAATATGCAATACACTATTTTTAAGAATTCATTTTTCAATTCTCATTCCGTTGAATCCACAAATAAAATAGACCGGACCTAAAAATCTTATTATTATTATTATTATATAGTAAATGTAGATATTAATCCATAGAATTGGATATTTTTTCATATTAAAAAATATTTTATTATCTTTTTTAATAAAATATGTGTTACATACGGCTCCATAACATGTTAATAATTTGGAGGCCAACTAAAATGCTAAGGGAAAAAGCATTTGATGACCATATTATTATTTAGTACACGATATAAAAGAGGTAGAGCCCATCATGATGTAACGGCCAAAACATCCTTTTCAAATCATTCAGAGACAAGTTGTCATTATCAAATAATTGGATTAATCTGTTATATTAGATCATCCAAATAATTTGATTGAGAACCTTTGAGGCTTTGATTGTCTACTTACTCATGTTATCTAGTCATTCATTACAAAATAATTATTTAAAATCAAATAATTTATCTAATTTTATTGTTATTAGTAACCACAAACCTTAATACTATCTATAATCATCATGGTCAGTGGGGTTATAAAACTTTTTTTATATCTAATGGAACCACTTGAACCGGCCTGAAAGGGAAACACACTAGTTTGACCGTGATCTTATGCTTTAATATTGGAATTAAAGGAAACTTTATAGAGTTGCAGTTCGTCTAAAAGAAGACTTAGGGGCTGTTTGGCAAGTGCTGAATCATTATGTGAGCATCTGAGCCAGTAAGTACTGAATCAATTAAGCATGTTTGGTTGAGCCTCTGAATGACTGTGCAAAATGACTATCTTATCCTTCTGAATTATTTCATGCTGAATGAAATGTATCTGTTTAATCAGATATCTTAATAAGAGTACAAAATGACCGAACTTTTATTATAACCAACTAAATTGCATCTTAAAACAAACTTTCATTATAACTAACCAAAATATATCTTAAAAACTAGTAGAAAACCCGTGCGATGTAACGAGGGCGTGATCGATATCAAGCCAATTCCTTAAGATGAGAAAAACTGGAAAAGTAAATAAATGATTCCAACCGATGCCTCAAGGATATTTAATGAAACTTTAGTCAAGAAACTTACATAACAATTAGAAACTATTAATTTCAGCCACTAAATTACAATTATGCCCATCAAGAAGCGCAACAATAAGAGTTGTAGACAATAAACCTACAACCATAGCCCACATTGACATGAAGATACATTGATAAATGAAAAACTGTCAACCTTTGTTCAAAAGCATTACGAGAATGGATCCATACAAAGGGGAATTCCAAATAACTTTCAAGCCGCACAAATTTCTTTATAACACAAAAGATAAAAACAATATTAAGCTATAATGTTTAGCAACGTCTTGACTAACATATGTGGTCCACAAGATTGCCTTGTTGCATTGAATCCTCCCATGCAACAATACCTCATTTGCCCGCACCACCATCCAGGCCTATGGATGAAATCAACAAAAAATTAATTAGCAATAATAATAATGAATCTGTTGCAAGGATTCATTCAGATCAGTCTACAGCAGAATAAAAGTCAAAATAGCATTTCACGCAGGTTAAATTTCAGCAGTTTTAGACGTAGTGCATGGAGCAATAAAGCGAAGCAAGCCACAATTTTTGAAAACGGGTCGTTGTGAACTTTTTGTTACAGATTATCATTGAAGGCCAGTTTTTGGTCACAATCTTGCTGATACAAAAAGAATTATTACATTTGTTTACAATTGTTTGTGTTCACTTACATTTGTTCATATATGTTCATTTATCTTTTTTTCAGTTATGTTCGTGAACTGTTCGTTTAGATTTTAAACAAACGAACACAAACATGTTTATTTTTTAAATTAACGAACATAAACACAAATAATTGTTCAATTAAGTGTTCTTGTTCGTGTTTATTTAAAGTTAAATGAACGAACACGAACATACTCTTGTTCGTGTTCGTTCAGTTCGTTTACAGGCCTAATAACGTGACAATAAATCGCTTCAGTAATTACATAATATATTTAACTCACTGATTCAATATCTTGGCCAACAATTTAAAACATGACTATTTTAAACTTATTTTTCTAAAAGTTTAAAGCACGCCCTATTTTGATAGAAATCTCAGATAATTGTTATCGTTTCTGCTCCCAACAACTTACTAAACAATTCCAGATCATTTCTTGACCAAAGAATACATCGACACTCCATATTCAACTGGTTCATCAATGTTTCCTTCCAAGTGATCTATTTTGGTTGAATCAATGAGAAAAATCATTATAAAAGCCACAAAAGATCTTTATTTGCCCAAATAGAAAACCAAGGATTGCAACTATTCATCAACTAACAGCAACTAGCAACAAATTGTATAAACAAACGTGTTACAGATAAAGCACGTGTGTTACATCAAAGTAAGAAACCCCTCTAACTAGTGGAATAAAATCAATATATTTAAACAAATGACTGAACCTTGATGATCTAATCGAGCTCAAATATCCAGAGGTTGATATTCCAATATTACACTTGAACAAACCGGCATCAATAAAAGATAATTAAAACGTTAAAGTTAAGAAAAGTATGAAATCAACATTATTGACGAATTGCATATGCAGATAATTATAAAAAATTACATGAATCACTAACAACGTCATTTAAATAAGAGAAACAACTATAGATCCAAAAGTGGGTACGGTTTCTCAAATAAACATAGTTATCATGATCATATAAAAGCCATCACATTTTGGATCAGAAATTAACATCAATTTCGTCACATTTTGATTCAAGCATTTTATCAAAACAACTTGTGTGTACACTGCGCAACAAGCTATTAGATTAAATATAAAACTATTAGCAAAGAGTCAGTTTGAACAAGCAATTGAACCGAACTACAATAAGAGCAAAATCTCTAATTAGTTCACAACCTCACAGATTTATAGATGTTGATTGATTTGTAATATAATCGAACAATAAGAGCAGAATCCATAATTCGGTCACAAACCCTAACTCATTCACAATCTAGAGCAGAAAATCGACAGGAGCTAGGGAAATAGAAGAGCAAAAATAGATTATGAAACAGAAATTGTACCTGGATATGATTTGAATCGGGTAGAAATCGTAATAATGATGGTGGTGGTATGTGTGGTCAACGGCAGAGGAGACCTGGGTAACCATGTGATGTTTTTTTTGGCTGAATGGGAAAGATATGGTTCATTTATTAGTAGCTTGATAACACTGCATTTTATATGTTACTGTTGTACTATTTTACTTGTTTTTCTTTTATTAGTAGCTTAATATACTACATTTTAAATACTTGTATTCTGATGCTTAGGCTAAATGGTATGGTGCATTTGAACCATTTCCTCTCATTCGTCACGTCTGCTTTGCCTCCCCCACCCTTCAACTAGGAGTATGGTTCATTACCCTCATTCTTCACCGTTTCATTATTTAATATTACAAAGAATTGAAAAATAAAAGAAAAACAAAAAAATTATTTGATTGGCCATTCACTTGCGTGACCATGGTTAGCGGCCTCAGGCCATACTGAAATGAGGAAGCGAGGTGTTCACTGGTCTCATTTGAATATAAGTGGGGGTGCCCACTGATGCATAACCACCAGCCTTATATTTCATACAAAGCAGTTTATGTGCATATATGATTTTAGAGTGGGATGCCTCTCTTGAAGCAGCTTTTCTTATCCTCTTGTGGTTTGCCTACACTTCACAATCCTAAGATTCAGTCACCCAACTAATACGCTTGTTATGATTTGGATTTTACTATGTATGGTAGTTGTGCTTTAAACCCTAAAAAAGAAACAACAAATCTATGCTTTTTCAAGATAGTAGGCTGGTTCATATTGATATAACATATAACCATGAGTGACATGCCATTTGCTCGTCTAATATTCGGTCTCATGTTTATAAATCCGATCAACAATACGGTTAGTATGGTTTTTTGCTTTTTAGCCTAGAAAAACAAAGTTGCTTAAGATCCAACACGTCATACATGCATTTGATTTCAATGCTTTACGCTAATTAATCATTTCTCAAACCGCAAATCAGGCATAAAATGTAATAGTTATGTGATTTTTTTTTTTACTTTTTGATGTCAAGAAATAGTATCACAACAAATCATGATAATCCGTTAACAAAGATTGTAATCAAACTTTTAGATTTTTTGCATACAAATCCCATGTGCTACTTTCAATTTAAGAGTAATGATATAACAAAGATCTTAAATAATTATGCATCTACCGTCACATTGGTCATGATTATTCCTTCTTTTCTTACGTTTCACAATAAAAAATAAAATTAATTAACTTATTTGTTAATTATTTTGGGTAGGAAAATGTGCTCATAATCGAACAAACTTTCCTAAAATCCTTCAAAAAAACAAAGATATGATATGATAATACATTAGCTTTGTGAAATAAATGCACTTTCATGATTGTGGAATAGAAAAAAGTTATACTTTATGGTAAAGTGGATATCTTTTTATTTTTCTATGAAAAAAAGGCATTTCTACACTTTTTGAAAGAATGGATCCTATGTTAAATGACCCCACCATATTATATGTAAAATAATATTAGGCAGAAAATAACAAAGCGCCCATTGCCTAATGGATAAGGCGTCTGACTTCTAATCAGGCGATTGTGGGTTTGAGTCCCACTGGGCGTCTTTTTTTTTTTGAACATTTTCTTCTCAAGCTTTAGTAGATTATCAAGCAAATAAATTCTCAAGCTTTAGTAGATTATCAAGCAAATAAACTGAAAATATTTGTAATCATGGGCGACTACGAGTAAACATTTAAACCCGATCTCATACCCATCTCGTATGTTTTGTTTTTCGGTTTCTTTTGTTGTGTATGTTTGTCATCCCTTTACACAAACATTTTTTTTTATATGATCTTGAACTTGGTGATTTATATGAACATCAAGTGTTCGATGAAAGTTGTCAATGTAAGTATAGATCTTCAACCTTCTCAAAAGTTCAAATTCCTTCATTACTCAAGAAAACATATAAAACCAATATGACAGGTTCAAGGTTTAATATGGTTGATCTCTCAAAGAAATCAAAGAAGAAAACGAGACAATAACATTACTACATTTTATACGTTCCTCTCCTTTACTCAAAACTAATATTGGCTTTTATAGCCTTACAAACAAATGAGAAGAGCAGAACCCTAAAATCCACTAATTTAAACACAAGCAATTAATTAACTACTATCTAACAAACAAATGAGAAGAGCAGAACCCCACAATGCCCAAAATGCTGATGCAGGGTAGAGGTGCACAAATTGGGCGGTTAACCTATAACCGGTTAATTTCCTAACCGGTCTTTTTGGTGGGAAATAACTGGTTAGACCGGTTAATCGGGTCGGGTACTAACCGGTTTTGATGAATTAATAAAAAAAATCGGTTAACCGGTTCAGTTAACCGGTTAGTAACCGGTTTTGAAATCAATAATATAAACCAGTTACTAACCGGCGGTTGGTTAGTAACCGGTTATGATTGGACCGATTTCTGTGTGCACCTCTAATGTAGGGTATGAATCATTTAATCTTATGAAAATAACAATAAGGGCCAGTAATCCTTGATGGGCCATTTTTGGGCCTTACAATATGAGAAAACTCACAAAGTCAATATATAAAATAGTTATATATTAGTTATATGGAGAACAAAAGGTTCTTGGTCCAAGGTACCAAGATCTTGGATATGACTTTGCCTTTTGAGAGTGTGAAGCTTAAAATCTTGTGGTTAACAAAGTGTGTAATTTAGAAGTATAGCCAGAAAATCTAAGTTTCCGTTCTAAAAAAAATATTATATTGAGAAGTTGTTCAAGTATAATATTATTCTTCAAAATCTTTCAAGTTTAATATTATTACATAAATCTGGCTTATCCCATGAAGGGTGTCAAGATAGATGCCTAAATGATAGGCATTTCATGATGGTGGTGGACGCAACTATCGCTTTTTTTAAGTTGGCGTCAGAAATAATGAAATGCTACTTCATATTAAAAAAAATTCTCAGTTAAAACATATCGTAAAGTTAGCGTCAGAATTACAATTTACCATTGTTACAAGGTATATTGGTTTTTATTAATCCCAACTATCGCTTTTTGGTCGTTGTCGGTGCCAAATAATAAATTGCTACTGACGGTCCCAACTTTTAACGTATTTGTTCTCAGTGGTCCGCGAATAACAGAATCCCAACGGCATTAGTTGCAGGTCGCTGGAAAAACATTTTGGTCGAAAAAGTCACATTTTTTTCGAAAAACACCACCTGAACACGACCACTACCACCAATTCACTCACCACCAACCAACCACCACCACTTGAGCACCACTAACCGATTCTAACGACGGTTCTAGGGTTTCGGCGACCTCAATTGTTGAGGCTTTTACTAGAAAAAGGTTTCTAAAGGTCTGATACAGACAAAGATGTTTGGGACGAAAATGTTGAGTTTTCTATAAAAAAAAATGTGAGTTTTCTGGCCATAAACGTTTTTCCGACAACCAACAATTAACAGCGTTAGAATCCTGTTAGTCATGGTCCGTTGGGAACAAATACATTAAAAGTTGGGACCATCATGAGCCAATTCGTTAATTGAGACCAGCGACAAACAAAAGATAATAGTTAGGATTTATATAAACCAATACGTACACCTTGTTACAAACTTGAGGGACTATTAAAGAACAAAATATTTTGTTACAGTTGCATTCAACTAACACTCCAATCTCTTCATTTTCCCGCCAAAGTTAACAACCCTCACAAAAACCGTTAAATATCACCATATAACAAAATTCAGTTACACACACATAAGCTCTAATGGCTAAACCCAAATTAATCAAAAACCACCCTCAATTTCTCCTCATTACCCCCCAATTATCCTTCACACCTTCAACCTGCATACTCTTATCCATCACTCTCTTACTCGCTTCGGTTCTGTGTTTCGCAGCAATCCATCCGTCGGTTAACATAACAACCCACACGTCCACATACTCTCCTCTATTTCTAGCATCATTGTCCTCCCTGTACCAAGATCCAACCGCGGATGATAATAATTCACCGGTAAGTCTGTCCGTCACTTCAATGGTACCATTGCCGCCTCGTTCGGTGTCTGGAAATGCGTCGGGGTTCTAGAAGCAGCCGGACGGAGAAGGGTTTCGGCCGTGTTTAATGTTTGGGTTGAAGTATCGAAGGAGATCGGTTAAGATTGCGAATGAGAAGAAGCGGTTTTTAGTAGTTGTGGTGTCTGGAGGATTGTTTCAAATTCGGGCTCAGATTGTTGATGCGGTTGTTATCGCGAGAGTTCTTGAAGCTGCGTTGGTTTTTCCGGTGTTAAATGGAGACGAGAGGTTGTTTTAATTAGGGCTTTGTTTTAATTGTTGATTTTAGGGTTCATAATTGATTTGGGGGTTAAATTTGTGCATGTTTATGTTGCTAATTGTTAATTTAGGGTTCATAATTGCTTTTATTTTATTTTATTTTTTTATTTTTTAAGTTTCTATTTAAGGCTTGATTTCAAATTTTCATTATTTTATTATGCAGTGAATTTTCGGAAATATTTGATGTAGAGCACTTTAGAAAGACGTTAAAAGCCGATATTCGAGTAGTATCATCTCTTCCATCTACACATTCAGTTTCATAGCAGTCATTAGAGAATCAAATTCCACATAACGTCCCTCCGTTTTGGATTCGTGCAAGATTCTTCAAGAAAGTAAAACATCAACCACACGATCCACATTACTGCATTATCTGCTCGGTTTTAGTTCGAGGAACATCCATTATTAACTGTCTATAATGTGTTTTGTAGCTTAACAAAGCCGGGTCGCTTGTGTTAACCGGGTTAGATTCGAAATTGTCAAAGAATCTTTCACCAGACCTTCAAAAACTTAAATGCAAGGTGGCCTTTCACGCACTGAAGTTTGCAAAACCTGTTAAGAGAACTTGGTAACCGAATTGCAAGAAGAATGTGGATCGAAGGCCTGTATGCAGCCATTCATCTCGGTCTTGAAAAAGATTTGTGGGTTAGAACGGGTTGCCCAACAGGCTTAGGACCGGAGTATGACATCATCATAAACAAAGAACGGGAATCTAGACCCGAGTTTCTTGCTACAAATTCAAACACTAATTGCCCTCTTAATGCATTAGAAGCATCAAGGTACAACTTTCACAACTCACAAGTTTTCTTTACTAAAAAATGCATTAATTTGACCCAAATTGCAAATACAGGCTTCTTAAAGAATCCGGTGCACCAGCAAATACTCGGGTGTATGTTGCAGGTGGCGACCTGTTTGGGGGTGATCGGGCCATTCAGCCATTGAAGACTGAGTTTGATAATGTGGTGACTAAACATATGCTGGCTCGAGATGGTGAACTTAATACATACAGAAACAGGACCGCTGTTTTGGCAGCAATCGACTATATTGTTTCATTAAGTAGTGATGTTTTTGTGCCTTCTTTTAATGGCCACATGGCCCGAGCCTTGCAGGTATGTGTTATCATGATCCTCACAAGCTAATGGTTTATGGTTAACTTGATTATATTAAGATTTTCTTTGTTATGCTATTTAAGGGTCATCGCGCATATGCGGGGCATAGAAAATATGTGACAAGTTCTATGGGTTTCAAGGGGCAACCACAGCCAAGGGCTAAGAGGAGAGACCGAGATGTAACAGTGTTTCCTGTGCCGGAATGTATGTGTAAACACTAGCCAATGAGCTCATTTTGGTCTTAATATTGGCTCTTACTTTAACCCAACAATTTGTAACATTTAGCATTTGTATAGATCATTGACTTGAAATAAATGCAATGAATCGTAGACGTTGCAAGTGTATGGAATTTGGTACTTTTACCATATGAATTAACTACCAAAAGTTGCATATCTAGCTGAAATATTGAAATCGAACGAGAAGCCATAAATAACTAAAAATTAGCTCAGCCGCATCTTATAACAAGAAATAAAAGATCTCAATATTGTGTAGCATTATGGATATACTAACGATTTAGAGACGACTGATGATTTGGACTAGAGCAAGTAGTTTATGTCAAACCACCGTTTCAGAAAACTAAATATTATGTTGATGCAAGAAGTGATAGTTACTGTGGTGATGCATACAGAACTTATTAAAACTTATGTCTAAAAGACTCAAATTAACAAATATAAAATACTAATTTTGTAATCTATTTTGGGTTAACCGCACCAAAATATATCGAAATAGACACACACTGCAAGTTATGTAACATACTGGTTGGCTGGTGGCACTGCTTTTAAGTATCCAGTTACATATTATTTAAGTTACAGTGGTTTTAGTATCCTACATCATGTACATTTTGATGATTTAGTAACCTGATTGTTTTAGTGTATTTGAGAAGTGGTCTCAAAGAAAGAGAGAGAAAATTGTAATTAGTAAATATCGGAATTTTAAACTTGGCATGCTATTTTGCATAGTCGATTTGGCAGATTGTCTCTCGGTGGTTTAAGATACACCCATTATTTGCGTTTGATTTTCGAGATGTTTTGAGCTTTCGTAACTCTTTAAAAGTCCCCAAGAAGAAAGCGGAGCCATTTCAGGCCACTATTCTAACTACCCAGTGGTGGTGTATTTAGAAGGCAATGAACAAGTTGGTTTTTAGCCAGAATCCGGTCTATATGGTGAAAGTGGTTGATGATCTCAAACCTCTCGCTTTTCTTTGGGCTCATAGCCGTTCGCGAGTAGTGGGGCTAAGTTAGGTGTTTATTTTGGTGGTTTTTGCATTTTGGTTGGTGTAACTGTAAACTTTTGGTGGGTTTAGTTAGCCTTTTGCTAAACTTCTTTTATATATATTAATCAGCTGCCATAATTTGAAAAAACTGAATAATGACATAATAAGAGTTAGGCAGCACGTTATTAAATATTCATTACACCAACTAATGAAATAATAACATACTCCTATAAACTACCTTGGGTTATTCTTCGGAAGTGAATTGTCATCTATATACTGCAGCCAATAATATTTGCAGAGAGCTAGTTAATTGCAACATCATTTATGTCGTTCTTCAGAACTTTCCTCAACAGTCCTGTTGGACCAAAGACTACTCATTTCTGGGGTCCTGTTGCCAATTGGGGGTTCGTTGCAGCGGTATGCATTGTTAAACTAATTATCGCTTTCAAACTTACCAAAACCTATTCGAATTACAAGTTCGGTTTATGGTTTGGTTTTGAACCGAAACCAAATTGGTCAGTCAGTTTTTGGTTCGCTTTCGGTTTCACAAAATGTGAATTCGGTTCAAACGGAATAACACATGATGGTTATGTAAGTTTTGTCATTTAACCCTCAATACCAATTAATAGTAGCAAAATAATAAAAAAGTTACAAAAAATTATTCGGTTCGGTTTGGTTCGGTTTTCGGGTTATTCAGTCGTAACTGAAGAGGTTTTAACTTCGTGGCAGGCAATGGCTGACTTCAACAAATCTCCAGAGATGTTATCTGGCAACATGACAGGAGGTTAGTAGCAGCACATTTAAACAAAAATACTTACAGCAAATGAGACTATCAAATAACCGATGTTTTTCAGTGATGTGTGTATATTCGGCTTTGTGCATGAGATTTGCGTGGATGGTTCAGCCTCGCAACTATCTACTTCTTGCGTGCCACGCGTCAAATGAGACAGTTCAACTTTATCAACTTTCACGTTGGGCAAGAGGTCAAGGGTAAGGTTTATTAAAAACATATCCAATTCTCACGATGCATGGATTGATCGCTTACCTATGGTTTCTTCTTCTTAACAGGTACTTGCAGCTGAAGGAGAGCAAGACACTGACACCCTCAACTTCACCTTAAATTGTTTTCTTTTCAGCTACTGAACTTCTGTATGTTTCTATTGTATGCATTATGCCATCAGATAAAGGTTGTTGAAATGAGTAATGTTGTAGCATCCAAATTTTCAGATAATATAAAAAGGCTTACATGTATAAAACTCAAGATTTAGTTAGCGATTTTGACCTAGAATCAAAATTTTTTTAAAGCATGAGATAAATGAAAGCATCCTAAATGATATGTTCATACACTGCTGGAATTAAATACATAGCCAAAACTCAAGAATGATGTATTGAACAAACAAGTATTTTAACCATCAGATAGTTATGTTTCTATGCTTTGACATCTATGTGTAAAGTATTATGAAAAATACGAAAATTTAGGGCATTACAAATGTCAGTTGCCTAAAGAGAGAAACATAAGAGAGTACATAGAGAACAAGAGAGCCAAACATAACTCATGGAAAGGTGTAAAATCATAAAGTGCTTGAACAATTTAACAACAAAGCATCCTATGAAGATCATGAATAATGTTTCACACTAACAAATATCAAAGAATTAATATCTATCTAGAAATCCTCACATGCTCAGCAGGAAGAGGAGACTCAGAGAACCATCCATGATTAAGAGCTTCTTTAGCACTTATCCTCTTCTCGGGATCGTATGTCAGAAACTTGTTCAACAGATCAAATCCTAACTCGGTTAGTGCAGGTGATCCAGTAAAAGTAGCCACAGGAAACTTCTTCCTCAAACAGTTATAAGGTTGCTTCACAAAGTTAGACTTAACTCCCGGCAGCTTAGAATAACCAGGCCAAATAGTGTCATTCGGTGTACCAAGAGTCCTAAAAATCTTGTCAATCTGTTCAAGTTCCTTACCGCCATCAAACAACGGTTTCTTGGACAACAATTCTGCCATTATGCAACCAACTGACCACATATCAACAGCAGTTGAATAATTTTTTATCCCCAACAAAAGTTCAGGAGCCCGGTACCAAAGTGTAACCACCAATGAAGTATACGGTTTTAGCGGAGTTGCATATTGACGTGACATCCCAAAATCACAAATCTTCAATTCACCGTTCTTGTTCATGAGCAAGTTTGATGTTTTTAAATCTCTATGCATCACATAGTTATCATGAAGATAAGATACACCCTCTAAAAGCTGGATCATAAGGCGTTTAACCTCACTTTGACTGAACGGCTGCTTCACACGCTCCATGTATCCTTTGAGTTCATGATCAACACACTCCATCACCATGTAAACACCATCAAAGTCGTCCACAACAACTTCTTTCATTTCCACAAGGGACGGGTGTTGTAACATACCAAGAATGCTGATCTCACGTAAAGCGGTTATTGGAAAACCTTCTCTTTCCCTTCCCATTTTTACCTTCTTTAACGCCACGATGTCACCCGTTTTCAAATCACGAGCTTTGTGAACGACACCATATGTTCCTTCACTAATCTTCCCTAGTCTTTCAAACTCGTGCACGTTTCTACAGCTCGGAATCACGCCTAACCCGGTAGTTAACCGGGGTTCATGATCGTCATCACTTTCTGAACTTGAATAGCCCTTATCATCCACATTCTCTTGATCTTCACAGGATGAAACTAAAATACGATCATCTTCAGTAGACAAAGAAGACACCTCATCACTCCTTTCAAAACATTCCTGTTTGAACTCCCCGCTTTCAGGGCTTGAATCGATGGCATCTGGTTCAATTCTTGGGGAGTCGTTAAAAGCCCACTTTGATTTGAACAAGTTTGGTTCCTGAACATACTCTCCGTCTTCATTCTCACTTTCTTGTGCCCGCCCTTCAGAAGACTTTGTAACCAATAAGCTCGGTATCTCCAAATCATCTGAAACATTAGAGACAAGAGATCCTACAGAAGAAATCTGCAGATCAATTTTAGTTGAAGCCGAACATCTTACAATATTTTGAAGATGTTCAGGCGATATTGGTGAGGAAGAACGAGTGATACCAGAACTACCAGAAGAGCTTTTCGAAGAAACCTTCAGCTGCTTCTCGTCTCGATCCCAAACAATAGGTGAAAACTTTCTTTTCTTGGTAACGACCTCTCGGTTTTCGTCTCGTAACTTGTGATCAAACCGGCCACAGTCACCGTCAACGAACCTATCCCTCCTATGATCACCGATTCTTCCATCAAATCGGTTTCTATAAGAACGGGTTTCCTCATCAGAACGAATCGAACTTTTTCTCGAGAAGTCCAGTCGTCCTGTGGCCATTATTAATAACAACAAACAACACCAACAACTGATTTTCAGCGACCAACAATCGAATAAAGCAAAGAAAGTAAAATGAAACCCTAGCACAGATATAGAGCCCCAAATTAAATCAAAACCCTAACAACTCAACTAGATTCAATCGCTTTTCTTTTAAAAAACAAATACACAAATTATTTTGAATCAGAAACCCTAATTCACAAATCGACCAGAATTAACACAGGAACACACGATATCGTGACGGAATATGAGAAATCAATAAGCAAATATCACAGATCTAGCAAATTGAATAAAAGATCTGCGATATTAGACGGTGAATCGGTGAGGATCTTCGTTCTTTCGAACCTCAGAGTTTTATGAGGCCGAAAATCAATCAAAGGCGACGATATGTCTTACCGGAACACGAATCTTCGAGGCCGATGAACGCAGACGGTGGATATTGACCAGAGACTCGTACGCAACCTTATCTCTCAACGATAGCCGCCCTAGATTGATTGATATGTTCCTTCGTCACCAGTTTAACGATTTAAATATTATTATTATTATTATTATTATTATTATTATTATTATTATTATTATTATATGGTGTTAAAACGCGTATGAGGAGCGTCACGTTATTGGGCTTTCTTATCCACTAAGGCCGAAGCATAGAAGGGACCCGAGACCCGTTTGTTTCTCAGTAGTATAAATTTAAACATAGTAAAAATTACACCTTTGGTGCCGCAAGGGCCTCTGTTTGGTCATTTGACAGCACCGTATTGGTCCGTAAGATTTTTTTTGTTTATATTTAGTTTTAGTTCCGGTATCATAGTAAACGTAAACGAAATCGACCGAACACCAATTCTTTCTATTTTTTTGTTTTAGTTCTGGTACCATAACGAACGTGACAGAAACATATAAATTTCGCTTAGACTCACCGAGTCTTATCGAACCTCGCACCCCATTGGTCCACCTCAAATTTTATATTTTGTTTTTTGTTTGTTTTAGTTCCGATACAGTAACGAACATAACCAAAAAACTGGCCTAATTCACGTCAAGTTATCGCCTCAACGCCTGGGAACAACATTTGGGTTTTACCACCGTCCGGGGTTTACTAACCAAATAGATGCCGTTTTAAAATTTTTATTTTTACTTATGTTACTCTTTTCATATGTTAATTTTACGGATTTTTTTTTAATTTTAATGCTTGGGTTTTACCAACACCTGAGTATACCGACCGAATGAAAATACTAATTTATTTTTTAATACGCTATATGAGTGTCGCTATTTTTCTTGGCTTTTATTATAAGCATGTTAATATGACAAATTTATTTTTAAAGTTTTGTCCAGTATCGTAACGAATGTAGTCAATACCAACTGAATTCGCGTTGACAGGCCGATGCAACGCCCGAGTGTTGCTGACCGGTTTCGCCACGTATTGCACAGGCAAGTTACTAGTTTGCTTTTATTTGAAAAGTTTCATACGTATTGAGTTCATCCTCCCCAAACCTCGAAACAGGGTTCGTGACTTTCTGCCTCTATATAAAAGTCCAAGCTTCACCTTATATAACTACACATAATACATATTACATAATGATATATGGAAAGCTAAGCCTTTTCTAATATGATTTGTAATAAGACACCATATAAACTTCAACACCAACTATCAAAATCAAAATTTATAAACAACCACCACCATACCCAGTATAAATCCCACTAATAGCAAAGCTGTTAGCAGGGTCTAGGGAGGATGGATGTAGGCAAACCGTACCTCCATCCCAAAGGATTAAAATCAAAATTTATGAATACAACAAAAAAGATTTCTTGCGATATATAAAACCTAGATCTTTCGCTCTTTTCTACAAACCCAGATCTGCCACACAAGGACGGGTGTAAAGCAATAAACACAAAACTCCCTTCGTGCTTCTTTATTATATTTTTTAAATCTAAAAACGAGTTGACTCGTCAAGCGAAATTAACCAAATTCAAGCTAGGTTAAGCTTAGTATAAAAGATTTCAAGCCGAGTATATCATAGGTTTAACTCATCTTGAAGTTATAACTTATAAAAGTTAGTTCATTATATTCAATTTCATTATACATAAAGAAAAACCCTTAACACCCTCAAGGAAGTGACTAACATATACATACTAGGCATTTGTATCAAATGACGTATATTTTATATAATGATGAAAAGGCAAATTTATCAAACTCAGTAATCAATAAGCTAAGAAAATCCGGACATGTGGTTTTAGTTTGTACCGTTGAAACTCGCATTATACTTTATTTGTTTTGGCAATCTAAAATCTTTAGATTTCAAATCTTGGCCTGACTCGTAACAAAATCAAAAT
This sequence comes from Bidens hawaiensis, assembly GCF_021521415.1. NCBI lineage: Eukaryota > Viridiplantae > Streptophyta > Magnoliopsida > Asterales > Asteraceae > Bidens > Bidens hawaiensis. The sequence continues at coordinate 44,434 of NW_027491999.1, read as the reverse complement.
CCATCACACCCTTCCTCTTCACTAGCCGACGCTTGCTTCTATCATTAACCTGGTTTTGTGATAATAAACCTTCCAAGTCTGTTACATTTTTGTTATACATAGGTTTATTTTAAATGACATTGGAATATGCAGTGGTATTCATTTTTGGTGAGTCATATTGCTGTGTTAGTCATGGACTAATCAATAAATTGGAACACTTGTTGTGATAACTATTAACCTAGTCAATTCAAGTTGAATTAATCTTGTTGAACAGTTAACTTACCAGATTCGAAACAGTTAACAATGTGTCCACAGAATTATTACCTTGCATCATTGCTACTTATGAGATTTAGTTAACTAGTATTGGAACTCTTGGCAGCTTGCATGTCCCTTTACTCTCTTAATTGCAAACGGATCCTTCTTAGAGTGTCTACAAGTTATAAATCCATTATTCATTTAAAGGGAAAAAAACTTAAACCTTAGATTTGATTATGTGCTTTGTGTTCACAAATTACAGTAGAAACCGCTATATTCATGCTGAGTTTTAACTTCAGTGACTAAACTCACAGAAAATCTGATATGTTACTTGATGTACTTGCAAGCACAAGTTATTGGGCAGAGATAATCCAAAAGTTACATTTGTTGATGGACCTTCTGAATCTAATTGACCGTAAAATTGGCTTATGAGATGTGCTTCAAATGCATGGGATAAAGTTCTTAGTGCCAAAACTATTTATGAGAAAATTGATACTAGTATAACCAATTTGTGCATAATTCCTATTAAAAAGTGTGAACACACTAACAATAACAAAGAAATGAAATCTATTTAAAAATCCTAACATGTTCAACAGGGAGAGGAGCTTCAAAGAACCATCCATGATTAAGAGCTTCTTTAGCACTTATCCTCTTCTCCGGATCGTACATCAGAAACTTGTTCAACAGATCAAATCCCAACTCCGTAAGTGCAGGTGATTCGGTAAAAGTAGCCACGGGGAATTTCTTCCTCAAACAGTTATAAGGCTGCTTCACAAAGTTAGACTTCACCCCCAGCAGCTTTGAATAACCGGGCCAAATCGAGTCATTTGGTGTACCAATAGTTCTAAAAATCTTGTCAATTTGTTCAAGTTCTCTACCACCATCAAACAACGGTTTCTTGGACAGCAACTCCGCCATTATACACCCAACTGACCACATATCAACAGCAGTTGAATAATTCTGCATCCCCAACAAAAGTTCAGGAGCCCGGTACCAAAGTGTAACCACCAATGAAGTATATGGTTTAAGTGGAGTTGCAGACTAACGCGACATCCCAAAATCACAAATCTTCAACTCACCATTGTTGGTCATTAGCAAATTTGATGTTTTTAAATCTCTATGCATCACATAGTTATCATGAAGATAAGATACACCCTCTAAAAGTTGGATCATAAGACGTTTGACCTCACTTTGACTGAACGATTGCTTCACGCGGTCCATGTATCCTTTGAGTTCATGATCAACACATTCCATTACCATGTAAACACCATTGAAGTCGTCCACAACAACTTCTTTCATTTCCACAAGGGACGGGTGTTGTAACATACCAAGAATGCTGATCTCACGTAAAGCGGTTATTGGAAAACCTTCTCTCTCCTTCCATTTTAACTTTCTTTAACGCCACGATGTAACCTGTTTTCAAATCACAGGCTTTGTGAACAACACCATAAGTGCCTTCACTAATCTTCCCCAGCCTTTTAAACTCGTGCACGCTTCTACAGCTTGGAATCACGCCTAACTCGTTAGGTAACCGGGCTTCACGATCATCATCACTTTCAAAACTTGAATAACCCTTATCTTCAACATAACCCGAATCTTCACTGGATGAAGCTAAAATATGGTTATCTTCAGTAGACAAAGAAGACACCTCACCACTCCTTTCAAAACATTCCTGCTTGAACTCCCCACTTTCAGGGCTTGAATTGTTGCCATTAGATTCAATTCCGGGTGAGTCGTTAAAAGCCCACTTTGATTTGAACAAGTTCGGTTCCTTAGCATACTCCCTGTCCTCATTCTCACTTTCTTGATCACACCCTTCGATTGTTCTTGCACCCAAATCATCTGAAACATTAGATACACGAGACTCCACAGAAGATATCTGCGGATCACTTTCAGCAAAAACCAAACAATTTTCAATACTCCGAGCACCTTTAACCGATTTTGGTGATGAAGAACGAGTAATATCAGACCTGGCAAACGAGTTATGAAGAACTCTGCTCCTAGAAGAGATCCTCACCTGGTTGTCAACTCTATCCCATACATCAGGTGAAAACTTCCTCTTATTGTTCGGTCCTGAGTTTAACCCATTTCCCTTACAATCCGCCTCTCGGTTTCTGTCGTGCAACTCGCGATCAAACCCGCTCCGATCACCATCAACAAATCCACATCTTCCATCACCACTATTTCTTCCACTTGACCTTCTAGCAAACTTTGTTCGATAAAGACCGAAGAATCGATAACAGGTTTCGTCATCAGAACGAGTCGAACTTTTCCTGGAGAAGTTCAGTCGTCCTGTTGCCATTATTAATAACAAACAAACAACACCAACAACTGATGTTCAGCAACTAATACAGCAAAGATATTAAAAGTAATAACCCTAGCCCCAAAAACAAATACACAAAAACAGAAACCCTAATTCGAAACAACAACAGAATATGAGAAATCAATATGCAAATGGCAAATTGATAATAATTGGCGACGGTCTTTAGAGCCTCAAGTATATAATTCGTTATTAGAGTCCACAAATCAATCAAAGGCGACGATAATTCTTACCGGAACACGAATCTTCAACGCCGGCGGTGAATATTGACGACGACTGGACGCAATCTTATCTCTCTTTGATTGATTGATATTATTATAGGGTGTGAAAACACGTTTGAGAAGCCGACATACGTACGTGTGGCGGTGTGGGGTTGTTATTGGGCTTTTATGTCCTTAGTTTATTGGGCTTTTGGGCTATATAATTTTATTATGGCTTCTGATTAACGATTCTCCGTTGATACAATGATACATACTGACCTAACTATACGGGCATGTTTCTACATTTAAACCCAATAAGTAAGGTGGTGCTATAAACTTTTGAAATAAGTAATTTTTAAAAGCTTACCCAAACACCCTCTAAAGTCCATATAACCTTTCCTCCGTTGGCTTATTAAGACGGGAAATTGCATATCTATAATATATATAAACGAAAACCCTAAAATATTATGTGTCGCGATGTGATCACTCCCTCCTTTTATGGAAACCACCAGATTGCGTGATTTTTAAATGGATGTCTCTCATTGATTTAACCCAAATTCATGGGTATGGGTCTTAAAAAACTAGATAGCTCTTAAACGGGTTATAACATCTCATTAAATTAAATCTAGTATATACGAATAATGTAAAACAACCCCCGTAATCTAGTATAAAATCTAGTATATACTAGATTTTATCCCCCGTATTACGGGGGTTGTTTTACATTATTCGTTTTTACTATTTATATATGTATATTTGGATTTTAAGTTTATTTATGCTAAGAAAGTTAATAATTAATATACTTGAGGTTTGATGATAAAATGGTTTCACAAATAAATGATATGTTATAATCCGGTTTAAAAGCTATCTGGGTTTGGTGATACTCATTACCCGTTTATTTTCTTTATTATAAAATTGTTTCTTAATTATAAATAATATCTTTTTTTAAAATAAAATAGGATATTAATTTTAGTATATCCCTATTTTATAGGATTTTCATTTCAAACATTTTATGAGATTACTTTTTAATATAATGAGATGTTATAACCCGTTTAAGAGCTATCAAGGTTTGGTGAGACCTTTACCCGTGAATTTGGGTAAAATGCGTGAGAAACCTTCATTTAAAAATTAAGTAATCTAATGGCTTGAGAGAATTGTTGTTTTACATTTTTCGTTTTTTAATATTTATTTTTTGGATTTTAATTTTCTTTATTGTAAGAAAGTTAATAATATACTTAGGGTTTAATAATTAAAGGCTTTCATAAATAAATGATATGTTATAACCCGTTTAAAGTTATATGGATTTTGTGACCCATGACCCGCTTATGTTTTTTACTGTAAAATTGTTTATTAATTATAAATAATATCTTTTTCTTTTTAAATTGGATATTAAATTTTAGTATATTCCTATTTTGTAGGATTTTCATATCAAATAATTAGTAAGATTAATTTTTAAATTAATGAGATGTTATAACCCGTTTAAGAGCTATCTAGTTTTGGTAAGACCCATACCCATGAATTTGGGTTAAATCAATGAGAGGCCTCAATTTAAAAATCAAGAAATCTGGTGGCTTCCATAAAAGGGGGGGACGATCACATCGCAACACGTCGGATTTTAGGGTCTTCGTTTATATTATATATATATATATATATATATATATATATATATATATATCACTTTCTAAATTTAAATAATTGCATATTTTTCCAAACCTTGCTTGAAGAACATTGTATATTAAAAACTTGAATTTTATGAAAATATGCAATTGTTTATGGTTGGGGAGGGGGGGGGGGGGTATGCAATTGTTTCTATTAAAATCATTGTATGTCGCCACCATCTACTAGTTGTCGAGGAAAGGTTAATACTTTGAAGTAGGATTATTGATACAGATACATGTATACTTACTCACACCATACACACACACACACAGAGGTGTGAGGACAAGTTATACTTTGAAGTAGGATTATCGGTGCATGTACTGGTTGGTAACTTATACCTTTTAAACTTACAACCCAACAATAGTTTCCAATTGGTCATAATACTTAATGAATCACTCGAGCTCAACCACACATGGGACAACACTACCCTAATACCATACACCGGTGTTATTAAAATTTTAGGTTGTTACAATCTTATTCTCTCCAAACTCTAATAACAGATTTGTTATTAGCGAGATTTTACTGAGCATGTTTGTGTGTGGCCCCAATTTTATAAGTCCAAAATCTTCACAACTAAAGTGGGGTAGAAATTGAATACCCTGTCATATGTTTAAACTCATGATTTTCACACATACATTATACAACAAATAAATTAATTTTTACATACCTTTTTATAGTTATTCATACACTTGAAAGAGCTAAATATGTAAATTTAATTTATAATACACAATTTGATCTGATTATCGGGAAGTTATAGTAATTAATTAGATATAGTTTGAGACCCGTGTATTATACGGGGAATTAATGAAAATTACAATATTTAAACGTTAAACAAAATACAATCAATAGCACAATTATCATATATTGTTAATACAATTATAACTTTCATTAAAATTACAAGAATTAGAAAGAAAAACATTACGCAATGAGTTTACAAATAAGAAAAAATTTCCTTGTACACTACATTTGTGGTTGTATTGGCCATATTACCTTGGTTATCAAGAATCAGAATCTTGAGCCCAAACCTGCTTGTAACTCTTGACAAGGCGACGTATAGTTGTCCATGTGAGAACATGGGTTCTTTCAAGTACAAACCAACCCTAGATAACGATTGACCTTGGCTTTTGTTTATGATCATCGCAAAACATACTGCAAAAGGAAACTGTCGTCTTTGAAATTTATATGCTATTTTGTTGTCTGTTGGAGTCAGTGGTGATCTATGGATCAAAACTGCATGTCCAATGTTAGTTCCAGAAATAATTTTTGCTTCAACTACACGAGCACCAAAGATATAATTTGTAGTCGAGTACCGTTACATAAAGAATGGTCAAAGATATATATGATTACATACCCAAAGATATATGTGGTCAAAAAAATCAATATATTAAAATTTCATATGAAACTATAAATGTTTTGAAATATAATATGGTCAAAATAAATGTTAATCAAGCTTAACATCATGTTTTTAAATATAATATGAATACAAAACGATAAATGTACGTAACAACAAAAAATTTGCTTCACTATATATAAAATATAACATTTATAAAACGTAAATCAATTAATAATGAAATGAATGATTAAATATTGAATTGATAAACAACTGACTTGTTATTATCAGATGAAGTTACAACGGCCTTTGAAAAAGACATAATGCTGTTGTAGTGATAGTAAGTTTTCAAAGCATAAAAGGATGAAAATGAAACAATGTTAAATACGAATATATAGAAATCGTTAAGAAGGGTTTAAATAGGTAATTTGTAAATTTTGAAAGTCCTGGTAATATGGTAATTATAGATAATTTGGGAATTTGAAATTCAAAATTTGAAATAAATATGGTAATTATAGATAATTTGGGAATTTGTAAATTTTGAAAGTAAAATAAATATGGTAATTATATATTAAATCTAAATATTTAATTAGAATCGTGTAAGGCCCCCTACCCGGGAACCCTACTTTCTCGCTTGTTGGATTTACTCATTTACATAATTCGTAAAATCAGAGTTAATTAAAACATTTCGCGGAATAAAAGTCAACCATCCTTATATAACATAAATACTTTGTCTTAAACATAAATAACATAAGTGTTAAACATTAAATATAAGTAACATGTGACTCTTCTTTCCTTCGATGCCAGTCTTCCTTTATTCGCCACGTGTCTCCCTCAAGTTACCTGTCTCATTCTACTCACCTACGTGCATACTAAAAGTCAGCTACGCTGAGTGAGTTCTAGTTAATCAATCATCATACAATACATTCACGTCCATACTTATACGCGTCCAAAGATACGTATTTCATACTTTACTTCCTATAACTCATTCATATACACTTTGCGTACATACGTACATATTTACACATCTTCTTTACTACTTTCCTAAGGTATACCATAAACTATGCTACTTCTACTATCTCGGATATTATTAGGGTCTGGTTCCTCCTCTCAGATATTAATAGGGTCCGGTCCCACTAATCTCAGATATTATAAGGGTCTGGTCCCTACCATCTCAGATATTATTATGGTCTGGTCCCTTCTATCACAATCTCATATATTATTAGTGTCTGGTCCCTGCTTGCTCAGATATTATTAGGGTCTGGTCCCTTGTCTCGTTTAACCATACAACCATACATGTCCCGTCAATCGTCCATACATTACTTCGTATGTTTCCTATCATACGTGCATACTTTACACGTCTTTCAATTACATATATAATAATTATATTTATATACGCACATTCATACAACGTTCAATAATAATAGTCAATAAATAATCATATAGACATCATACACTTATCACTTAGGATATGCGTATTAACTATCACATAGGAGTATGCACACAGCCTCGAAAAACGTCATAGAGAAAGGGACTAGAACTCACCTAGATCCTGTTGCGTACACCGTTAATAGTAATTCCTTTCTTCAACTGTGTCCGACTAACTGTTAATAATGTACATGGATTAAGCCTCTATAATTTCTTATCATTCATTTCTAAAGTTAACGGGGTTAACTTTTGAGTTAACTGAACCGACATATAACCGCCGCCTCCGTAAGGTTTTCCGGCAATCACCAAGACGGGAGCAAATGGGTTTCAAATGATTCGTAGAAGGATTCTCGCATAGGGGTGTTACGCACCAGGTTCTTCGCTTGGGGATCTTCGCTTAGGGATTTCGCTTTGGCTTTTTCGCTTGGACTCTTTTTCGCTTAAGATTTCGCATGAACGTTTTCGCCTGAACTTTTTCGCTTGGAATTGTCTCGCGCGAAGTGGGTGTTTTTTGCATTACCGGATTTCGCTTCGGGTTTTCGTGTCCGTTTTCCGTTCACCGGAAACCCGTCCACGCCGGTACTCGGATCCCGCTTCATGCCGTATTAAGTTTGGTGTTTGGATCTGGTTACTGTTCATGTTGAAGGCATTATGTATATGTGTATACATATTCATGTTTCTGTTTTGTATTTCTACCGGTATGTATGTATATATACATACACATATATACACATTTTTGCACAGATTTCACTGTCATATTATACTTATTATTATTTGTATTTGTGTTGGGTTTAATCTTGTCTATATTGGTTTCGATTATGTCGGTTCGCTTCGGCTCGTGTTGTTTATTTGTTACTAGATCTGAGATGGAACGAGATACGAAATAAAAGAAACGGATATTAGCTATATACTTACCTTAAATATCGGATCTCGAATCTATGCAAAGATGGATGGATTTGGAATTGTTGGTAGAGGGGATTTATGTTGTGTGTGTATGGGTGAGTGTGCCAATGATTGGGATGATGATGATAGAATGATAAGGATGGAAATTTTAGGATTTAAATAGGCAAAGCCTAAAGGCTTTTAGGCTCAAATCCTTCGTAAGTCCATTAATCCTCATTATCCTTATCCACTATCTACTTATTATTTAATTAATTAAATAACGACATTTCACAATACGATAACTAAAATAAGATTCGTGACATTTTATTTATTTATTTAGGTATTATCGAAACTAGGACGTTACAAATCGTATGATGGTAAAATGTATTGATTATACCCATATTATCGGTATTCCAAAATTAAGTCACTCTAATATTTATTTATTATAGCATAGTTACAACAGTTAAGTATTTAAAATTCGGTTGCCATATTGAAAATCCGCTCATTATATTTGAATATGAATTTATAGCTACATAAATTAAAGAATGTAATTTGTATATTATAAATAGGTAATTTATAAATTTTGAAAGTAAAATAAATATGGTAATTGTAGATAATTTGGGAATTTGAAATTCAAATTTTGAAATAGAATATATGAATTTTGAGTAAAATTACTTATAAAATTACGGTTTATTGAGGTAAGAATTATAGAAACTTTTGAATATTAATTATTAAGATTATTGTAAAATATGTCAAAATTTATAGAATGAGGAAAACAAAATCAGAAGATTTTGCTCATTTTAAAAATGATTTCAGTTTTCAATTTAAAATCAAAATGAGTTAGGAATAAATAATTTAAAAATTTTGAGAATCTCTTAATAGTAGGAGTAAGTAACTATCTATTTAACCATTTTGAAATTCAAATGGTAATTGTTGATTTTTTTAAAAAAGATAATATTCTTGATTTTGTTATATGATTTTGTTGAACTGGGTGTTTTTATATGATATTTGTTGGTGTTTTTGGATAAAAAAAAGGTTTGTAAAAACGTTTGTTACTACTAAACAATACTATTGTAGTTCTCGAAGTGCGTGTCGATGTTCTAAAACGGTGATTAAATAATTTAGTTAAATGTTTTTATATGTTGGCAAAAAAAAGTGCAACAATTAACCGCAAGGCCTACAGAAACACTTAGCATAGAGATCTTGTTAACGCCCGCTCTCAACTTAACATTTTGACTAAATGTTAAGTTCGGGGTTTTTAGTGATCCCAGACTATTCCTGTGATATGACCAAACAAGATGTGACAAATTCAAAGCAAACCCGTCTTGACCCATCACCCGACCCGACGGGCCACCCCGTTTAGTCCATCTGGTTTAAGGTTAATTCTTATCAAAAGTGAGATTTACCTGCGAGTTGGTTGTTGATAAAAACATGCAGAGCGTGCCCTACTGACATAATTGTTAGCACAGGAAGCTGTCCGTTTGTCAAAAACTGTTCGTTTGGCGATATATCTATTCTGTAAAATCAAATAAATACAAAACAGTTAAACATTTATAATAATAATAATAATAATAATAATAATAATAGTCACAAATCATTAATACTCACTCTGTAAGGTACCACAAGTAATCAGAAGCATCTCTAGTTACATTTAACTGCTCGTACAACCCCGACATTGCAAACGTATCACCGCCATCAGAAGACGGAGCTTCTTCATCATACGATTGCCAATCAAAAGTTGCAATGGTTGTCATCTTTTTTTGTGTGCTTGGAGCTTTAACCTACAAATTAAACAGTCCAATATCATGACAGTTTTAGTGCTTTGAAAGTTGATATTATGCAATTTGAAAGGGTAGAAGGGTAATTTTCTTACCTTTGCAGTGTTGAAAACTTCATCTTTGCAGTCATGAAGAATGCTAATAGACCAAGGAGGAAGGTCATGAAGAATGCTAATAGCACCTTCCTGCATATTACCATAGTATGCTAAACAAGCTCACGATAAATATAAAAATTTAAAAAAGATAATAACATTATGCCGTTCTCACCTGGTCAACAACTGCATACAAAATGGCAATTATGTAAGGCAGGCAACAACAAAGAGCAATTCCAATTAAACATGCCAAAACAACAAAGAAGATTGCAAAGAACACATCAAATTCCAATTAACCAGTTCTATTCAACATATACCAACAACTTTATCAAGTATTTTACATTCCATAATTTCAATTACATAGTTAAGGAGTATACCTTTAAGAGAGAGTGAACTATGAAAGAGACGAGTAGGTGGCGACGGCGATGACACGTACAAAATAGGTGGCTACGGAAGAGAGGCGGCGGTGGCGATGAAGGAGGCGACGGCGGTGGCGATGAAGGAGGATACGGCGGCGGCGATGGCATAGGTGCTAGCGGAACAGAGGAACGACGATTGCGATGGCGATGACGTAGCTGGCCGGTGGCGATGAAGGAGGCGACGGCGGTGGCGATGAAGGAGGATACGGCGGTGGCGATGGCGTAGGTTCTAGAGGAACAGAGGAACGGCGATTGCGATGGCGATGGCGTAGGTGATGGCGTAGATGCTAGTGGGAAAGACGAACTGGAATTAGGGTTGATGAAAACAAAAAAATAATGAAAAAACTGGATCTGGTTATTTCTATTGGAGCGGGTTGAACCGAATGAGATACCATTTTATGAAAATGAGTTAAAATTGGTGAGAGTAGTTAAGAAGATGACAAGTGACATCACCTAGTACTTATTTATCAGAATAGATAGATTCAATGTCATAATACATAAAAAAATCCTTTACACCATCGAGGCATCTATGTAAATATACATATATGCCATATAAGATATACGGCTTATATATATACGTCGTATATCTTATATTCACAATCTATGAGGTGACACGATTACAATAAACAGGGGATGCTTTTTTTTCGTTAGAAAACCCTTTTTAACAACATTTAATCCATTATATTTTTAACAAAAAAGTTTTTAGTGACTACACATTAAATTAATGTTGTGTGATACTTAAAATTATTGTGCAACACGACAAGTGATTTGTACCTACCGTTTACCTACATTTTGTCCCATCCTTTTTAGGAAACCTTGTTCAACTTCGACTTTAAGAAACTTTGACTCGTTATTTCCAAGTTGAGAAATTTGATATTTTGATGACCCATTATTTTTTAACTGCAAATTCAAACACCATTAAATCCACTCTTTAATTTAAATTATTTATTCACAAACAAACTTGAACAACCCTCAGTCCCTCACCACATAAGATGAGCCCCATTTCAACATGGACCTCACTATCATCCCAAGTGATGATGAAGAAATTATGAGTTTTAACAGTATGATTTAATGGAACCTATTTTCATTGTGGTTTAACTAATAGATTCAGTTCAACTGAATATAAATAACTTCATTAGGTTAAACTATAAGAAACGGCATCGTTTGATACTGGAAAGCGTGTGTGATTATGGATAGTTGATAAAGAGGTTCACTTACTTGATTTCACTACAGAGGACCTATACTAAAAGAACGGGGGCAACCGCTCTTCATAGTAGCAATATTAGTGTTAAATGCTTGCTAAAATCGTGATCACCCTCCAAGAACATTCAAAACATACCCATGAAATCTCGAAACCAACTCTAAAAAACAATTAGATTTTTAAAAGGGTACATTTGTCATTTGCTCTTTTTTTCTTAGCCCATCTAACAAGTCGAGTCTCAAACTGAATAATCCAAGCACGCAACCATATCGTCACTTCATCTCCTACTATATGTCCATATACATCAAAAATATAAAATATTAAACTTTTAAACACGTACAGAACAATAAATATCCCATGCAAATGCTACGGTCAACCGTATGTACTGTTTGTCTTGGGCTGTGATTGACTATTGGACCTACCCGTATGTACTGTTTGTCTCCTTCACGGGTGGTGTAACACCTATGCATTTTCATGCATGAAATCACTAGTCTTTTATACTCGTATTTAATAAGGTCTATGTATTAATTCACCATCTATATTATTATGGAATCATATATTATTTATTTCTAGTTATTAATATTATTTTCATATGCACAATTACATGTTTCTATGTACATTTAGTTATACATGGTTAATCGTGACACGTTTAACCAGGAATGCCTAGATTTAATATTTGTCATTGTAACACCTATGCATTTTCATGCATGAAATCAAAAGTCTTTTATACTCGTATTTAATAAGATCCATGTATTAATTCACCATCTATATTATTATGGAATCATATATTATTTATTTCTAGTTATTAATATTATTTTCATATGCACAATTACATGTTTCTATGTACATTTAGTTATACATGGTTAATCGTTAACGTGACACGTTTAACCAGGAATGCCTAGATTTAATATTTGTCATTGTCAATTTTATCCTAAAGTAATTTTATTTATATCCTTAAATTCAAATTAAGAATAACCTTCTAGAGTATTCTATTCTTGATCTCCAAGATTAGCCTTATCCAAATTTGAATTCAAGTTCTAGTCAAATTCTATCTCTAATTCATCATAATCTCTTCTCTAAACACCCCTATTGATTGAACTCCCTAGCACCCCTAAAATTCATTCCAAACATGCATATTCCAAAGCCCCAAGGTTGAAAATTCGTGATCATCATCCTCTCAAAGATTCACAACTCGTTTCCTTCCTAGTAAGTTCTAATTTCCGTATAATGTTTTGTTCTTTCATTCTGCACAAAAACCTTTTATTTCAACGCTTAGAACTCGGTCATAATATATCCAAATCACGAATTTCAAAAGCCTAAATTGGTTCTTTATGTGTCTAGTATCTCTGTAATTTTTGGTGTAAAATTTTATAAATTTTAAAAACGTTTTTATTATTTTTCTTTAACAAAGGGTCTTGCTGAAAATCCTAACAGATAACTTTAGCCTCAAAACGAATGTCATAACTCACTCATGTTTACGAATTATGACCCAATTTTTGAATATATTGTAGACCTTCTAATTATTAAAATTATCCAACTGGAATCTCCTCAATTTGTTAAAGTATCGATTTTTAGTGATTTTTCTACTAAACTGACACAGAATCAGACCCCTCGGTAGTCTATGAATTTTATATATTTTTTTATAAACACTTAAATCTTATAAAAAAATATATATGTTAAAAAAACTCATACGGTTACAAGATATAAAATTTTCGTAATCTAACTCAAAGGTTTACTATTTTTAAAAAATTCGTGTCTTGCATAGTAAACAACCTATTCTTTTCTGGAAAAGATAATCTAAAACCCTAAACCATAAAGTATCACTTGAAACCCTAAAATCCAATTGTACTTCCAAACAAACACCAAGTCTATAGATATTCAACCAAGGGTTCTGTCACAAAGGCTACGGCCTAAGGAAAAACCAAGTGGCGTGTCCGGGCGTGAATAGACCCACTTACCTTTTCCTGGGAACCTGAGGTCGGAGATTCTATTCCACCGAAATAGGGTCACATTCTAACAACTTTCTTGATCATTAGGGCTCTAAACAAAAGCGTTACAAGTCTCAATTCATCAACGAAGGTGAGTTCATAGCCCCTTTTACATGCTTTTAAACGTTTTATACTTCGGGGTGGAAACATGCATAATCAATTTGTTTTACATGTTATTTGATTCAAGCTTTATTCATGATATTCATTGTGTGATTATTACAAGTGTATACTTAATCGCATGTACAACCATTAACTTGTAAAGCCCGTGGTAGTATGATGATAGATCTATTGGCCGGACCCGCCCACGCAGGCCTTAGGTAGAGGCTTGTGTGTTCAGAATCCGACGATCGTTTAACATTAAACATAATAGTCTAATCGTGGATTAGACGACTCGCTAAACGTGTCAGAGGTTTGGTTGTAATCACAAAGTATACAAAGTAACTTAACACATATGGATTGCTTTCTACTTAAAACTTATTTTATTAAAACCTATGTTCTCACCAACTATTTTTAGTTGACACTCTCACATGTTTTTCAGGTATTGGAAATTTGTTTGTTGAAGATTACTTGATGCAAGATATAGGATTGCATGATTGGACCTAAATGACTATAAAACAATTCATTGTATCTCTGTATTGCTTGATATTAAATTAAATTTAACGACTATTGTAACACGTAGTATCATGTGCTATGAACAATCACCGTCTCACCTCGACGTATTCCGCCGTCGGTTGGGGTGTGACAGGTGGTGGCTGGTATCTTGCCCTCTGGTGGTGTCCATGGTCTTCTTGTAAATTGATGTAGATGAATCTGCGGATGGTTAGGGCTGTCTCGCGGGCGTTGAGGTTGACCGGAGGGAAATATCCAAGAAAATCGCATGATACATTTGGATTCACATGTGGATTCAGGACCTATCTCTTCACATACGTGTTCACATATGTAGGCCATATTGCCTGCATACATATGGCATAAATTTTGAAAAAAAAAAACAAATTAGTTTGATAGTTTTTTTCTGGTACCTTATCTACAAACTTTAAAACATATCAATCATGGATATAAAAAACCCTTAAATGAGCATATTTACGCATAGAGATTTCTAGTAACACTCAAGTATAAGCATCATGCAAAACCTTAAAACTAAATTAAATTCAAATTTTTATCTTCAAGTAAAATCCAAAACTTTGTTTCTATTACATCATCATATTTACTTGGAATAATCCCTCTAATACTGTCTACTTAATCTCAAGGCTATTTAATTTGGTATTCATCCTTAACCAAAACTTGTGATAATTAAAGTTTGTATCTTCCATTATTAATACATCCTCCTAACCCCATTCTCAAGTGGGGAGACGTCCATGACTTTATTTCTTTTAAAAACCAAAGCATAATATGTGATTGGTTAACAACAGATATCAAGGGTTTGTATCTACTTTCGTTCTATGAATATACATGTTTTTATATTTTATTGACATGATATTTCATCTCATGAGGCCCACTTCATATAACTAGATATCCTCATACATTACATTACATTATTTTATATTTATCAAAGTTTCATAATAAAGTTTTATTTACTATCGTTTGAGTTAGGGCCGTCATAATGTGCACATGCTTAGACACGATAAGACATGTTTAGAAAAAAAAATGCGCTATGTAATTTTATACAGTTTTAAAAATAATTGAAATTCGGCTCTCGAGTATATTATTTCGCTTGTTACATAAAACGCATAAATGTCATGCTCAAACCACTAAAGTCAGATGTTAAAAGATTCGCTTTCATGTTTGATACTTGTGCTAATCGCGTCGTCTCTAACTCGTTAAAAACGTTAAGACGCGAACTGACAACCCTAGATTGAGTAGGGCAACACAAACTAACGGATCTTTCCACCCTTCCCTCCTCCCTCTACCTGTGTGAATGCTCTAAGATTATTAACTTACTAGAAATTCTTGTGAGAAATTTTCATAGCATAAAAAGTGACATGACTTGGAATATATGTCATGGAATTGGTTTGATTTTATTTGATACGAACAAAGGACAAACATAAGGTAAGGAGATAAATAATATTCTTGGGATTCAATTTAAAGAAAATATTGTGGTAGCTTCAAAAGTAGAAAATGACTTCCATCTCATTCTATCTTATTTTTGGCAACAAAAGTTGGTGGAATAAATCAAAAGGTCCATAAAACGGCCGAACGACACTAATGGTAAGTATTCCTACAGGCACATTAACGGAAAAAGAAATAGCGGATAGGACACGGGAACCACTCACCATTCAATATCCACACACACAATACAGTAATAATATTTTCTAAAAAAAAGTACATCTTTATATAAAATAGTAAGAGTACGTATTTTAGATTATTCCATGAAAATTATGCACACTAATCCATTAAGTATGTCTTTAAACAGAATGGGTTTTGGATTTAGGATTTTTTGAGTTGCGGCATAACTTGCTGGTTTGCCATTTTTTTTTTATTGTTTGGGGTTAATAGAAAATTTTCCATTTTGATAAAAAATAATTTATAAAACTAAAATTAAACATGTTCTAATAACTATAGTTAAATGTTGGAGTGTGTTGGGGTCTTCGTGATTTTTAGCATAATTTCATAAAGGTTGCACACGAAACCATAACTTTACTGTTTATCCGATAAAATTTTTTAATTATTTTTCATGCGACACACTATGAATTCTAGCAAAATGGTTCTCTTACCATACTTGATTGGGTTTTGTTATGTGTCAATTCGAACAGTTGTTGACTTTGACACTTCTAAGTTTGTTAAATGAAATTGTTAATCATAAGATTTTGAAGAACTACATAAAGCATGTAACAAATTGTTTTTATAAGGGTGTTCTTATACAAAGGGGGTATAAGAAATTGAAGAACTCGCCATGCTTGTTACTAAGAGAGTAGCCCTGCCACGGTCCCCGGTTAATTGTGCATTTTCTTTTGTTTTGTTTTTTTTTTTGAAAGACAAGCTTGAAATAAAAATCACACCTGGGAAAAAAAAAACCTAATAGAGACAGACAAAAATTACATACTAAGTAACAGGTTTTTAAGCCACGCCACCTGGTTCATTGTGTATTGAAAGCAAGTAAGGACGGGGTAGTGGAGATCAGATAGTAACTTGATTTGTGGATAAAGAGGAGACCAAAAAAGGCAAGTAAGTGAATTGGGGCTCATATATTGCCCATGCCATTTTGAGTGCTTTCGGGTTGAAATGATTTAAATTGGATGTCATAACTCACTCATGTTTACGAATTATGACCCAATTTTTGAATATATTGTAGACCTTCTAATTATTAAAATTATCCAACTGGAATCTCCTCAATTTGTTAAAGTATCGATTTTTAGTGATTTTTCTACTAAACTGACACAGAATCAGACCCCTCGGTAGTCTATGAATTTTATATATTTTTTTATAAACACTTAAATCTTATAAAAAATATATATATGTTAAAAAAACTCATACGGTTACAAGATATAAAATTTTCGTAATCTAACTCAAAGGTTTACTATTTTTAAAAAATTCGTGTCTTGCATAGTAAACAACCTATTCTTTTCTGGAAAAGATAATCTAAAACCCTAAACCATAAAGTATCACTTGAAACCCTAAAATCCAATTGTACTTCCAAACAAACACCAAGTCTATAGATATTCAACCAAGGGTTCTGTCACAAAGGCTACGGCCTAAGGAAAAACCAAGTGGCGTGTCCGGGCGTGAATAGACCCACTTACCTTTTCCTGGGAACCTGAGGTCGGAGATTCTATTCCACCGAAATAGGGTCACATTCTAACAACTTTCTTGATCATTAGGGCTCTAAACAAAAGCGTTACAAGTCTCAATTCATCAACGAAGGTGAGTTCATAGCCCCTTTTACATGCTTTTAAACGTTTTATACTTCGGGGTGGAAACATGCATAATCAATTTGTTTTACATGTTATTTGATTCAAGCTTTATTCATGATATTCATTGTGTGATTATTACAAGTGTATACTTAATCGCATGTACAACCATTAACTTGTAAAGCCCGTGGTAGTATGATGATAGATCTATTGGCCCGACCCGCCCACGCAGGCCTTAGGTAGAGGCTTGTGTGTTCAGAATCCGACGATCGTTAAACATTAAACATAATAGTCTAATCGTGGATTAGACGACTCGCTAAACGTGTCAGAGGTTTGGTTGTAATCACAAAGTATACAAAGTAACTTAACACATATGGATTGCTTTCTACTTAAAACTTATTTTATTAAAACCTATGTTCTCACCAACTATTTTTAGTTGACACTCTCGCATGTTTTTCAGGTATTGGAAATTTGTTTGTTGAAGATTACTTGATGCAAGATATAGGATTGCATGATTGGACCTAAATGACTATAAAACAATTCATTGTATCTCTGTATTGCTTGATATTAAATTAAATTTAACGACTATTGTAACACGTAGTATCATGTGCTATGAACAATCACCGTCTCACCTCGACGTATTCCGCCGTCGGTTGGGGTGTGACAGGTGGTGGCTGGTATCTTGCCCGCTGGTGGTGTCCATGGTCTTCTTGTAAATTGATGTAGATGAATCTGCGGATGGTTAGGGCTGTCTCGCGGCGTTGAGGTTGACCGGAGGGAAATATCCAAGAAAATCGCATGATACATTTGGATTCACATGTGGATTCAGGACCTATCTCTTCACATACGTGTTCACATATGTAGGCCATATTGCCTGTATACATATGGCATAAATTTTGAAAAAAAAAAACAAATTAGTTTGATAGTTTTTTTCTGGTACCTTATCTACAAACTTTAAAACATATCAATCATGGATATAAAAAACCCTTAAATGAGCATATTTACGCATAGAGATTTCTAGTAACACTCAAGTATAAGCATCATGCAAAACCTTAAAACTAAATTAAATTCAAGAGGTATGTACCCGCCTCAACACCGAGCGAGGCGGGTCAACCCACAAGATATAGACAAGAGGCTTGAAATCAAGATATTATGAAGGCACAAAGCCAAAACCTATGCGCATGGCGCATATCACATATGCTCACGCATATCACATATGCTCAGGCATCACATATGCTCATGCATCACATATGCTCAGGCATCACATATGCTCACGCATCACATATGCTCACGCGTATCATATGCTCACGCACCATATATGCTCACGCATATCACATCTGCGCGTGGCGCATATCACATGCTTGTGCATATCACATCTGCGCATGAAACATCTGCGCGTGAGAATAAAGAGAAGACCTCGCGCATCCTCAGGATAGGCGCATATCACACATGCACATAATCAACCTCGTCCTTATCCAAATCAGGATAAGGACAACCTTGATTGTGCACGTCAGACAACCTTCCAGAAGGTATCTTTTTAAGGAATAAGAATATGCTGATGTTGACAGCTGCCAATGAAAGGTGGACAACTCAGCAAAACCCATGTGCTACCACGTGATTGCACATGGGTCAGAGAATAATCAATGAAAAAGCACCAGGTGTCCCAAGGACACGTGGCGCAAAGCAATAGGAGGAGGCCAAAAAGGCCCTAATTGGGTCTGAGCCCAATCATTGGAAACCCTAACACTATAAATACCACATCAACTCCACAAGGAGAGGTATGCCCTATTACACAGTATTAAGCTATATTAAGCAATACACTCCAATTTCCTTACTCTCAGATTATTATCTTCTCCTACAAACTCTTATTCTCACACCGGAGGGTTACCCCAAAGAGGACCCCTCTGTCCCTTTCTGAGGGGTAAGTTTACGGTGCTGTTCATTTTGTAGGTGGAAGAATCCAGATCCCAGAGAACCACCGGTGAAATAGCATAATCACACCCAAGGAAAGTTGATCGTCTACCAGTGAGTCGATCCACGTTTCTTCATTGGCGCCATCACCTGTTACAATGGCAACAAAATCTCATCAGTTCTCTAAAAAAAAAAATTTCACCATGGTTTCTGGTGTTCGTAACAGCGATCAAGTTCTGGAGGATATTGAGCGTGAGGATGTTAATGAGGGACAGCAGTTTCTGAGGGTGCCGCGTGATTCTACGCGCACCACCAGTAACCATCCCTTCATCACAACTCCTCATGGCCAGACTGAAACTCCTCCAGACGATCTCACGTTCCAAAATCTTACCGGCGCGAAACAAAAAGGACCAATGGGTCCAGAAGATGAAACCAATGACCCTAAAGAATGGCTCATAAACGAGCAACGACGTCTAATGGACAAGTACAATGAGCTGGTCAAACACAAAAAGTTAGCCGACTTAACACAAAGGCAAGCGTTTGATAAGCAAACCGTTCATGGAACAAAAAGGGCGCGCGCGCCGGAAGATGGTCACTCTGTTCACACTGAACACGCTGAGTTTAGTGATGAAGAAGTGCACAGCATGAGGAAGACGCGAGATACTCATGCAGGAGGCTCACAGCTCCGCGCGCACATGAACATGGCGCCTGGAGCCAAAGCCGATCTGGATCTGTACACACCGTACAGCCCACCAGTGAGAGGGCAAGTGGACGTAACCACACTGTACAGGCCAGCCATCTTGGTGAAACATTCAAAATTCACTGAGCGCATCGCGAAGGCCCCCATTCAGCACAAAACCAAGATGCCAAGTGGTTTGGGCAAATATGACGGCACAACAGATCCAGACGATTTCTTACAAGGTTTTTACAACACTGGAAACCTAGAAAGCTGGACGATGCCAACATGGTGTCACATGTTTGCTCGCTGCCTCACGGGCGCGGCGCGTGTCTGGTTCGAAAGCTTGCCGACTGGGCAAATCGATGGGTTCGAGGAACTATTGGAAAAGTTCCAAGCTCACTTCGTACAGCAGCGCAGACACACGCGCGACCCTGATGACATCATGCACAGCGTGCGCAGGAATGATGAAACGATTGAAGACTACATAACTCGTTTCAATCAGGAGTCTCTGGCAATCGGAGGTATCACTGAGCAACTATTGCGCGTGGCCTTTATACAAGGCGCGCGCAGTGATCAACTCCGCCGAGCTCTCGTAAGCAGAGATGGCATGCCAACCACTTGGGCCAAGCTAATGGAAGTATCGCGAGTCTTTGCGAGAAATGAAAAACAAATTGCCCAAGATAGAGCGAGAGAAAGAGGGCATCAAGCAGAGGCACCGCGCAGCAACGAAAGAAGGGGCAAACAGAACACTGTATGGTCCAGGTTGCAACCAACCAGTTTTTCTCCAGCAGAAAAGCAGGCGCAACCAAGCTCACCTCAGCCCCAAAAAGACACTCGTAATCACGGAGAAGGTGATAAGAGGGAAGGCGGCAGAGATCCTAACAGACCTCTGCCAAGAATATGGACTCCCCTCACTAAAACGCCTTCACAAGTGTTAAGCACTGAGAATGTCCAGTTCAAAAGCCCCAAGCCACTACACTACAAGGGACCATCAAACAGTGGCAAGTACTGTGAGTTTCACAAGTCCACAGGACACAACACTGATGCATGCCATCACTTGAAGGATGCAATTGAAAAAGATGTGAAATCAGGCAAGCTGGCTCACCTGGTGAAAAACCCAAGACCAGAAAATGAACAACTAGAAGGGGCCTCTGCCAGCTAAAAGTTCAAAAGAATCTGTGTAGCCGAGGGAGGAAGGCAAGGGCAAAAATCAAGAAAGAGAAGCGCGCAAGTCCAAGGAGATTGGCGCGAGCAACAAGTAATCTTCCCAAGAATCAGGGGAGGCCCTTCTATCAGCAGCCCTCTTGTCATCACTACACACATTGCTCATTATGAAGTGTCAAAAGTCCTGGTGGACACAGGCAGCGAATCAGACATCATGTATGAGCAATGTTTCAGGAAGTTGGATCCGGCAGACCAAGCAAGGCTCGAAATTGTGAATGCACCAATCTCTGGTGTTTCAAATGAAATCATTCATCCCCTAGGTCAAATACAATTTGAGCTAACTATGGGGGATGAGAAACACAAGCGAGCCGAAGTTGTCAACTTCTTGGTCTTGCCCACCACTTCTTGCCACAATATGATCTTGGGTAGAGGAACGATTGCCCAATTTAACGCCATACCGTCGCCAGCGCACGGCGCGTTGGGGTTCCCAACACCAACAGGTGTAACTTTTGTACACCGAGATCATTTGTGTGCAGTGACAAGTACTCCGCGGGAAGGGAGAATGAAACTTCCAATGGCAGACAACGCGCCAGAGGAATGGATTCTCAACCAGAAATTCCCGGAGCAAACAATCACAATTGGCGCTACTATATCAGACGACACGAGGTTGAGAATGAAAAGATTGTTCACAGCATATATGTCGGTCTTCGCGTGGCAACACTCCGATATGACTGGGGTTCCGCGAGAACTGGCCCAACATTCTCTCAACACGTTCAAGTCTGTAGAGCCAATTGCTCAAAAGAAGAGAGTCATGGGGGATGAGAAGGCGAAGGCCATGAATGAGCAGGTTGAGGATCTACTGCGCGCAAACATCATCCGCCCGATACGATACCAGACATGGGTAGCCAATCCTGTGATGGTAAAGAAAAGTAACGGGTCGTGGAGGATGTGCATTGACTTCAAGGACCTCAACAAAGCATGCCCAAAAGATTGTTACCCCCTCCCAAACATCGACGCAAAGGTGGACTCCGTGGCGCCATTCAAGCTCAAATGTTTCCTGGATGCCTACAAGGGCTATCACCAGATTCAAATGGCACCACAAGACGAGGACAAGACCGCCTTCAGAACCGACAAGGGTGTTTTATGTTACACAAAAATGCCCTTTGGTTTGAAGAATGCGGGAGCCACCTACCAAAGACTTATGGATGCCGTTTTCAACGAGCAAATTGGAAGAAACCTAGAAGTCTACGTGGATGATTTGGTGATCAAAAGCAGGGAGGAAAAACAAATGCTCAAAGACATCGAAGAAACCCTTGGGCGCCTAAAGGAAGTTAACATGAAGCTCAATCCGAGCAAATGCACTTTCGGCGCACAAGAGGGAAAATTTCTAGGTGTAATGGTCACCAAGGATGGTTTCAAGGTGGACCCAGAAAAGGTGGAGGCCATCATTGACATGCCCTCGCCATCCACCATGAAAGAAGTCCAGAAGCTGAATGGTAGATTGGTATCAATCAACAGATTCCTAGCGAACCATGCAAGCAAATCTACCCCATTTGTCAACACATTGAGAAATTGCTTAAAGAAAAGCCAATTTAAATGGACTCCTGAGGCCGAGCAAGCTTTCAGTGAGATAAAAGAATGTTTGATAAATCTGCCCGCGCTCACAGCTCCACTTCCTGGTGAAATTTTGACATTGTACCTATCAGCAGGAGAGCGCGCCATCGGCGCAGTATTGTTGGTGGATCGCAAGGGAATCCAAACGCCAATATACTATGTAAGTCGGGTGCTGACAGATCCTGAGACGCGCTACTCCATCATGGAAAAGTTAGTTTTGTCACTAACACACGCGTCCCACAAGCTTCATAGATACTTCAATGGTCATCCCATTGAAGTTCTGACTGGTTACAACATCCAGCAAGTCTTGCGGCGTCCCGCGCTCTCAGGAAGGCTGACAAAATGGGCGCTGGAATTAGGAGAGCACACGATCGCCTATAAGCCCCGTCCAGCAATAAAGGGACAAGTCTTAGCTGATTTCATCGCAGAAATCCCCGAAGGAAAAATTGAAGAGGCTCATCGCGAGGTAGACCCTCCGCGAGCCAATGATGAAGAAAATGTTTGGAGATTGTTCACTGACGGAGCTTCAAACAACGAAGGGTCCGGCGCAGGCCTCAAACTGGTGGATCCAGAGAATCATGAATATACTTACGCCATCAGGTTGGACTTCAATACAGGTTGGACTTCAATAGCACCAACAATGAAGCTGAGTATGAAGCCCTGCTGGCTGGCCTGCGCATCGCGCACAAATTCGGAGTTAAAAAGCTAGAGGCCCATGTTGATTCATACTTGGTAGCAGCACAGGTCAATGGCCTTTATGATGCCAAGGAGAACACCATGCCTCTGTATCTAGAGCAGGCGAAAAAGCTCATCGAGCAATTTGACTGCTTCAGAATCATTCATATTCCGCGCAGTGAAAACAAATCTGCCGACGCGCTGAGTAAGATGGCATCAACCAGCTTCGATCACTTTGGCAAAGATGTCAGGGTAGAAGTAATGAGCAACCCGTCGGTGGTAGCGAAGTCTGTCCTTGTAACTCATACAACCCCTTCATCATGGATAACTCCAATAATGGAATTCTTGAAGGAGGGAAAGGTACCGGACAATCGCGCACAGGCGAGGAAGATAAGACACAAGTCGCAGAACTATGAACTGCTTGATGGTACATTATATCGACGCTCTTATCTTGGACCGCTCATGAAATGCCTAGATGCTGAGGAAGCAAGCTATGTGATCAGAGAGATACACGAAGGAATCTGTGGAATACATGCTGGCCCGCGCATGGTGGTTGCCAAGGCAATGAGCGCAGGTTACTATTGGCCAGGCATGTACTTGGACGCTTTAAAAGAGATCCAAAAATGCAAAGCATGTCAGAGCTATGCGCCAAACACCATGCGGCCAAAGAACAACTTGATTCCGGTGACCTCCGCATGGCCTTTCCACAAATGGGCAATCGATATTGTGGGTCCCCTACCGCAAGCGCAAGGGCGAGTAAAATTTTTGGTAGTGGCAGTAGACTATTTCACAAAATGGGTCGAAGCCAAGCCACTAGCAAAAATCACAGCCGAGGCGATGAAGCAGTTTATTTGGAGCCACATCATATGCCGTTTTGGCCTTCCCATGGAAATTGTGAGCGACAATGGCAAACAATTCACTGACAAGAAGATATCCAGCTGGCTCAAGGAATTGCGCATC
The DNA here is from genome assembly GCF_021521415.1 of Bidens hawaiensis. NCBI lineage: Eukaryota > Viridiplantae > Streptophyta > Magnoliopsida > Asterales > Asteraceae > Bidens > Bidens hawaiensis. The sequence goes on along the minus strand of NW_027491999.1, from coordinate 20,058 downwards.
AACCAAATTTTCACTTCAGTATACCACCCTCAGGGGAATGGCCAAGTGGAGCGCGCGAACCAAAGCTTGCTGAATGGGCTGAAGAAAAGGTTGGAGGGAGAATCCCATTCTTGGGTTGACGAGCTACCTAATGTCCTGTGGGCGCACAGGACATTAAGCAAAACCAGCAATGGCGAATCCCCGTTCAGCCTAACCTATGGAACGGAGGCAATGATTCCAGCAGAAATTGGATGCCCATCCCATAGAGTGCTCATGATGAACAAGATTGATAACGAGCGCGAAAGGAGGTTGGATCTCAACTTGCTTGAAGGGCGCAGAGAGGCGGCTATCATCAGTGAAGCCAAATACAAGAAAAAACTAGAAAAATATTACAATCAGCGCGTGAAAGAATGCCACTTCAAGAAGAATGATTTTGTCCTTCGAAACAATGAAGCTAGCCGCGCGATTCCCCCGGGAAAGATGTCCCCCAATTGGGAGGGACCTTATCAAGTCTCGGAAGAATTGGGAAAAGGCGCATACGCTTTAAAAGATTTGAATGGAAAGAAGATCCCGCGCGCATGGAACGCAGCACAGCTTAGAAAATGTTTCCTGTAAAAATTGTCAAATTTGTAATCAAGGAAGCCATTATGAATAATGATACGCGCTATCTTCTCTTAATGTGGATTCTATTACCTTTTGCATACATGTTTCACACTTCCCTTTATTAATTTTGAGCAATATGACAACATTGTATTGACATCAAAACAAAATAAAACGAAGTAAAACATACATGCGCGAGCTTCAAGCTCAAACGCGTTAACGAGTCTTAACTCTAAAAAGTCAGGGCCTTAGCCCAATAATATGAGCCTTAGCTCAGGGCCTTAGCCCAATAATGTGAGCCTTAGCTCAAATCACTCACAACATCCATCCTACATGCTGCGCAGCCTGACCATAAAAATACCTAAGCACAACTAAGGCAAAGCAAATGCCAAAACATAGTTGTTAAGGTCTTAAACCCTTCAGCTCGACCCACCAAGCGCGCGGCAGCGTTGCAATCCATCACAAGGGCCTGAAACTCGTCTGAGTATTTCATCGCGTAAGCGCAACGAGTCATACCCTGTGAGATTAGCCATTGGCGATCCTGCGCGAGGGAAGAAACAGACGTCTCAAGAGCAGGAATCTGAGAGTTTAACAACTCAACAGTTTCCTTAGTCTGTTTCAGCTCCTCTTTGTCGGACGCTGCTACCGCCAAGGCTTCTTCCTTTTCTGCTCGCGCAACATCGAGTGCTTCCTGGCTAGACGCTGCCGTCGCCAAGGCTTCATCTTTCTCGGCCCGCGCGGCCGCCAGCTCCTTCTTCAGGCGCGCAACCTCACTCTCCAATGATGATTTGTCAGTTATAGACTGGACAAGAGCTTGGTCACGCGCCTCCGCGTCCAGCTCCAAGTCGCGCACTCTACGCGCGTACTTGGCCGCGTCCGCCTCGGCCGCCTGTAGCTTCTCCCGCGCAGCCTGTAGCTCATGCCCGCGCTTCACGAAGGCGGTGTTGGCACTTGCTCTGTTCTCGCTGAGCTCTGCTTGGAGTTTCTCAGCTCTCTCTCGAGCATTAGAAAGATTCCAAGCAGACACTTTAGCCTCTTGCTTGGCTTCCGCAAGAGCATCACGTACCTTTATGTAATCATAGCGAAGCTCTTGGGAGGCAGCAAAGAAAGCCGACCCAGCAAACAGATGATCGTTGAGCAAGTCCTCGCGAGCGCCGTCCTCCTGAAACCTCCTTTCAGCTGGAGGCACAGAATGAGCCCATAAGTCCTCACACACACCCATGGACTGAAATGAGCTGTCCTCAGTAATATTCCATCTCGGGCGGTAAATGTGATCGGCTTCCTGCAAACACAAAGTAATGATCTAAGTCATCAAAACACTAATATGGAAGTCCGCGCAGCGGAGCAAAAACGAACCTATACCTGCGGGGATGAAGCAGAAAAGTCAGCGCCAGCCCCACGAGAAGACTGCGCCGCGAAATCTCGTGGCGCTGCAGGGCTGGCGCGGCCACTGTCGGAGCCTTCAACTTGAACCTCCTCATCCTCCTCTGAAACAGGCCTTTTCTCCTGCGACCTAGAAGAACCAAAATCAGTCTCGCGAGGAGGGCTGCGCGCAGGAGGAGGTGAGGGAGGTCTCGACGCCGCCAGGTCGGCGCGTAAAACGGCCTCCTGCTCCTTAGTAATCCCGATGAGGGGAGATTCAGCGCTTGCAGGAGCAGGAGCAGAACCAACGGCGCTGGCACCGGCGCCAGCAGTGCCGCCAGCAGCTTGTACGCCAGCAATGACTCCTATGAAAAAATCAACAAAAAGAAATGGTTCTGACTTGATCTAAAAAGAGAAAAGTCAGAAAATAAAAGTGCAATACATACCTTGGCGCACCGCCGTTCGCGAGTTAAACATCGCCATGAAGTCCATTCTTCCCTTTTTTGAGGGTAAAACAGGGGACTTCGAAGCGACCTCCGGCGCAGCCTCGGCACCTTGTTACGCCTGAGGTTGATCCACCAAGGTCGTCGGCTCTACAAACATTTGAGTGAGCAAAGATTCATTAATAATTCTATCAGAATCGCGCTCATAAAACCATAAAGTATAAACAAAGTATACCTGTAGAAGAGGAAACAGCAGGCGCAGCGCCGCTTCCCTTTTCTGCCGCGCGAATGGAGGAGGTGGCAGCCCCATACCTCGTGTGGACAGGAGGTCTGCCCACATTTTGAGGCAAGGAAGACAAGGAAAACTTGGAGGTAAACTCCTGGGTTTTCTCAAGTCCCTTCGCCTGAGTAGGAGGATCCTGAGCAAAAGGGGCATCATCTTTCTTCTGTTTCTTACTGGCCCCTGCGCCAGTTTTCCCTTTAGCTTTACGCTTTAGTTGGGGCACCTCAGCCTCCTCCTCCTCCTCCTCTTCCGCGAGCTCCAGCTCGTAGTTCTCAAGCGCGTCTACAATACGTGCAACAGAAATGTTAGCCAAATTTGGTATTATAAAGGCATAAGCATAAGTACAAAGGCTTACCAGGCGCATCGCTGTCATAGAGAAATCCCAGATCAACAGGGATGAACATGTCATCGAAGCGATTGGGGAAGCCAACCTCCCCAGCGCCCAGCGCGACGGAGCCACCCTTCATATGCTCATCATAGGCGGCGTGGACATACTCCTTGCTGACTGCACAAAACAAGTCAAATGATATCAGCAAAACGAATTATATTCGCGCAGAAGTAATGCAATGAGTTAACTTACACAAGCCGTCAACTTGGATAACGGGCTCAGTCGCGCTGTCAGCCCACCTCCTGCTCATACCAACCCCCACCAGCGCCTCATCGCAAATTTTCTTGGCGGGGGATGGTTCGGCAGTCAACTTTTTTACCCAGGCGCCAGTTGGGTTCTTGAAGACACCCACATCCGCAGACGCAGAAGAGATCGCGCGCATGGTCATGCGGATGGGGATCACACCAGCCCTGATATAGAAAAATCTCTCAGACCAGTCATGAAGGCTCTTGAATGAAACAGTGCAGCACTTGACCTTCTGACTGCGAGGAATAAATGAGAACCAAGAATCTTGGATCTTGGGCTTATAAAAAAACTGAAAGCGCCGAGGGGTGGGCTCCTCGCGCTGAGATTTGCACATGAACTCAAAGTGAGTCATGCGCACGAGTCCAAACGGATGGACTTGGGATATATGAATCCCATAAAACCTAAGCAGCGCACCCACAAACCTTGTCATTGGGAGACGAAGGTTGCAGTGGGTGAAAAAATGGCAATAAAGGGATATATAGCCGGTGGGCGGGTCCGCCGCCGTTTGCCCGGCCGCCGGCAGCATGCAGCCATACTCAGGGAGAAAACCCTGAGAGGCGATAAGGCTGTCAAAATCGGACTGCCTCAGTTTACAGGGGATCTCATCCCACTTCTTCACTGCCTTGGTCTTCTCTACCTCCTCCGATGAGGCCTCAGCAGCCCTCTTCCCCTTGCCGGTCTTCTTCAACATAGACATTACTAACGATTTCACACGGCGATTGCTGGGGGAGATTGTGTTGTCTGGGCTATCAGACATACAACAGAGTCAGGCACAAGTTGCTTCTGAAGAACAGAAATCTGAAAGATAGGCACTTAATCGGAATAGAAAGAAAGGAAAGCTCTGAATAAACAACAAGGAAGATGAAGGATAAAAACTCTAAGGGCTTGCTTTTATAGGCCCAGGAGAGAGAAAATTTGGTACTGATCGGACTTCACGCGCCTCTACTCGCAGGTGTAAGCCAACGCAAGCGCGACACGTGTCCCTGACACTGTGTGAGGGGACACGAAAAGAAACGATACAGGTGCTGCCAGAGTTCACGCGCCACCACTCGCAGGTACGGACCAACGCGAGCGCGACACGTGTTCCTGACACTATGTGAGGGGACATGAAAGGCAACTGTAGCACCTCGAGCACACGAAAAGTCTGACACGTCTCCATCACTGACGCATGTCAGCAACAACCAACCACGTACATGGACGATTCGTTTCAACCAAAAGGATAGAATTTCGCGCAACGATGAGTAATAAGAAGAAAAAGACAAAACCCTATTAAAAGAGCAAACTATTAAGTCTAATATCTATCTTACCTTGCTCGCGCGAGACAAGACACACATTAGACTGGTGGGCTTGAAGAGGTATGTACCCGCCTCAACACCGAGCGAGGCGGGTCAACCCACAAGATATAGACAAGAGGCTTGAAATCAAGATATTATGAAGGCACAAAGCCAAAACCTATGCGCATGGCGCATATCACATATGCTCACGCATATCACATATGCTCAGGCATCACATATGCTCACGCATCACATATGCTCACGCGTATCATATGCTCACGCACCATATATGCTCACGCATATCACATCTGCGCGTGGCGCATCCGCGCGTGGCGCATATCACATGCTTGTGCATTTCACATCTGCGCATGAAACATCTGCGCGTGAGAATAAAGAGAAGACCTCGCGCATCCTCAGGATAGGCGCATATCACACATGCACATAATCAACCTCGTCCTTATCCAAATCAGGATAAGGACAACCTTGATTGTGCACGTCAGACAACCTTCTAGAAGGTATCTTTTTAAGGAATAAGAATATGCTGATGTTGACAGCTGCCAATGAAAGGTGGACAACTCAGCAAAACCCATGTGCTACCACATGATTGCACATGGGTCAGAGAATAATCAATGAAAAAGCACCAGGTGTCCCAAGGACACGTGGCGCAAAGCAATAGGAGGAGGCCAAAAAGGCCCTAATTGGGTCTGAGCCCAATCATTGGAAACCCTAGCACTATAAATACCACATCAACTCCACAAGGAGAGGTATGCCCTATTACACAGTATTAAGCTATATTAAGCAATACACTCCAATTTCCTTACTCTCAGATTATTATCTTCTCCTACAAACTCTTATTCTCACACCGGAGGGTTACCCCAAAGAGGACCCCTCTGTCCCTTTCTGAGGGGTAAGTTTACGGTGCTGTTCATTTTGTAGGTGGAAGAATCCAGATCCCAGAGAACCACCGGTGAAATAGCATAATCACACCCGAGGAAAGTTGATCGTCTACCAGTGAGTCGATCCACGTTTCTTCAGTATCTCTGTATTGCTTGATATTAAATTAAATTTAACGACTATTGTAACACGTAGTATCATGTGCTATGAACAATCACCGTCTCACCTCGACGTATTCCGCCGTCGGTTTGGGTGTGACAAGTGGTGGCTGGTATCTTGCCCGCTGGTGGTGTCCATGGTCTTCTTGTAAATTGATGTAGACGAATCTGCGGATGGTTAGGGCTGTCTCGCGGGCGTTGAGGTTGACCGGAGGGAAATATCCAAGAAAATCGCTTGATACATTTGGATTCACATGTGGATTCAGGACCTATCTCTTCACATACGTATTCACATATGTAGGCCATATTGCCTGCATACATATGGCATAAATTTTGAAATAAAAAACAAATTAGTTTGATAGTTTTTTTCTGGTACCTTATCTACAAACTTTAAAACATATCAATCATGGATATAAAAAACCCTTAAATGAGCATATTTACGCATAGAGATTTCTAGTAACACTCAAGTATAAGCATCATGCAAAACCTTAAAACTAAATTAAATTCAAATTTTTATCTTCAAGTAAAATCCAAAACTTTGTTTCTATTACATCATCATATTTACTTGGAATAATCCCTCTAATACTGTCTACTTAATCTCAAGGCTATTTAATTTGGTATTCATCCTTAACCAAAACTTGTGATAATTAAAGTTTGTATCTTCCATTATTAATACATCCTCCTAACCCCATTCTCAAGTGGGGAGACGTCCATGACTTTATTTCTTTTAAAAACCAAAGCATAATATGTGATTGGTTAATAACAGATATCAAGGGTTTGTATCTACTTTCGTTCTATGAATACACATGTTTTTATATTTTATTGACATGATATTTCATCTCATGAGGTGTAGGTTCCTGGACGGATCGTACACGGGATGTCTCTAACAACGCAGGTGCGGAATCCCTGCGTAGGTAGATACGAGTGTAGAGTATGTAGAGATCGAACACACAAGCAATAAACCAACCACGTTATATTGATAACAAACACGTGACCCGAGGTTACTGTTACAGACTATGACACGTAACTCGGTTACTGAAAACTGAAACAAAACCCTAAAACGACCAACTCCGTAAACTGTTCTGCTGAACAGTATATAAACACGACAACTTCGCCATAGGCGAAGTTGTCAATAACTTCGCTGATTCAACAAGTTCGCCATAGCGAACTTGTTGACAACTTCGCGTATTACATAAATAAACATAATCAAAACATAATTGCATTACAGACTCGATTACAAATGCTAGACTATGAACTACTGACACACATGTACCAACAGACTCCCCCTTGGCAGTAGCTTCATATCTTTATCTTCAAATCTTGAGTCTTGTAATCTTGCATCTCTACGCGTGCGCTCCTTCTCTAACACATACCGACACCACCCGTTGATATTTCCTAGCTTGATCCTTCCAAGCAGGAATGTAGAAGATCTTCTTCTCGTTGAGCACTTTCAGATCAGCCTTCGATAGATTAACAAGATGCATCGGGTCGTAAACCCGAAGTACTTCTTGTTCATCCTCATCTTCCATTACCGCCTCAGCTGTCTCGCAATCTACGTACCACCATTTTAGATCTTTGAGCACGTCCTTGGGCATGAACTTCATCGGTACTTCTTTAAGGCACCGGATCGGTTTGTATTTCATAACCATCCAAGGTTTTCCATCAACTCTCAGACCTCTATCCTTGTCTTCGACAAGTTTCCCTTTTTGTGGTTTCAGTAGCTCAAACTTTTTCTCTTTAACGCACTCTTTACACACGATCTTCGCAATGATTCTAGCCATGTTGTCTTCACTTCTGTTTACCAATCCCAATCTGGCTAAATCTTTTACATCACATTCTGGCAGTGTGTTTAGAGATCTCAACTTTCTCTGGAAGTACTGAATGCCATCGTATCTCTTGATCACGAAGAGCCGCAGCTGCTCGTCGTATAACCAGCAGATAATACCTTTCTTGGCTTCCGCGTATCCCTTAATATTGTAACTTTTTCTGAACATCTTAGGGACCGCCGGCTTCTTCGTCTTTACGAACCAGTGGGCACAACCCTCCTTCCACTTCGGTTGTTCCTCCCACTCAGCATCTTCCTCCACATTCTCATCACCCAAACCTGGTCTCTCAACCTCCGGAATCTCATGTTCCACGGAGTCATCAACAATCTCCCATTCCTCCAACACGTTTTCAACCGTAATCTGCTCTCCAATCCTCTCGATCTCATCAACTGGCAACACATCATCTTCAATCATAAACTCATCATCCTCCTCATCCAACTCTTTCAATGCGTCGATCACATCTTCAACATCAGCATCACCAGCTACAACATCGTCACCAGCTGCATTTGTAGACTCCCCCTCAGCTGTGGAAGCCCCAAGAGCCTGAGAGGTTCTTGGCAGCTCACCACCTGCACCTTCCGGTGCATTGGGATCATCGTCATGATCTTCTCTTCGTTTCGTCCTCAACTTATCACCCTTACACGTCTTCTCCCCCTGAGATGCCAAGAATGCCTTGAAGGCATCTATCACCTTTCCGTGTTCAACCAGGAGGGCTGCTTGTAGTCGATTGGATTCCACTAGGCTCTGAATGGTCTTTGTCTGATCAGCAACAATCTGCTCTAGTGATGTAATCCTCTCGGAATCTGAAGTAGGCGTTGGAGTTGGCGGGACATCAGCAGCAGAAGTGACCGCAGGTGGTACACTTGGTAACCCTGCAGTAGCAGTGACGGTCGACTCCACAAATCATGCAACCACCACCGGTGTAGTAAGCGGTTGGGGTGGTAGAGACACAACTGCTGGGGCCGACGTCTCGACAGCAGTAACCTGTGCTGTAGTAGGAATAAGAGACATACCAGACAAGGCAGGTGGAGCAAAACGTACCAGCCTTGAAGATTCTCCAGCTCCCGAACCCCTACCTCTCTGTTCTCTTCTTGAACGTCTGAGCACTATCTGCACTGCCTCCTCTTCATCAACTTCGTCCTCATCCTCGTCTACCGTTCTCGGCCTCTTTCCTGTAATTCTCTCCCTAGACACCATAAGTCGTCTCGCTTCGGCAAACGTTTCGTCTAGATCAGAGTCAGCTACCGAAGTAACTGCTCTAGTAACATCCACAAACTGAGGACCCGAGACATCCATATCAAACACACCATGTACGCCAAAGGCAGCATTAAGATCAACATCTTCAGCAGTAGACACAGCAGTAGATACAGTAGCTGGCACAGCAGCAGAGGCAACAGTAGATACAACAGGCGCAGCTGATACAGCATGTGGTGCTGCCGCCTGATGTGGTTGCGGGTCTCTGAACTCGTCCCCTCCTGCAGGAACATACCCCGGATTGATGAGATATCCGAATAAGGGAGTATGCCTGGGACGCAGCTCAGGCTTGCTACGAGTGCTCGAGGTGCGGCACTGAGCAAAGATACGTTTCGTCACGCATTCGACGTATCTTATTGGGCGTCTCTGCGGTAGCGACGGAGCGACATGATTTAAAATCATCTGTAAGAAACGAGGATACATAGTGAATCGCTCGCGCGCCACAGCCCTTCGTTGACGATCGATCTCGTAGAATATTAGCTGACTAAAAGAATATCTGCGGTTGTAAGTCAGCGCTATCATGGCCGACTGCATCGTCGCGCCCATCCCATCTGTTCCTGCCTTCCTGCCGGACATGCATACAATCAACACATGCATCAGGAAGCGCCACTGATCCAGTAGAAACCCTTTCCTCCTCTGCGAGTCCCCCAGCGGACCCGAATAACCCATTCTCAAATAAGCTCCATCACGGAAAGGAGCTACGAACTCCGTTGGGTCATCTCTTGTTTCTTCACCGAACTGCAGAGCCAACCGTATGTCTTCCGAGAAAAACTGTATGTTATGACCATTTACGGTTGCTAGCATCACCGGAGGCTCAGGCCTGCAATCGTAGTACACTGTCTGCCAAAAGTCTTCAATGTTAGGCAGAGAAATAGGCAGTGTATTTGTGAGCGCGTGAAAGACCCTTGATCGCAGGAGAAACGTGATAATCTCCCTGTAGTCTTCTACGCCTCGTGCGTCTGGATCCAAAGTGATGTACTGGTTATGTGCTGGGAAGAATTGTCTTTGATCATCACCGTCGTCACCACCAGCACCTCCAACAGCAGCCATATCTGCACAAAACAAAACAAGTTAGAGAACAGTTAAGCAACTCACAAGTTCGCTATGTACCACGTGCGAAGTTGTGATTAAACCAGTACAGGCGAACTTATAGGTGAGGCGAAGTTAGGAACAACTTCGCTTCAACTGTAATTTCGTCTAAAACTGTTAAGTAAAATGGTATAGGCGAAGTTGATGATAACTTCGCCTTATCACAACATCGCCACAGGCGAACTTGAGTTCAAGGCGAAGTTACGGATAACTTCGCCACAGGCGAAATTAATATCCTGGCGAAGTTGTTGATAACTTCGCCTAAACCTTAACTTCGCCTGAATCTGAAACGGCGACTGTTCAGATTCAAACGGAATAGATCCGATGTTTTCGGACCGATTTGACGATCCAGGAGTGAAGAACAACATATAGTAATGGTGTTAAGACGTAAAGCTCGTCCATGAACACGTAACACAGAGGCGAAAAACTTGGTTTTGAAGGTTCGACGACCCGAGGTCTCGAACCGGGTAAAACTATAACGAACGAGTATGTTTGGATGATATTGACAACACATACCACGAGTATAGTAGAAGCTAGAAACCCAAGATCGAAAACGAATGGTAAAACAAGATCGCCGATAATCTGGTATAGATTATATGTTTGCCGGAAATAAGAAATAAATGTTACTGTTACTGTTTCAAAGTCCTTATATAGGGCTGACTTGGTTCAGGCGAAGTTACGTTTAACTTCGCCTAGGCGAAGTTAAGCACAACTTCGCCTAATTCAACAACTTCGCCCGTAATTTCAAAATCAGCCCTTTAAGTTTGAAAAATCTTGCACTTAACATTTGAAGTTTCCAAAAAGAGTTAAACAAAAAAGATCATGTCCAAGTAACCAGTTTTACAATAACACAACTACAAAAATAGAAAAACTTATAAAAATTTTAACGAATTAAGGGATCAAATTTCAGTCTAGTCAGGGACCACTATGTTTTAGAAAAGATCCCAACAGGAATCATACTAACTATGTGACTGTCACTCGGATCCGTGTTTAGCTGTATTATGACATAGAGAAACAGGTTGCAAGCATGTAAATAACTTAAATGGTTTTCATCGTTTCTGTGATACGGATTAAGGTTCAGTTAAGCTCAAAAATTTAAGTTGGCAACAAGTCAGAGATAATGATGTCTTCTATCTATTCTCAAAGCGTATTTGGCTATACCCAAGTCACCCCGAATTGACTTCGACCCATAGTGTCTGAGTTACTTGTAGATGCTCGTTGTCTGCTTCCCGTTCTCTTCTTACTCCAGACTTGAGAGAGTCTTGATTGTTTCTATATCTCATAAGTACTAAAAATATACATGTATAAGTTGTTGTTGTTTTTTTTTTTTTTTTTTAACTTAACATTCTTATTAACTTCGGAGTACTAAACTACTGCAAGTCCCGAATCTGGATCACTGCAGTGTCTTGAAATGCTTCCTTCACGGGAATCAGAACACTCACGGGCTCGTGTATGACTGGGTAGTCGCTTTTCTGCCTATCATTCGGAAAGATATGTGTGAAGACATTCAAAACTCTTAAGGAGTTTCCACGTAAATTCGAGTAGTTTAAGTTAGTATCACATACACTATTACGCACCATAAAAATTTACCATGACATACAATGACTGTTCTAAAGCCTTTTAAGCCTAATAACTTCACTAGTTAAGCACACACAATCAGTATATATATCATTTTCCAAGGTTGGATCAATTTTCTGTTAAACACAGCAACGAACTTCTTACGAAGTATTAGACTTGAAAAGTAATTTCATTTCCCATAAAATTTTTGATTTCAATCGCCCCGATCACGTCAAAGTCGTCAGGTAAACGGCAATCCTGAAGATCCAATGGATCAACTGGACCGACCACATACAAGTATGTGTCCTTCTTACTAAGAATGACCGACTAATTTTCAGCAACTGAAAGAACACACGTCATAACTGCCCCGGTCACTTTCAGTCTTCCGGTTAATGGCTATCCTCATTCTCTAAGTCGAAACGAGGACCAAAACATATCCGAGGATATGTCCATTAAACTGAGTTAACCGACTAATTTTAAGCAATAATGACAATTTTTTTTTTTTTTTTTTTTTTTTTTTTTTTTTAATAAACACAAAGGCATGGTTACTCGGGATTGATCATCCCGTTCAGCTCAATTAGGTTTTGAAATCTGGATTTATCAAACGCTTTTGTAAACAAGTCAGCAAAATTTTCAAGTGTATCAACTTTTTCGATCTTGATCAGTTTCTTCTCAGCACAATCCCGTATGAAGTGATGACGAATGTCAATATGCTTAGTTTTACTGTGCTTCACGGGATTGTTAATTACTGAGATGGCGGCAGTGTTATCAATTAAAATAGGAGTGAGTAAGAAATTCAGACCATAGTCGCGCAATTGTTGCTGAATCCACAAAACCTGAGAGCAGCAGTTGGATGCTGCCATGTATTCAGCTTCGCATGTTGAAATTGCAACTGATGTCTGTTTCTTGCACTGCCAGGAAACTAATCTTCCTCCAAGAAACTGACAGCCTCCTGTTGTTGACTTCCGACTCTGATTGCATCCCCCATAATCAGAATCTGTATATGCCACCAGTTCAACGTCTCCTCCCTTCGGGTACCACAACCCCAGCTTCGGCTTGCCCTTGAGATACCGTAGTATCCTCTTTGCACCTTTCAAATGAGATTCTTTCGGATTTGCCTGAAAACGTGCACAAAGACAAACAGCAAACATTATATCAGGCCTAGAAGCAGTTAAATACATTAATGAACCTATTATCGCCCGATACAGAGTTGGGTCCACATCTGCGTCACCATCTGATTCAGCACCCAATTTGTGATTGACGCAGATTGGAGTATCATATGGAGAACTGTCCTCCATCTTAAATCTTTTCAGCACATCATGAACGTACTTCGTTTGATGAATGAACATCCCGTCCTTCTTCTGATCAACCTGCAATCCTAGAAAGAAAGTTAGTTCACCCATAGCACTCATCTCGAATCGTTTCTTCATGACAGCTTCCAAACTTCCATTTTCTCGAACTGAGCCAACTCTTCTTGCATGGCCTCGACCCACGAGCTGTCCTTTAAAGCCATTTGATAATTCTTTGGTTCAATTTGGCTTATAAAGAAGGAGTACAAACATTCATTCATTATACCCGTTTCTTTTATGCTTGTATAAACACAGGTGTGCTCATTCAAGCTACTTCTGGTTTGTACACTGGAGGACACATCACCTATAACGTTCTCCAATGGGTGATCTTTGTGAATTCTCGTGGTCGGAACAGCACCGACATGTAAATTGTCTTCCAAGTTTGAAGAGATCTCATCTATGGTTGTTTCTGGCTGAGAGTGAAAAGGATTAATAAATTCATCTTCAGTTGAGGCCGCAGGGGTATCGATCGTGTTTGATGTGGAAGGTTGAGATTTCTCAAAAATCTGATGTTGCAATATATTCTCTTCCTCATCAAGTATCATCTTCGTCACAGCTCTTTCGTCTTCTTCAGAAATTTCCAAATCAGGTACGTTAAACGACTTAAAAAGTTTAACATAGTCGAAAAGCTCAGCAGGTCCATTGCTTGGTTTTGGCGGTTGGTAACTAGTAATGTCGGTGTTACAAACCACCTCCACCTTGCAAGTCGACGTATTGAAGACCCGTCTGTTGGGAGTCCCAACAACATAACCGACTAGGATTCCCTCATCAGCTACTTCACCAAATTTCGAATTAGTCTTCAAAATCGAACAAGGAGACCCAAATGGTTCAAGACCGCACAAGTTGGGCTTCCTTCCGTGCATAAGCTCGTAACAAGTTTTTCCAAGTTTCTTAACTGTTAACACCCTATTTAGAACATAGCAGGCTGTAGCAACTACTTCAGCCCAGAACATCACAGGAAGCTTCGAGTCTGCCAGCATAGTTCTGGCTCCTTCAATTAACGTTCGGTTCTTCCTTTCAACCACTCCATTCTGTTGTGGAGTATACGGAGCGCTGTATTGATGTTCAATTCCCTTCTGAAGACAGAAAATTTCCATTTCAAAGTTCTTGAACTCTGTCCCATTGTCACTTCTGATGAATTTAACTGATTTACTCATGACGTTCTCAACTTTTGTAATTAGATTCTTCACCATTTGAGCCGTCTCATCTTTCGTTTTCAGAAAATATACCCACGAATATCGCGAGTAGTCATCAGTGATCACCAAGCAGTAAGAGGTACCTCCTAGACTTTGTACATTCACGGGACCGAAGAGATCCATATGAAGTAGTTCTAGAGTACCGGCAATTGAGTTAATCTTCTTGGTGAGATGGGATTTCTTGTGTTGCTTTCCCTTCTTGCATGCTATACATTTGTCTTCAAAGTTAAAACTTTTTAAGGGAACGCCCATCACAAGCCCATTCTTGACAATGAAGTTCATCTTCCGAAGATGAATATGTCCCATTCTCCTGTGCCATAATTCTTATTCTGATTCGCTTGCTTTTGTCATTAAACAGGATTCTCCAGTGGCCATTTCAGTAGACCTCATATCCATCACATATGTATTCGTTTCACGTGGAGCTTTCATTACTATCCATTCGTCTGGTATTTGAAAACCAGGCTTCAATACAATCGCTTCATTCTTCGTGAAATGGACAGTGTAATCTTTATCACAAATCTGCGACACACTCAGCAGATTGTGCTTTAATTCCTCCACAAAATTTACATTCTCAAGTGTCATTCTCCCATTCGACACAGTTCCTCTACCGGTAATCCTACCACCGCTCTCACCAGCAAAACTAACTCTTGCTCCCTGAACAGGTTTTAAATCTTGCAACAAGTGTTTGTTGCCCGTCATGTGCCGGGAACAGCCGCTATCTACAATCCAAAGATTGTTGGCAGCCCTGTTCAACTGTTCCTGCACAATAAAACAAAGAGTTAGAATCTTGGGACCCAAGACCAATTGGTCTTGGATCGATACGTCCCGTACCCTGGCTTTCTCAAGTTAGCATCAGGATAATTTCTGTAAGTCCTGTTAGGGAATCTCCCTGCAGATTGAGTGTAATGCCTTCCAAACCTTTGAAAAATGAAAGTGTTATATCTTGAGGTTTGGTTGTAAAACTGAGGTTGGTTTTTATGAAAACTTGAATTCGTTACATTTTGGCATTTTTTAAAGTTTTCATTTTTAGCAGTAACAAAATGACGCTTATACTCAGTTTTATTTGGCTTCACACCTCTGAATCTCGGCTCCAGAGGGCAATCTGCAACTAAATGCCCTAATTTGTTACATCTAAAGCAACACCGACGCTCCATTTTCTTGTCAAATGTTGGTTTGGATGTAGAGGCAGTGTTACCAGCCGTTCGTCTCACATAAGGTGGGACGTACGGATTGGGTGGAGAACTCTTTTTAGAAACTTTATTTTTATCTCCATCGGTGGGTAACCCTACCTTCTCTTTTGTCTGATCAGATTCGAACAACTTATCCGAATCCGATGAGACTGGACTCGAAACAGAAATATTCACATTAGAAATTTTCGAACTTGTTTCTCCACAGCTAACACTTGGTTTTACACTTGTAATCTTGATTGGAGTTGTCTGAGGAACTTCGAAATCAACAGATTTCTGAACACTCGGATTATAAGTATAGTTGTGGTTAAAGGGTGGTGGAACTTCATTATATCCGATTCCTCCCCTCTTTGCAGAGGTACCTGGATCACTCACGAGGTGATCAAGGATGGCCGAGGAATTCCTGAACTGCTCAAGTTTGCGGTTCAGTTCCACCACCTTCACCTGGTGGTCAGCAATCTGTTTATCTCGATCAGCAATCAATTTTGTTTTTTCCTCTAAAACTTCATAACTAAGATCAATTATTTCAATTTTCTCAGCAAGTTTAATTTTTAAGCTTTGAACGTCTTTTTCACATGCTTTTATTTTAATTTTATAACTCGTTTCTCTTGCTTTCGTAAAATGGTGATCTTCTTTAATAGTTTTAAAGTCAGCATCTAAATGGACATACTGATCAGTTATCGTTTTAAGTTGCTCAGACAAATTCTCACAACTAGTACAAATATCCTTAGTACTTACCTCGGAGCGATTATCCTTGTCATCTGCCATGAAAGCTGTTTCTTCTTCAGTAGCTTTCTCAATTCCATCAACCTTCTCACATTCTTTAACTTCAGCCTCAGCCATGTTCGCTTGCTCACCAGAACCACTTGAATGTGAGTTCCAGTTGTACTCACCTGCTTCTCTGGTCAACATGGCGTTAATCTCTCTGTTAACTCCAGAGTGTTGTGTAGGCCGACCTTGTCCTCGTTCAACCCTCTCATTTCTGCATTCCTTGGCAAAGTGCCCGTACTGTTGACAATTATAGCACCTTACCTTGGATTTGTCGAACCCGGGCCTACCACCAACAAACTTTCTCCCAGTTTTGTTCATAAACCATTTTACACGCCTCACAATCATTGCCATTTGCCATTGCAAATCCATCTCCTCCAGATCATCAGCATCGATCTGGTCGTAATCCTCATCAAGAGCAGCAGGGTCCACAATCTTCCCCTGTATGTAGTTTTCATAGGAAGCAATAAATGATGCATAGACTGCAAACTGCTCTTCAGCAGATTTTACACTCATAGGCATCTTGGAATAATTATTGCTTGAGGCATTTGCAGAAAAACCACTTGAGGATGCTTGAGGCTTTGAAGTACTTGATCCTCCAGCAACGAAACAGACATCACCATTCGAGTTTACAGAAACGTTTCCTTTATGAGAAGAGTCAGAACCTGACTCCCCTTTTGAGTAATAAGCAGCAGATTTAGGCCTCGAACTTGAGCCTGAGTTAACCTTTGCACCATACATACCAGGGTCTTGTATCTGATCTGTTGGTGTTTCTTTTCGAACCATATTAAGCTCATAAGTTCTGAGCTTGTTTACTGCCGTTTCAAGATCACAGTTTGGAAAGTCTCTGTCTTCCCTCATAAGAACGGTGTACATTTCCCACTTCGGTGGGAGAGCATCGAGAAGCTTTTCAACGATCTCTTCTTCCCGGTAAGCAATTGAATAATTGCTAAGCTCTGTCATTAGATGATAGTATCTGGTGATAATATCATCTAGTGATTCGTTCTTCAAAAATTTGAAGACGGAGAACTGGGTCTTTAAGAGTTTGATCTTTGATGCACGGATACCCACATTCCCCTCGAATCTATTTTCAAGAGCATCCCAAAGCTCTCTCGCAGAAGTGTACTTTCGGAACGTATGGAGAACCTCTTGAGGAAGTGCCATTGTTATCGCAGCATGGGCCTTGCTTTCGGCCTCGTACATTTTCTTTTCTTCGTCCTCCATTTTGCTGTACTTCTTAACCACATCGCGACCTTCGTATTGCGCAGTTGGAGGGATATATCCATCCTGGATGCACACCCACATTTTGGCATCCTGGTATTTGATGTATTGGATGAATCTGTCCTTCCATGCCACGAAGTCAGTTCCTTTCATCAGCCTCGGGGCCTTAGTGGCAGACCCCGCTTATACTTCCATCTTGACCAAATCGGAGATGTTAATTGACGACATCCTTGCGAAAACCTGAAAAACCTGAAAATACAAAAAAATATTAAAACAGCTCAGTAGGCGAAGTTAAGAATAACTTCGCTTGAAAGTTAACTTCGCTGAAAAGAGAACTTTGCTGAGTTCTTAAATTCGCTAGACTTGGCGAAGTTAAAAATAACTTCGCTTAGAATGAGCGAACTTAGGAGGTAAGCGAACTTGGGTGGAAAGCGAAGTTGCGGATAACTTCGCTAGGGCGAACTTATGAGGTAAGCGAAGTTGTGGTTAACTTCGCTAAACCTTATATCTTCGCCGAAACCCTAATTCCAGTGACGGCAACTTCGCCTGAAGAATGGTAACTTCGCTCGAAGAACGGTAACTTCGCCCGATGAACAAGGAAACTGTTCAGATCTGTTTTCGTCAATCCAGCAGTTTCCGATCCATGCAATGGCTTGAAAATGACTGTCAAGCACGAGCAAAACACAATCCCAACAAAAACACGTCCCGCGAATAGGTCAAACGAGACGTTTTCTACACCCGCGTGAAATCCCGAACCTCACAATCGAGCCGATGGCTCTGATACCACTTGTAGGTTCCTGGACGGATCGTACACGGGATGTCTCTAACAACGCAGGTGCGGAATCCCTGCGTAGGTAGATACGAGTGTAGAGTATGTAGAGATCGAACACACAAGCAATAAACCAACCACGTTATATTGATAACAAACACGTGACCCGAGGTCACTGTTACAGACTATGACACGTAACTCGGTTACTGAAAACTGAAACAAAACCCTAAAACGACCAACTCCGTAAACTGTTCTGCTGAACAGTATATAAACACGACAACTTCGCCATAGGCGAAGTTGTCAATAACTTCGCTGATTCAACAAGTTCGCCATAGCGAACTTGTTGACAACTTCGCGTATTACATAAATAAACATAATCAAAACATAATTGCATTACAGACTCGATTACAAATGCTAGACTATGAACTACTGACACACATGTACCAACATGAGGCCCACTTCATATAACTAGATATCCTCATACATTACATTACATTATTTTATATTTATCAAAGTTTCATGATAAAGTTTTATTTACTATCGTTTGAGTTAGGGCCGTCATAATGTGCACATGCTTAGACACGATAAGACATGTTTAGAAAAAAAAATGCGCTATGTAATTTTATACAGTTTTAAAAATAATTGAAATTCGGCTCTCGAGTATATTATTTCGCTTGTTACATAAAACGCATAAATGTCATGCTCAAACCACTAAAGTCAGATGTTAAAAGATTCGTTTTCATGTTTGATACTTGTGCTAATCGCGTCGTCTCTAACTCGTTAAAAACGTTAAGACGCGAACTGACAACCCTAGATTGAGTAGGGCAACACAAACTAACGGATCTTTCCACCCTTCCCTCCTCCCTCTACCTGTGTGAATGCTCTAAGATTATTAACTTACTAGAAATTCTTGTGAGAAATTTTCATAGCATAAAAAGTGACATGACTTGGAATATATGTCATGGAATTGGTTTGATTTTATTTGATACGAACAAAGGACAAACATAAGGTAAGGAGATAAATAATATTCTTGGGATTCAATTTAAAGAAAATATTGTGGTAGCTTCAAAAGTAGAAAATGACTTCCATCTCATTCTATCTTATTTTTGGCAACAAAAGTTGGTGGAATAAATCAAAAGGTCCATAAAACGGCCGAACGACACTAATGGTAAGTATTCCTACAGGCACATTAATGGAAAAAGAAATAGCGGATAGGACACGGGAACCACTCACCATTCAATATCCACACACACAATACAGTAATAATATTTTCTAAAAAAAAATACATCTTTATATAAAATAGTAAGAGTACGTATTTTAGATTATTCCATGAAAATTATGCACACTAATCCATTAAGTATGTCTTTAAACAGAATGGGTTTTGGATTTAGGATTTTTTGAGTTGCGGCATAACTTGCTGGTTTGCCATTTTTTTTTACTGTTTGGGGTTAATAGAAAATTTTCCATTTTGATAAAAAATAATTTATAAAACTAAAATTAAACATGTTCTAATAACTATAGTTAAATGTTGGAGTGTGTTGGGGTCTTCGTGATTTTTAGCATAATTTCATAAAGGTTGCACACGAAACCATAACTTTACTGTTTATCCGATAAAATTTTTTAATTATTTTTCATGCGACACACTATGAATTCTAGCAAAATGGTTCTCTTGCATACTTGATTGGGTTTTGTTATGTGTCAATTCGAACAGTTGTTGACTTTGACACTTCTAAGTTTGTTAAATGAAATTGTTAATCATAAGATTTTGAAGAACTACATAAAGCATGTAACAAATTGTTTTTATAAGGGTGTTCTTATACAAAGGGGGTATAAGAAATTGAAGAACTCGCCATGCTTGTTACTAAGAGAGTAGCCCTGCCACGGTCCCCGGTTAATTGTGCATTTTCTTTTGTTTTGTTTTTTTTTTTGAAAGACAAGCTTGAAATAAAAATCACACCTGGGAAAAAAAAAACCTAATAGAGACAGACAAAAATTACATACTAAGTAACAGGTTTTTAAGCCACGCCACCTGGTTCATTGTGTATTGAAAGCAAGTAAGGACGGGGTAGTGGAGATCAGATAGTAACTTGATTTGTGGATAAAGAGGAGACCAAAAAAGGCAAGTAAGTGAATTGGGGCTAATATATTGCCCATACCATTTTGAGTGCTTTCGGGTTGAAATGATTTAAATTGGATGTGTAACTGGGTTGTAGAA